>NC_064929.1:134135136-134735136 GCF_023897955.1 Schistocerca gregaria
ACTCTGTAGCATTTCTGGACGTCTGAGGTGTCGCATTGTCCTGCTGGTATTTCCCAAGTCCGTCGGAATGCACAATGCACATGAATGGATGCAGGTCAACAGACAGTATACTTACGTACGTGTTACTCAAACTGAACCCGCCCCCACACTATTACAGAGCCTCTGCCAGCTTGAAAGGTTCCCTCCTGAAATGCAGGGTCCACAGATTCATGAGGTTGTCTCCGTAACCGTCCCTTTCCACCCGCACTGTTTGAAACCAGACTCGTCCGACCAGGCAACATAATTCCAGTCATCAACACTCCAATATCGGTGCTGACGGGCCCAGGCGAGGCTTAAAGCTTTGTGTCTTGCACTCATCAAGGGTACACGAATTGGCCTTCGGCTCCTACAGCCAAAATCGATGATGTTTCGTCGAATGGTTCGCACACTGACACTTGTTGATGGTCCATCATTGAAATCTGCAACATTTTGCGAAAGGGTTGCACTTCTGTCACGATTTTCTTCAGTCGTCGTTTGTCCCGCTCTTGTAGGCTCTTCTTCTGGCCACAGCGATGTAGGAGATTTGATGTTTTATCGGATTCCTGATATTCACAATATACTCGTGAAATGGTCGTAAGAGAAAATCGCCACTTCACCGCTCTCTCGGAAATGCTGTGCGCCGAGTGAAACACCACGTTCTAACTCACTTAAATCTTGATAGCCTGCCACTGTAGTAGCAGTAACCGATCTGACAACTGCGCCAGACTCTTGTTTCTTATATAGGCGTTACCAACCACAGCATCGTGTTCTGCCTGTTTACATGTCTCTGTATTTGAATATGCACGCCTATACCAGTTTCTTTGGCGCTTCAGTGTCAGTTTCCGTGTATACTGTCTCAAGTAGCGAAAGTTTAAACATAACCATCTCATATATCGAGAAGACACCGCAGATGTTTTGGAGATCACCACGTTATGATAGGTACCACTTCAGACACTCAAATCTCCACAACAGCTACCACCATACAACCACTAAAATGCCGGCCGCTGTGGCCTTGCGGTTCTAGGCGCTACAGTCCGGAACCGAGTGACCGCTACAGTCGCAGGTTCGAATCCTGCCTCGGGCATGGATGTGTGTGATGTCCTTAGGTTAGTTAGGTTTAATTAGTTCTAAGTTCTAGGCGACTGATGACCACAGATGTTGTCCCATACTGGTCAGAGCCATTTCGAACCTCAGATGTTAGGTCCCATAGTGCTCAGAGCCATTTGAACCATTTGCAATTCTGGGAGTTTACACAGCATGACAAATAAAACCATGCTTCATATGACATGAACTAAACCAAGTGGTCTAAGTAGCAGTTAGCAGTTGATGTTAACAGCCAGCTACAATGATGAACGCCTCTTTCCTGGGCCTCAAACCTTAACTTTTGCACTACACTCGCACAATAGGCTTTTAAATTTATATCTCTTAATAAACGACGAACCAATGTACGAGATACTCCAACCTGATGAGATGACCTCCTTTCCGACTTGCTGCGACTTCTCGTCATGTCCATGCGAATTCTGTCTGTGGTTTCAGGCGTCCTCACTATCGCTCGCCCATACCGCTGCACATTTCTGAACGGATTCTACAGCTCTCCATTTCTTGTACAGATCTTGAATAGTGCTGATCGTGAGGAGGTAGTTACCAGGATACTTCGCTTCAAACATTTCTTTACATTCCTCAATGGAGCCTGTCTCTACGTAACACTCCACAATATCACTTCGCTGCTCTAATGCACACTGCCCCATTTCTGTAACAACACAACACCAGGAAATTCTCAGAGAAACTGACGTACAAACAGAGCTGCACCAAATTCTGCGATAAAATGCGATGTAACCAAGTTTCGAAACAGTGCTGGCACTGCACAAGCAGTTAGAGTAGAGATGATTACGTGAGGCGTACCTGGTTTATGTGGGACACGCCCAGTATCCTTAAAAATGATCCACAGATGTGTAACTCTACTGGTACGATAGACAGCGCTCCTCTACGCTCATTTTGGACCTTCTGGTAGCAGCCACTTTGCGTAGACGGAGGAAGAAACGAGCATGGAATTATATACTTGTGACTGATACCACGCATCCTAGTTCAGTTAATTAAACAAAACTCCGCCTTAATAGGACATGAAGGCCCAACGGTACCGATCGGCCGCCATGTCATCCGCAGCCCTCAGGCGTCTCTGGAAACGGATATGGAGTGGCATGTGGTCAGCACACCGCTCTCCCTGCCGTATGTCAGTTTACCAGATCGGAGCCACTACTTGGCAGTCAACTCGCTCTTCAGTTTACCTCACGAGGGGTGAGTGCACCCCGCCTGCCAACAGCTCTCGGCAGACCGTATGGTCATCTATCCATTCCAGCTTACTTGTTTGCCGTGCTTCTCCACGTCGCTATATGTTCAAGTTGAATGCCACTTAACACTGCGTTCGACTAGGACGAGGGAGCTACAGCTGATCATTAGGAGGCTTGAAACCTGGGCCCAGACAACAGGTTTTCGGTTCTCACCGGAGAAGACTCTGTGTGTCAATTTTAATCGTGCTCGTCGGAGTTTTAACGAACCGGAGCTTATAATGGGGGACGGTATTTTACGTTTTCGAGACACTGTGCGCTTTTTGGGTTTATTATTTCACTCAAAACTATCATGGCTCCCACACCTGAAAGATCTACGAACAAAGAGCTTCCGGTTGTTGAACATTTTGAAATGCCTTGGCGGAAAAACATGGGAGCTGACAGGTCCCGCCTCCTGTAGTTGTATAGGGCATTTATTCGGTGACGCGTAGACTATGCCAGCGTGGTCTACGGATCGGCCTGCGCGCTTAGAAGCGCCAAATAACTGACAGCGCGGCCCCTCCCGCCGGAGAATCGAGTCCTCCATCGGGCATGGGTGTGTGTGTTGTTCGTAGCATAAGTTAGTTTAAGTTGTGTGCAAGTCTAGGGACCGATGACCAAAGCAGTTTGGTCCCTTAGTAATTCACACACTCTGCGGATCGGTCCGCACTTCCTACCTTCGGATGTTAGATGCTGTCCACCATGAGGGCATTCGGGTATCGACTGGAGCCTTCCGGGCCAGCCCAGTTCAGTGTGCTGAGGCTGGTGAACCGCCACTCTGGACTCGGCAACGTATCCTTTTGGCTCGACGGGCACTGAAAATCTCTGCGTCACCTCAGTCATTGGCATTTCGGTCAGTGATCCAAGCAACCCACCTTCGAAAGACTATTCAGGAATCGACCCCCACGCGTCCCAGCCATTTGGTATACGTGCTACGGCCTGCCTCAAGGATCTGGATCTCTCGGGCATGAAAATACACACCCAGGGATGTAATGCACTGGCACCTTAATGTATTCAGAGGCCCAAAGCGATTTTAAGCTCGACATAGTACACGAAAAGTTGTACTCCACATTTAGTTTTTACAACTTTGTTTTGTTCTATTTTGAACTGTGTACCATAGTTTTATCTTTATTTATACAGATGGATCCCGGCAGAGGAATGCTCTCGGTTGTACTGCGGTTTTCCCTGATACGGTTTTTAAAGTGCCTCTTCCGGAACAATTTACAAATTATGATGCGGAGTTATATGGCACTGGAGAGAGCTCACAGAGTTTTCTTGTCTGTTGCGACTCTCTTAATGCGCTGCAGGCACGTCACCAAATGTATCCGGTAGACCCGCTGATTCAGCTCAACCATGACTGCTTACATCGGCTCCAACGCCGTGGAAAGGTGGTGATATTTTGCTAGGTACCTGGCCACGTCGGGATACAGCGTAACGACATGGCTGAAAAAGCTGCCAAGGAAGCATGTTTGTATGGTGCTGTCCATTAATGTCCCATCCCGTTGCACGCCATCATCTCATTTTATGACTGATGCATCATGCGTCAGTGGGAGACTGACTCATTGCAGGTGACAGACAACATACTGTGGTCGCTCAAATCGACCACAAAGTCTTGGCGGACTTCGTGTCAGCGTCGCCGCTGGAAGGAGGTTTTGCTTCCTAGACTGCGCATCTGGCATGGCCCTTTCACACATGGCTTCTCCTCCGGCGGGAGGATCCACCATTCTGTGAAATTCGTGTCGAGCCACTTCCAGTTCAGCATATTGTGGCTACGTGTGTCCTGTATACTGATAATAGGGCAGCCCTCGGTTTCTCTAAATGTCTGCCCGACATCCTCGCAGATACAAGAGTAGTGAAATTTTGTGAACTGTCAGGCCTCATCCCTAAACTGTCTGAGGTGTGGGGTTGATCTATTATTCTGTTATTCTGTGCAACTGATTAATCTGAGATGTACCATTTACCCTGTGGCTCCTGCATGATGCAATTTCCACCCCCACACCACTACAGAATTCAGACAGACCTTCGCCAATCAAACTCTCCTTATGCCTTGATGAAGTCAAGGATTTCTATTCGCCCTTAGTCTAACTATTGGCGTGGTACACCGGTCAGATAACCAGTCCACTGCGATGCCACTCAAAATTCGCTCACAGTCATTTAACTGTAACTCTGCCCATTCACACCGCACAATAAGTTGTCGGCCAACACAGTGAACAAAGCTTAATCGCAAGGACTCAATATAGAGTAGCACTTCGATTCGCTCTCGACAGAGGCGCTCTCCCACTGAAGTACTGAGGAGAGACTTGTTCCTCGCTCTTTCGAGTAGACGTATGAAGGCGCACGCTCCCGTTACGTCTTCTCGCTCCAAGAGTGACAACGGAACCGCGCCTCTCCTCGCCAGACGTGAAGGGGTATATCTTTCGGTCTCTTCCATTGTTCCTTCAGCTCAAGGTGTCAGAAATATCGTCTGCCAATCAGGATTGCTATTGTAAAACGGGAGAATGACGTTTCGTTTAAGGCGACCAATCTGGAAATCTGTAGCATCAGCGTTTGGCGTTTGCTGCCTCCCTGCGAAAATCTCTGAAACTGCGTGCTATGTGCAAAGAATGCGTAGGCTGGCCGCTCCCACACAATGTAGCGGAATTTGCTTTTAAGCCGAACACGGGGTCGTTCCCCACTTTCCACTCGGGCCCACGCTGTCCGCTACAGGCGGTCACCAGCCGACATGGGCTGGGTAGTCCCCTAAAGAGCCTGGCGTCCCGCTGTGCGCCGTCTCTCCTGAACTAAAAGCCTCTGTGACCGTCGTGCCTGGAATGTATGTTTGCACGCCAGCCTCTAGTATTTCAATCACGGTGCGCTCACTTCTTAATTGCATATCGTTTACAAGACTTCATACGACATTGATTTGTCTTATTGATTTTGGGTTCGAATGAAGCGGCTTGATGTGCGGAATATGTTTGTGAGGGCGGGACGTGTAAGCAATGAAGGTCAGGAGACCGCGACGTCTTACAACTGGTAGGGTAGGGTGGCAGACTTTAATACATTGTAAACTGCTCCGCATGTGGGGACAGCCTTCGTCCCCAACCATGAGATTTTTATGTTGACTTTTCATCAGGACGCTAATGACTATCATGTCGAGCGCTCCCTCAACCCAAATCGTCCATCACCCAACTTGCCACCGTGTTAGCGTCGCCACTCTACACAAATACTGATTTAATGAAAGTGTGTGTGTGTGTGTGTGTGTGTGTGTGTGTGTGTGTGTGTGTGTGACGTCATTAGGTGGCCGCCGGCGGCACCTGCAGGATCACCGCGGCTGAACGGTTTTCCGCGCCCGCGCCCTGCTGGCAGACGCTCTGTTTTCGCTTGATGAGGTTCCTGGCTGCTTTCATAAGGGCTCCCCGCAGTAACGTCCCAATCTGCCCGCCCTCCACCCTTCCGACGCCCCACTGCCCGCTATAGTGGCAGCTCTCCTTTAAAGCACAGTGCCCGGCAGCTCGCGAGAGCAAACATGATGTCAATATCGCCAGATTAATTTAGACGCTCCGCTTTAGCGTCTCTAATGAATCCACCTAGCGCTCTGTTTTCCATCCACTGGCCTCCCTCGCGCCCGATAGCGACTCTCGACTGACGGCCTCAAGCGCTTTATTGGAAATTTTTGAGATGGGCGTGTCATTCATTACCTGTTATTCGCGGGGTGAAATCGGCCTTCCCACACTTCGATTTATTTCAAGTTCCTCTACGATCGTACACTGATGCACAAAAATAGAATTTTGTCTGCCTTCCTTACACGTAACAGCGGCAACTCATAGGCAACTCTATGGATAAGTGCAATATTTAATTATTAAAAAGTTCTTCACTTAGCCAACCACAAAATAATGATTCAATTTCCATGAGCTTTCAGCCTCATCCGTTTTTAAGTGGTGAGTTACTGTGAGTGAGGTTCAAATGGCTCTAAGCGCTATGGGACTTAACATCGGAGGTCAATAGTCCTATAGAACTTAGAACTACCGAAACCTAACTAACCTAAGGACATCACACACATCCATGCCCGAGGCACGATTCGAACCTGCGACCGTAGCAGCTTCGTGGTTCCGGACTGAAGTGCCTAGAGCCCCTCAGCCACAGCCGACCGCTGTGACTGAGGAATAGTCTAATGAAAACTCAGTGCAATGTAGTTACTTGAAGCAGCTGGAGACCTAAAAGTAGTTTATATTAATTGATACCTCTACAGCACTGTCCATTTGTTCGTACAGTAAGTGATGTACAGCGTGGCAATTATTGAAATATGTGAGATAAAATCGTCATAACTTCTGAATGCTTTGCGTCAGGACATTCAAACTGCATAATTGGCCGCTGAGCATAATGGGAATTAGTATGCGGTTGCGCACGCGTCTTCTTCTTGTCTGCAATTTGTACATGAAAATGACACGTTACGTCATGCCTGAGCGTATGGCGCTTGTGAAGGCCTACGGTGCGACCAATGGTAGCCCACCTACGGCTCAAACAAAACTTGAGCGTGGAGTGGCGGAGCGGTTCTAGGCGCTACAGTCTGGAGTCGCGCTACCGCTATGGCCGCAGGTTCGAATCCTGCCTCGGGCATGGGTGTGTGTGATGTCCTTAGGTTTGTTAGGTTTAAGTGGTTCTAAGTTCTAGGGGACTGATGACCACAGCAGTTAAGTCCCATAGTGCTGAGAGCCATTTGAACCATTTGAAATTTCAGCCCGAGTTCAAGGAGATGACAACCAGCCCCAGCGTACTAACAATCAAGAATTTGATTCGTAAGTTTGAGAGAACGGGCAGTGTTCGTGATGACAGTGCTGGCAATGTCGGTCGTCCAGAAAGGGGGAAAACGCCTAAAAACACCGAGAAGAGACGCACTGTGTTTCAAACCAGGTGCACGAAATCGATCATACGAGCTGTACAACAGGACCGGGATACACCGCGACAAATTGTTGTTGAAGATCTGGATCTCTTCCCATACTAAATTAAAACCCATCAGTCATTAAGCCCCAGGCCCATGGAACAGCGGTTGTGTTTCGCCAACACTGTCCACAGAATTGACGAACAGGGCTTTATGTGAATATGGTTGGGTTTAGCGATGAAGCCCACTTTTGTTTGGATGGGTTCGTCAATAAGCAAAATTGGCGCATTTGGGGGACTGAGAATCCACATTACGCGATCGAGAAGTCTCTTTCCTCTGTACGGGTGATTGTGTAGTTTGCAATGTGCAGTCACGGAATGAGAATCCACTGGGATACACCGCGACAAATCGTTGTTGAAGACGTTCTTGGGACATTTGTTGATAGCACTGTGACTATCCAACGGTACGTCAAGGTTTTGGAAGATGATTTCATCCCCATCATACAAAGTGACTCTGATTTCGACAAGGTGTGGATCATGCAAGACGGAGCCCGATCCCATCGAAGTAGGAGAGGGTTTGATGTCCTGGAGGAGTACTTTGGGGACCGCATTCTGGCTCTCGGGTACCCATAGGCCTCTGGCATGGGCCTCGATCGGCCGCCATATTCTGTGGATCTGAAAACATGCGACTCCTTTTTGTGGGGCTGTATTAAGGAGGAGATGTACAATGGTAGCTCCAAAACCATTGCTGAGCGGAAAACAGACACTCAGGAGGTCGTCGACAGCATCGATGTTCCGACACTTCAGCTACTGCTGTGGCCATCAGTCCCCTAGAACTTAGAACCACTTAAATCTAACAAACCTAAGGACATCACACACATCCATGCCCGAGGCAGGATTCGAAACTGCGACCGTAGCGGTAGCGCGACTCCAGACTGTAGCGCCTAGAATTCCCTTATTCGTCTGCGCCACATCATCGCCAATGATGGCAGGCATGTCCAACGTGTTTTAACCTAAATCCGAATACCTGTTGCGAAGTTTACCCCTTGAATAAAGGATGTACATTCAGCAGTTTGTAACTAATTTACGTTTCTTTCATATAGTTCAATAATTGTCACCCTGTATGAATTGATCTATGATAAAATTTTCACTATTGTTCAATTTTTCTCCATCAGTTAGTTCCTCTCTATTCCTCTGCAACACAACACACAAAATTTTAACACCACCGTTACAACCAATATTTGATCTCAATTTCTATAAGGTTACTTTGTGCAGCAGCATGCAAACGAACATTTAACAAATATTTTGCTAAAATTGAGTAAGATGGATAATACAAGGCAGGTGACTATGAGAATATGAGACAGGATTCACGTTTCATAAGTGTGCACCTCTTGCTGCAGACATCTACATCTACATTCATACTCCGCAAGCCACCCAGCGGTGTGTGGCGGAGGACACATTACGTGCCACTGTCATTACCTCCCTTTCCTGTTCCAATCGCGTATGGTTCGCGGGAAGAACGACTGTCTGAAAGCCTCCGTGCGCGCTCGAATCTCTCTAATTTTACACTCGTTACCTCCACGGGAGGTATAAGCAGGGGGAAGCAATACATTCTATACCTCATCCAGAAACGCACCCTCTCGAAACCTGGCGAGCAAGCTACACCGCGATGCAGAGCGCCTCTCTTGCAGAGTCTGCCACTTGAGCTTGCTAAACATCTCCGTAACGCTATCACGGTTACCAAATAACCCTGTGACGAAACGCGCCGCTCTTCTTTGGATCTTCTCTATCTCCTTCGTCAACCCGAGCTGGTACTGAGCAATACTCAAGTATAGGTCGAACGACTGTTTTGTAAGCCACCTCCTTTGTTGATGGACTACATTTTCTAAGGACTCTCCCAATGAACCTCAACCTGGTACCTGCCTTACCAACAATTAATTTTATATGATCATTCCATTTCAAATCGTTCCGCACGCATACTCCCAGATATTTAACAGAAGTAACTGCTATCAGTGTTTGTTCCGCTATCATACAATCATACAATAAAGGATCCTTCTTTCTATGTATTCGCAATACATTACATTTGTCTATGTTAAGGGTCAGTTGCCACTCCCTACACCAAGTGCCTATCCGCTCCAGATCTTCCTGCATTTCGCTACAATTTTCTAATGCTGCAACTTCTCTGTATACTACAGCATCATCCGCGAAAAACCGCACGGAACTTCCGACACTATCTGCTAGGTCATTTATATATATTGTGAAAAGCAATGGTCCCATAACACTCCCCTGTGGCACGCCAGAGGTTATTTTATCGTCTGTAGACGTCTGTCCATTGATAACAACATGCTGTGTGCAGTACGCTTCTACTGTCTATTTGCTGTACCGTATTACGCTCATGCTTCTTTCAGACTTCAGCATTGATAATTGTCAGCTTTGGGCCAAACAACGTATGACCGGAACGAAAAAACTGCAAAATTTTGTATCCAAAAATTTGTCTTTGCTAATAGGACTTGAATCGTAACTGGAAGTGTGAACCTGCAGTGCACAGTCTGTTAAGAGCACATTGTGGAGATATGAAGGGCTTTCAATAAGTAAGGCAACACATATTTTTCTGATAGCAGGTTAGTTTTATTCAGGATTCCAATACAACAAATTATTCCAGTTGAGTACATAGTTCCGCGTAGTCAGCGCGTACACAACTTTCCCACTAGAGCGCGCCCCGCTAAGCACAACAACGCAGGCGCTGCACTCGTCCGTCTCCGCACTACGAGATGGCGCTGTCTTAGAGACGGACCAAATTCTGCTTCCGCCGATCCGCGTATTAATATGTAACGCAGCCAATGAGATTGCTGCTAACGTAGAACCTTTTCTCCTCGCGCATCACCCTCGCGCAGTCATACCTGAATGCTCGAGGTATTATAACGAGTGTACAGACCTCCGATTAGTCAGTCTGCATTTATCTGCACCTGTCTGTAGCAGTCTACATTAGTCTGTATCAGTCTATAGTCAAGTTTCAGTCTGGGCCTAATAAGATCATCATATTCCTGTACATAGCCATGAAGATAAATGTATAGACACTTTTGTCACGTATCAGAGATATGTGAGAATAAGATTAATGTACCAAGACCAAAGGAACTTCAGATTGTCAATTGTAAATATCATCCAGAACCAAGTTAAGTTATTTTTTTGCTTGTTATTATTTTAATAAATTTATGTGAAAATTAATCATGTTCTGTTCAAAGTTGCACTGTCAATCTGCTACTCTAAGCGTGCAAGTGGCATTTCTATCGTGTGACCTAACGGCAGAAGATAAACACGCCACAATAAGACCACGAGACATATTGCTGACACTCGCCTACTTCGTTAGAGCGACAAGTCAAATAATCTGATGGTGTGTGTACCGAATGTCTTACAGTATGCACACCACAATTCCCCCGTCTTTTGGCTACAGAACCCTATTTTTGAACATAATCTCCGGTGAGTGCGAGGGTCTAACGCCACCTTAGTGGCGGACGGTATCCGCGAGGTACTACTCTAATGTTCAACATCAGAGCCAACGTCTTGCCCCATCAGTTAACCTCCGCACCGCCGCGCGGAATTAGCCGAGCGGTCTGAAAGACTGCAGTCATGGACTGTGCGGCTGGTTCCGGCGGAGGTTCGAGTCCTCCCTCGAGCGTGCGTGCGTGTGTGTGTGTGCGTGTGTGTGTGTGTGTGTGTGTGTGTGTGTGTGTGTGTGTGTGTGTGTGTGTGTGTGTTTGTCCTCAGGATAATTTAGGTTAAATAGTGTGTAAACTTAGGGACTGATGACCTTAGCAGTTAAGTCCTATAAGATTTGACACACATTTGAACATTTCAATCTCTGCACCGTCCACGCACTGTTTCCCGCGGAGTGCAGCCTCCATTGGGAGGGGCAGACGAAAGTCTGAAGATCCGAGATCCAAACTTCAGGATGGACGAGACAGGACGGTCTAATGAAGGTGTGTGAGTTCCTCCCAGGTGCAGAGACCTGTGTGGGGCCTTGCGTTGTCATGGAGAAGTTCAAAAATGTGTGTGAATTCCTAAGCGACCAAACTGCTGAGGCCATCGGTCCCTAGACGTACACACTACTCAAACCTACTTGAACTAACTTACACTAACAAGGGAACCTCCCCATCGCACCCCTCTCAGATTTTTTTATAAGTTGGAACAGTGGATAGGCCTTGAAAAACTGAACACAGATCAATCGAGAAAACAGGAAGAAGTTGTGTGGAACTAAGAAAAAAAAAGAAGCAAATTATACAAACTGAGAAGTCTATGCGCAAATAGGCAACATCAAGGATGATGCGAGCTCAGAAGCGCCGTGGTCCCGTGGTTAGCGTGAGCAGCTCCTGAACGAGAGGTCCTGGGTTCAAGTCTTCTCTCGAATGCCAAGTTTGCTTTCTTGATTTTCGCGAAGTTATGATCTGTCCGTTCATTCATTGGCGTCTCTGTTCACTGTAGTAAGTTTGGTGTCTGTGTTTTGCGACGGCACCGCAAAACCGTGCGATTAGTAGACGAAAGGACGTGCCTCTCCAATGGGAACCGAAAACATTCGATCGCAAGTCCTCCACAGGAAAACACGTCTGATATATTCTATACGACACTGGTGACGGCATGTGCGTTACATGAAAGGAATATGTTGTCGATCCACCTAACTTGTAAACTTGTCGAATGGGTAAAAAGATTCTTCTACCTTGCCCGATTTAGGTTATCTTGTGAATGTGATAATCACTCCCAAAAAAGTCACGGACAGATAATAACTGTTTGAAAACAAAAAATTAAACTTTTCATTCGAGGGAAGACTTGAACCAAGGACCTCTCGTTCCGCTAACCATGGGACCACGGCGCTCCTGAGCTCACTTTCTCCTTGATGTTGCCTATCTTGCACATGGACTACTCAGTTTGTATATTTTGCTTATTCTTTTCATAGTTCCACACAACTTCTTCCTTTTTTTTCGATTTCTCTAGGCCTATCCACTGTGCCAAGTTGTAACTAAATCTGAGCAGGGTGCGATGGAGAGGTTCCCTTGTAAGAACAACATAGACATCCACGTCCAAGGGAGAACTCGAAACTCCGGCGGGAGGGGGAGAGTTATTCGTGTCATAGCGCCTCAAACCGCGCGGCCACCGCGTGCGGCAAGGAGAAGTTCGTTGGCAATTTTGTGGCAACAAACACGCTGATATTGTTTCTCCGTTTTCCTGTGAGTAGCACAATACACTCCAGAGTTGACTGTAGCACCATGAGGACATCAAGCTGCTTCAGGGTCCCAGAAGACTTTACCAGTGGGGGGGTGCAGCTTTGAAATTTTTCTTCAGACAAAAGGTGATGTGGCGCCACTTCGTAGATTGTCGTTTTGTTTCCGGATCGAAGTGATTAATTCGTGTTTCAGCGCCTGTGACGACGTTCGATCAAAACTTGCCACGATCAGCCTCGCAAAGAGCTCACAGTTCTGGGCATGTAGTCCGTTGCTGTTTGTGGTATTCTGTTAGGCGGGGCTAGGAACCAGCGGGCGCACACCTTTCAAACCCCAACGGGTGGAAGAGTGTGTCAGCACTACCAACAGAGACGTCCAGTTGTGCAGCGAGGTGTTTCACTGTGATCCTTCGATGACCAAGAATGAGAGTGTCCTCACGTTCCAACACTGCCGAAGTCAAGTGTGCGGCTGGCCACCACACGCGAGGTTGGACAGGTTAGCGCGATCTTGTTGCGATGATGACAGGCGCTTCGGCCAACAACTTATACTGCTTTTGCTCACTGCCAGATCTCTGTAGACATTCTGGAAGCACTTGCGAATATCTGCGATGCTCCGGTATTCCTCCTAAAGAACTCAGTTACAGGTCTCTGCCTGGAACCCACTGTCGTTAAGACGTCATTTTGAAGGCTACGTATGGAGCTGTCACCCATCGGAATTTCATGATACTATAAGGACTTGTCCCACAACAGATCCTGCATTTTGTTCAGCCGAAATTGGCCGAGAAAAAAATGTTACATTGCTGATGTAACACCCCTTGTATTTATGTAGAAATAGATGTTTTACAACGACCAGTACGACGAGCTAATTTAAGTTGCTGCATTCTTTGATTATAATTACTCAATATGACATTACGTTAAGATAACTTACCAGTGTATGGCTGGAAAAACAGTAAGAATTTTCATAAAGTTTATGAGGGTGCAACTACACAATGTAAACTCTGAATACAAAGAAATTTTAGGACAATGAGGGTGTTTTAAGGATGAAGGTTTTGGTATAAGTATAATCTGAATAGTTTTGAAGTAAACTTTATTATATACATGTTTATGTCGGTCAGTATTTTAAAAATTTTCCTGCAAGTCTTTGTTTGAAGTCTATAGACTTATTAACTACTTTGTTTCATGCTCAAAACTGTGTGCACACATGTACGACATTATCTAAAATGTAGGCAACAATCAAATGATTTCAATCAATAGTTCAGCATGTGCTAGAAATAGTTTTTAAAGATGTTCCCGATGTCCGAATCGATTCATTTATCTACCATTTTGTTCACAAAACTCTAAATATTAAGACTGAAAAAATTCGAATATTTTAAGCAGACTCACTAGCACATGACCTTAAAAAGATAAGAGAATGAGGTGCATCAACTGAAGAAATGTGATTACAGTCTATGACAATTGCTCTCGGGTTTCCAGTCCTCTAACGTAGTAAGTGTAAGAGTCTTACATTTACCTCATTAGTGTGTGCTGTGATACGGCAACCGGATACACCGATTCACATTGATGTATGTTCCATTTCGAGTTACAGTCGCCAAGTGGCAGAGAATAGCAGCTATGGAAGGTTTTGTAAACGACTGAAAATGTAGTAAATAACAAATACATCTGAATGGTTCAAATAGCCCAAGCACTATGGGACTCAACACCTGTGACCATCAGTCCCCTAGAACGTAGAACTACTTAAACCTAACTAACCTAAGGACACCACACACATGAATGCCCGAGGCAGGATTCGAACCTGCGACCGTAGCAGCAGCGCGGTTCCGGACTGAAGCGCCTAGAACGGCTCGGCCACAGCGGCCGGCACATCTGAATGCAAAATTGGTATCACAATAGCCTGTTCGCTGGGAAACAAAATACACTCCTGGAAATGGAAAAAAGAACACATTGACACCGGTGTGTCAGACCCACCATACTTGCTCCGGACACTGCGAGAGGGCTGTACAAGCAATGATCACACGCACGGCACAGCGGACACACCAGGAACCGCGGTGTTGGCCGTCGAATGGCGCTAGCTGCGCAGCATTTGTGCACCGCCGCCGTCAGTGTCAGCCAGTTTACCATGGCATACGGAGCTCCATCGCAGTCTTTAACACTGGTAGCATGCCGCGACAGCGTGGACGTGAACCGTATGTGCAGTTGACGGACTTTGAGCGAGGGCATATAGTGGGCATGCGGGAGGCCGGGTGGACGTACCGTCGAATTGCTCAACACGTGGGGCGTGAGGTCTCCACAGTACATCGATGTTGTCGCCAGTGGTCGGCGGAAGGTGCACATGCCCGTCGACCTGGGTCCGGACCGCAGCGACGCACGGATGCACGCCAAGACCGTAGGATCCTACTCAGTGCCGTATGGGACCGCACCGCCACTTCCCAGCAAGGGACACTGTTGCTCCTGGGGTATCGGCGAGGACCATTCGCAACCGTCTCCATGAAGCTGGGCTACGGTCCCGCACACCGTTAGGCCGTCTTCCGCTCACGCCCCAACATCGTGCAGCCAGCCTCCAGTGGTGTCGCGACAGGCGTGAATGGAGGGACGAATGGAGACGTGTCGTCTTGAGCGATGAGAGTCGCTTCTGCCTTGGTGCCAATGATGGTCGTATGCGTGTTTGGCGCCGTGCAGGTGAGGGCCACAATCAGGACTGCATACGACCGAGGCACACAGGGCCAACACCCGGCATCATGGTGTGGGGAGCGATCTCCTACACTGGCCGTACACCTCTGGTGATCGTCGAGGGGACACTGCATAGTGCACGGTACATCCAAACCGTCATCGAACCCAACGTTCTACCATTCCTAGACCGGCAAGGGAACTTGCTGTTCCAACAGGACAATGCACGTCCGCATGTATCCCGTGCCACCCAACGTGCTCTAGAAGGTGTAAGTCAACTACCCTGGCCAGCAAGATCTCCGGATCTGTCCCCCATTGAGCGTGTTTGGGACTGGATGAAGCGTCGTCTCACGCGGTCTGCATGTCCAGCACGAACGCTGGTCCAACTGAGGCGCCAGGTGGAAATGGCATGGCAAGCCGTTCCACAGGACTACATGCAGCATCTCTACGATCGTCTCCATGGGAGAATAGCAGCCTGCATTGCTGCGAAAGGTGGATATACACTGTACTAGTGCCGACATTGTGCATGCTCTGTTGCCTGTGTCTATGTGCCTGTGGTTCTGTCAGTGTGATCATGTGATGTATCTGACCCCAGTAATGTGTCAATAATGTTTCCCCTTCCTGGGACAATGAATTCACGGTGTTCTTATTTCAATTTCCAGGAGTGTATGTAGTTAACATCTCAAGTCACCACTTTCCAGTGTTACGGAAGCAACAAGATTATTCCATGTGCTTCTCACGTTAATAATATGTCTCTGTAACGAAAGAATGCGATACCACCTTACGAAATAGTGTTCTGCCTTGCTGCATTTTAAGGTAAATCATTTCAGTAACAAGAACTCTACCGAATGAACTATCCAAGCACGACTCCCGATTTCCACAGTTCAATTGGCACCAGTATCGTTTCTCCTGCGGCCCTGACTTCACAGAAGTTTTTCTGTCTAATTTGCAAGACTATGACTCCGGCGAAGAAAAAAAAGGAATGTGAGAGAAGATCTGAGTGAATCTGTGAGCGCGGGTCGTGAGTCGTATTTGAATAGCTGACCCAGTTAGAGCACATGCCCCCTGCAAGGCAGAGGTCCAAATTTCGAGTAACGGTGCGGAACGCAGTATCAATTTTCCACGAAGTTTTAAATCAAGACGCATTCTGCTACAGAATGAAAACTGTCGCAGATTTCTCTCTAAAAGTTGCCAGTTCCACACTTTATATTTTAACATAAAAATGGCATATGCTCAGTACTAAAATTTTGAAGTTTTCAAGTTACTCTAACAAAAACTGCCTATGCAAAACTTTTTATCGCACTGTTTATATGACTCAGAAGAGGTTCTCTGTGTAAATTAAGGTTCATGTTTAGTACTCAGGTAATCAGTATACTGAAATACGCAGTTTCAATATCGTAGTTACTCAATTGAAAGCAAAACCTTTCGCCAAACACATGGAAACACCAGAATTTACCAAACAGCCCATCCCCCCTTAGATTTCTCATAATTTAGTTCGTAGAGAATGCAGCTCAAGATATTATAGTAAACATAGCGAACAATGCACGTACGTTTACAGATGTTTCACTCTGTTCCTAACCTAGGTGATCAGGGGAGCTCTGAGCACAGTATTGTTTTGGCTCAAGTTAAAAAAAAAATGCGGTTTACCCGGTTGTATTACGATGCGTTATAATCAGCGCGCCGCCTTCTTCATTTCAAATAAAAGCAAATAAACATAGCGAGTATACAATGGCTCGAGTACGGATTCATTGCATGTGGTACGGATTGGGACTCTTGCGAAATACCTCTGAAAACGTTTTCCGAAAGCAGTCTTGAAAAGCTAGTGCGACAATCCACATGCAATGCAAATAGGGACTAATGATAAAGACGTCACTACAGCGACAATGGCTGCTAAACTTCATAAATCCATCAAGAACGCTAGAAGAGTTGTTGTGATAGAATGAGCAGATAAGAAGTTTCTTGAAAGTCACTACCGCCATTAGACTGTTGTTTATTTACAGTGTTACATTTACACTTACACAATCATGATTTCGGCTTCAAGGTGCCATTATCCAGTGTTTTAAATGTTACAAATTGCTTGGGTTTGCATAGTGTCGTATTTATAAGATTTAAGACACTTGATAATGGCTCCTTGAAGCCGAAATCATGATTGTGTAAGTGTAAATGTAACACTGTAAATAAACAACCGTCTAATGGTGGTACTGACTTTAAAGAAATATGTGGTGACTGTGGCCCCACATTATGAAAAAATTATTAGATAAGAAGTTGTTGGCATCGCACTTAGACAGCAGAAGGACATCATTAAGTTCCAGTATGATGGACGTGCATGAATTACGGGCAAAATTTCAAATGATTTTAAATGGTGTTTTCGGAAATTATGTCCCTAGTAAGTGGATTAAGGAGGAAAAAGATACACAGTCCTTCAATAACAAAATCCAGAAAATGCTGATGGAGGAAAAACTTGCACTCTCGGTTCAGAACCGAACACGCGAATGACGGCAGGCAAAGGATAGTAGAAATCATGCGTCTTTATCAATGGGCGAAGCATACGGAAACCACAGCCGTCAAACCTTCGCAAAAGATAACGCATACAACTCGAGAAATTCTGGCTTACCTAAATTAGCCAAGCGGATCGAAGGCTTCTACCCACTCATTCGTCGATGAGTCTGGTATGGGAACAGAAAACAGCAAAAGGAAAACTGAAGTTTAAAATTCGCCTTTAAGAAATCATTCGCGTAGGAGGATCGTACAAACATTCCCTAGTTCCACCGTCGCACAAACTCCCGTATGGAAGATACAGTAACTCGCATCCCTGGCAAAGAGAAGCAAATGAAAGAGTTGAAAACAAATAAGTCGCCAGTTCCGGATGGAATGCCAGTTCTGTTTTACGCAGAGTACTCTACGGTCCCTTACTTAGCTTGCATTTGTCGCGGATGTTTCGCCCAGGGTAATCTCCCATGAGAGTGGAAAGTAGAGCAGGTGACTCCCGTATAAAACCGGCCGCTGTGACCGAGCGGTTCTAGGCGCTCACTCCGGAAGCCCACTGCTGCTACGGTCGCAGGTTCGAATCCTGCCTCGGGCATGCATGTGTGTGATGTCCTTAGGTTAGTTAGGTTTAAGTAGTTCTAAGTTCTACGGGACTGATGACGTCAGATGTTGAGTCCCATAGTGCTTAGAGCCATTTGATTTTTGACTGCCGTATATAGACGGACGCGCCAAATTACAGATGAATATCCTGCTGTGGAATTATTCAATACTTTCTCTGTTCGAATATAATAAACTTCCTGGAGATGGGTAAGCTTCTGTCCACAAACCAGGACAGTTTTGGAAAGCATCACTCGTGCGAAATTCAGCTTACTGTTGCGTCACTTGATATGCTGCGAACCATTGGTGACGGACCACAGGCACATTCCATATTCCTAGTTATACTGAAAGCATTTGAGGTGGTGCCCCACTGAAAACTATTAACGAAGGTACGAGCGTGCGGAATAGGTTCGGAGATATGTGAGTAGGTCGAACTCTTCTGATGTAACAAACCAGGACATTCTCGACGGCAAGCGTTCATCAGAGACAGTAGTATCCTTATGAGTGTCCAAGGGAGGTGAGATAGAACGCTCTTATTAACTATGGACGTAAATAAGTTGACAGGCAGGGTGAGCAGCGATTCACGGCTGTTTGCTGATGATGCTGTGGTGTGCGGGAAGGTGTCACCGTTCAGTAACTGTAGGAGGATACAAGATGTAGACAAAATTTTTAGTTGGCATGTGGGATAGCAGCTTGCTGTAAATGTAGAAACATTTTAGTTAATGAAGATAAGTAGGAAAAACAGGCGAATGTTCGATTTTAGTTCACTGGGGGAATATTAGCACATAGTGGTTCTTATGTAAAGCAGCATGGCTTAGATCACCACTGCCATCTATTCTTGAATACTGCTCGAGTGTTCGGTATCATCACCTAGATCGAATTAAAGGAAGACGTAGGAGCAATTCATAGGCGGGCTGCTAGATTTGTTACAGGTAGATTCGATTATCACCCGAATCTTCCAGAGATGCTTCGTTAACTGAAATTGTAACTCCTGGAGGGACGACGATTCATGGAGCATTGCTGAGAAAATTTAGAGAATCAACATTTGAAGCTGACTGCAGGACGATTGCACTGCAGCAGACGTACATTTCGCATACGGAACTCGACGATAAGAGAAACTATAACTCGTCCTGAGGCTTACAGACAGTCGTTATCGGCATACTCTGCTTACGAGAGTAACAGGAAAGGAAGTCACAAGTAGTGGTACAAGGTACCCTCCGCCACGCAACATACGGTGGCTTGCAGAATATGAATGTATGTCTAGATGAAGAAAGGGAAGCTTAATTGTTTTTATTGTTTTTCCTGAGTACGAAAATATTAAACATGCCCCGTCCTTGGGGCAGTGGTGGTAAAAATACAGGCTGTGGCGTTGTGAAATAAGCTGTCCCAATAAATAAGAAGAAAATGACAGCTTAACGGGTTTTTCCCACTAGACCTTCTAAAAATACACTGAAACGCTTCTGAAAATGTTATCTATTGCACCTCTGGCCTAGGTACTCGGTGGTTATAATTGAAGTGCAGCTAGTCACACAGGTCCATTTTCAAGTAGGCTGTTTAGGTTTTTTTGTTGGTAACGCCACGTAGCGCTCTGTATGAAAATCACTAACTGTGCTGTGTGCAGTCTGTGGCTTGTTGGCATTGTTGGAATATTCGCTAGTGTAGTGTTGAGCAGTTGGATGTGAACAGCGCGTAGCGCTGTGCAGTTGGAGGTGAGCCGCCAGCAGTGGTGGATGTGGGGAGAGAGATGGCGGAATTTTGAGAACGGACGATCTGGACATGTGCCCGCCAGATAGAGTAAATTTGTGATACTGGATTCAAAATCTTTCATTTGCTAACTATTCCTTTCAGAAGTTAGTACCTTCAGTAGTTGAATCTTTTATTTAGCTGGCAGTATTGGCGCTCGCTGTATTGCAGTAGTTCGAGTAACGAAGATTGTTGTGAGGTAAGTGATTCGTGAAAGGTATAGGTTATTGTTAGTCAGGGCCATTCTTTTGTAGGGATTATTGAAAGTCAGATTACGTTGCTCTAAAAATATTGTGTGTCAGTTTAGTGTTGATCAGAATAAGTAAAGAGAGAAATTTCTGAGCATGTTCAGTTTTGCTCAGTTGTTTGAAAATTAAATAACGTAAGGGGTTTATCAGCACAGTAAAATATAAATTTTCCAAAGGGGATATTTCACATTGTGGTCATAATTATCGGATGGCAGCGAAACTTGGTAGACATGTTAATGCGGAACCGATTTACACCGCAAATAACTAGTTTCAGTTTTGGCCACCAGGTAAAAATCTGGCGCTGTACAGCATCTCGTTGATATCTCCATGCTCATATTGAACAAATTGTGTAAGCAGCTGTTAATAATAAAAGCGCTTGTTTGATCATTGCTTGCCAACATCCCGTTCCAAATATCTTACATATGGAAACGTTTTTATAATACTCTACTGCATTCACAGGATCAGATTTGCACCTGGTTGCCGAAATTAGAACTAATTTTTTTTCCAGCTAAAATTGGTTCCGCATTACGCCTTAGAATATCTACTAACTTTCACTGCCATATGATAACTACAGCCGACATGGGACTCTGTGAGTTATTGCACTTTAATTGTAATCACCCAGTCTCAGAACAAAGTGCGGCGACAAGTTGGTGCTGTGGAAACACATCAAACTCTGTTGCATTTTAATGACTAGTTTGAAGCACACGTTAAACTACCTCTCTCAGCTGTGAAAAATACCACCCCTGTGGTTTCATTGTGTTTCAACTTTAAATAATGCCCTCGCTTTATCTTTGCACATGAGAGTTAGGAGCTTCGTTGTATTCAACAATTTCACAGGCGCTCTACCTAGTGGTAATACCGGGACCGGAATGACGCATTTCATATCTACGGCTGCCGCGCTGAATAGTGAATGTGCCACTGAAGGGTTGGCGGCACTGCGCGCCGGAGGCACAGTTGTGGAGCTGGCACCTGCGGTTTCGCAATTTGCAGCCCCGTAAAGACCGGTGCGTTATGACGTTCACGAACAGCGCTCCACTTTGCACCGTCCGTGCGGCACCTTTCGCGGCCGCCGCCGCCGCCAGTTGTAAAGAGAGTAATCAGAAGAGGCGGGGATGGAGCGTTCCGCAGACAGTATGGCCGCCGTTTATAGCAGAGGTGCCAAACTTGCGGCTGTGAACCCGCGAGACGCGACCATTCGCGCCGCGTTAATACCCCGCGCGCGGCAGTGGCGCACAATGTTGGCACCAGTGTGTGTGTGTGTGTGTGTGTGTGTGACACGGCGCCGCTGTTTACGGCGCTACACATAACCTGGCGACCGTCAGCGATGCCACCTTCACGCACAGACTGCACGCCCGTATTTGTCCTGACGAGTGGCTTCCCTTGAATTGTTGCGGTACTGTTCTGGTGATGTATCCTAATGATTTCCGTGACACCGGCGCATCAGTGTTCAGTCTGTGGGCTACGAATCTAAGATCGGAACTATGCAACATTATTTATTCATTTTAACGCACTCTCTCTTCTACGGCCGCTCTCACAATTTCTGGCCGAAAGGAAGGATCTCCTTCTGAGAGCAGGTGATGTAAGTGTAAACATAGTGTATCAAATCCATAAATGTTGATAGAGGCTGGCCGGGTTGGCCGAGCGGCCCTAAGCGCTTCAGTTCGGAACCGCGAGACTGCTACGATCGCAGGTTCGAATCCTGCCTCGGGCGTCGATGTGTGTGATGACTGTAGGTTACTTAAGTAGTTCTACGTTCTAGGGGACTGATGACCTCAGATGTTAAGTCCCATAGTGCTCAGAGCCATTTGAGCTATTTGAAGATCAGTGAAAGGTGTGTTAATCTCATACCTCTTTCATGAATCGATAAAACTATAGCTTGTCAAGGTAGCATATTCATTATCCTGCCTCAGTCTGATATTGCTTGTTTGTACTGTTGAAACGCAGTGAGCGGGGGTCGCATGTTGAAGAAGAGACCAATCAAAGAGCTTGAATGAGTGGCCCAGTTCATGCCTGGAGGCAATATTGAAACAATGATACCTACAATAACATTTAATTATCGTGCGAAGGGTACAGAGCTGAAGTGCCTCCATAGCAGCAGTTGGTGGCCAGCCATAAATGCAAGTGCTGTGGAGAAGTGCTGATGCCTTGTCAGCAAGTCGTGGCGTTGCTCCACAGGGCATCGACGCCGCCCGTCTTGCGGTACCCTGCGGTTCGCACATAAAGGCACTCAAGTGGAGACTGCTGTCTGTAGTCCGGGGTGCCAGATTTTGTGAAGAGTAGGCGCTGCTCACCCACCGTGGACCGACCGAGATTGCTGTAGACATTGACAGGTAGGAATTTCCGAATAAAGTCGGCAATGTCCACAACTCAACTTCTAAAGAAGGTTGTGGCAGGCAGTGAAATGAGGGTATAGGGGTATGATGTCAAAACAAAGGCCCATTCGTCCCAATGGGAACTGCCTGAAGAGACAAGACTGAAAAAAATTGACATTTCGATCACAGGTGGAGGTTATTCTCATTGTTTTCTTCAATTACAGTGGGATAGTTTCTCACGACTTCCAGTCTTATGGGCATATAGTCAATAACAAATGCTACCTGAAAGTTATGCACGGTTTGCGTGAAGCAATCCGAAGATCACAGGTGAGTTATCGGAATGCCGAAATCCATAAAAGGTTTCCGTCTAGTCTGTTTGGCCAACCTATCAGCAAGCCTGGGATTCCAACGTGGCCGGCCGGCCGTGGGGTCTCGCGGTTCTAGGCGCGCAGTCCGGAACCGTGCGACTGCTACGGTCGCAGGTTCGAATCCTCCCTCGGGCATGGATGTGTGTGATGTCCCTAGGTTAGTTAGGTTTAAGTAGTTCTACGTTATAGGGGACTGATGACCACAGCAGTTGAGTCCCATAGTGCTCAGAGCCATTTGAACCAACGTGGCCTGGGATCCACACAACCACCACTAAACCACCAGACTGTTCCAGGGCACTGATGGACTACTGGATGGTCGCTACAAAAGGATGACGAGGGTAGCACTGGTCGGTAGCTTGTAGGCTGCTCAAGGAGTTAGTACACAGAAGAAACGACTCCCCAGAGCATGAATGAATGTGCTCAACAGCACGAGATACAGGCAACCATCGGACGAGGAATGCTGTTAAATATGTCCTCCATGGACATTTGCGACGCCAACGTGACCATCAGCCATCGACCCGTCGGTGTAAACCACTTCATGGCCTCGGTACATGTCAAGAATCGAGAGGAAGTGACAGTGAAGAGCCACGGTGTGAACTGAGCCCTTTGGGCCATGCGAAAGGTCCAGGCGAAGCTGGGTCCTAGGTGTCCATTATGGAATTGTATGCAAATGGACCTCGAGCATAGGTGGTATAGGCAAGGACTCCAGTTCAGATGAAGGGATCGGATGCGAACTGCAATTGGAAGCCCTGACCTGAGCCGCCGATGTGGGAGATGAACAACCATGGGTAGGAAAAAGAGATGGTAATTCATATGCGCAGGAGAACTACAAATCAATGTTTGTTTGTGATTTTTTTCTGGTAAAAGAAGGTTGTTTTTCCTCAGCCACTGTATTCTCTGGACATGGCCCCCCGCGACTTCATTCTATTTTGAGGCTGAAGATAACAACGGAAGTTCGTCGTTTCGACATCACTGGTGAGATAAGCGACTAGACCAAGAATTCAAACTAATGTATGCCAAAACTAATCCTTCGCAGGGAAACGATCCTAACTCTATACGGCCCCTTGGTGACGACTTCCTTATTCAGTTACAAACCTGTCATATCTCAGGTTCCACATGCTGAGGTTGCAGTAGGAGGGGGAGCAAGCAACCTAGTAGAAAAATAAAGGGATAGTGAATCCAACAATTTATAACCGTAGGTTGATCATCAGACAGAAAATTGATGTGTGTAATTTTTAGTTGTATTTCACTGCGATTGTCCCGTACCTATTTATTAGGGAATAAATAGTGATCTCATTGATATCAGCACTGAGACTCCACTGTGCACTGAAGGGTGAATCTACTAACGGATCGGTTCCTTGCCATGGAGACGCTATGCATCTTCAACAGGACAGTTCCTTTACTTAAAAGTCTCTTCACAACAACAGGACAGACTTCAGTGAACAAAGAATTTCCATACAAGTAAACACAGGCTTCTTTCGAGCGCTGAAGTCATGGCATCAGGCTGACTTGAAAAGGCTACGTCATCACGCAACGATGAATTGGATATCAACAAACATTCCCTGTCCCTGTAAGTGCTGATGCCATCAGTATTTAGCGCGTCAGAATATCCTTTACGACCCGACTTAAGATTACATTTTCATCTACACTCACTAACTTCCACAAGCAGCAGATCTCCGGACAGCTACCTCCTAAATCTTCTTGACATCCCCTCCGTCCTATAGCCTCTTCCCGACTGCCACTCAGCCTCCAGCGGATGCAACGTGCCGTGACGGAATCTTTGGGTGGGTCCTAACAGAGCAATTCGCGGTTGCCATGTCGTGGGAGTAGCATAACAGATAAATAACAACACAGCAGAAGTCAATAACAGGTACAGGTTCCCATCTTCACATTTCTTAACTACCGTCTTAAGCCTCTAATAGATCATGTCACAGTCATGTAATGTTAAGTAATAGCACTGCTCATCAGGATTAGTATTGAATGGTAAACAAAGGTATGTTAAGATTACAAGTTACGAGGAGAAAGATTTATAAATAGTTACCGATGTAGTGCCTTCATAAAACGGTAAAATGACGGACATACAAAACATTCTAATTAATTCAGAGTCAGGGTTTTCTTTCTCGCATTGGACAGTCAATAGTCTAAACCAAAGATACTTGATCATGGAAGAAGTCGACTGATAATTCATGTAATGTCGGTAATTTTTTTTTTAAAAAAAAGCGTGAAAACAAGATATTTTTCTTTAGCACATCTCAATATTGACAACTCGTGAATTACTGCGAGAAGCTCCTGTAAAGGATACGAGTAGTTTTCCTCGCCGAAACAAGCAGTGCAGCTTGGATTTGGAAATCTTAGCTTCCCTCTCACATTTTTCAGCGCTGTATGGAGACTTCAGACCACGGTCCCTGTGGAATAATTCACTCACTGGCGTAGAGCGTTGTCCAAGAGGCAAACATTTTTTTTCTGCTAAGAACTCATTGATTAAATCTAGCAGTTCCATTTTAAGGAGTCCATGTTACTAAGCACAAATGCTTTTATTATTTATGTCTACTAGGAGAACAGAATTAAGGTTCCTAGACACTTTAGGAACTCTGACCTTGCTCTTCATTAATGTATATCCGACTTCCTTCAGTTTGCAAAGCATATTCATTACGGTTCACCTAAAGCACTCCAAAACGTGACGACACAGCATAATGGATTGAAAATAAGCAAAGCAGTTAAGCTTCCTCATGATTGCAATCGGAATAATCGAGGTTGTTCTCAGCATGAAGGTAGCAGTACTCAATTTCTGAATCATACCCTGAATTTGATAAATCCAAGTATGCCTTTCTTCTTTCCTCAGCTCTTGGAATTAAACCATGTTCCAATGCAAGAATAATTTGATCATCTTGTGATAATACAATAGCCGACAAGACCATAGGGACAGAGATTCTTGAGAAACTTAAATGGAAATCTTGTGAGGGAAGACAACATTATTTCTCTTCAAAGATCTATTTTGATAATTTTTGGGAACCAATATCCAAGAAATACAGTGGGATAGTTTTGCTGCCGCCCTGATGTATCTCGTGTGGGGATTATGAGAACAGGATAAGACGGACAGGGACTTGTAAAGGTAAAGAGATGTGTATCTGATTTTTTTTTAACACTTAAGAGGTTTCCCTAGATTACTTCAGACAAATGGGTTGGTTCCTATTATAAGGCCATGGACAATTGCTTGCCCCATTATTATACTAGACCCGTATATATGAATTCTCTTTGTGTTCTTCTATTGTAATGCAATATGTCGAATTTTCCTGTAGAGTTACTCCATAGAGGAATAAAACAACAGTTACTAAATCGTAGGAACTACAGAAAGTGAGTTAAACATGTCGCCTCTCATTAAGACCACAACCCAGAAACAGTGGCACAGTATCAGAAGAAGGTACGTATTCCGGGTTTCCTGCAGTCACAAGTTCTGCGTTCATGACGCGGCCACCGGAAACGAACTCCAAAGTTGAATTATGAGTGACGGAACGATTCCTTTCGATGAAACGTCAAAACTGTATGCACATTCAGCATGAAATTCTGGCGGTATTTGGAACGAAAAAAGGCCGTGTCCAGCCATATTGAAACGACACCACCAATCTACATCTACATCTACATCCATACTGCGCAAGCCACCTGACGTTGTGTGGTGAAAGGTACCCTGAGTACCTCTATCGGTTCTCCCTTCTATTCCAGTCTCGTATTGTCGTGGAAAGAAGGATTGTCGGTATGCTTCTGTGTGGGCTCTAATCTCTCTGATTTTATCCTCACGGTCTCTTCGCGAGATATATATAGGAGGGAGCAATATACTGCTTGACTCCTGGGCGAAGGTATGTTCTCGGAGCTTTAACAAAAGCCCGTACCGAGCTACTGAGCGTCTCTCCTGCAGAGTCTTCCACTGTAGTTTATCTATCATTTCCGTAACGCTTTCGCGATTACTAAATGATCCTGTAATGAAGCGCACTGCTCTCCATTGGATCTTCTCTATCTCTTCTATCAACCCTATCTGGTAAGGATCCCACACTGCTGAGCAGTATTCAAGCAGTGGGCGAACAAGCATACTGTAAGCTACTTCCTTTGTTTTTGGATTGCATTTCCTTAGGATTCTTCCAATGAATCTCAGTCTGGCATCTGCTTTACCGACGATCAACTTTGTATGATCATTCCATTTTAAATTGGACCGAAACCACACACACGTGGACTATAGTGACCGGACTGTCCAGATCTTGCAACACACGATATCCTTCTTTTTGGCAAACTAATAGAATGTTTAGAGGAAATAGATTTTCCAACAGTGAGGGTGCCTGGATAGCGGGCTTCGAATGGTTCCACAACAGTGCAAGGGACTCATATTGTCGAAGAACAGAACGGTTAGCAGAATGTTCTGGACAATGTTTACAGAAACTTGGTGACTGTATTAGAAAATACCATCACATATTTGTGTCAGTTTGAGTTGTAGTGCACCATTTGATAAAGTTACTTAGCATAACGTAATAATGTGCAATTTACTTTTTAAAGTCGCTTCATGCTAATACAATTATATGAGTGTGCTAATCGTGATACGACGTTCACTAAGACAAAAACGGTACAATGGTTTGTGATAAACATTTGTAGCTGTAGGTCTAGCGAATCAAATTTTGCTTTGGTGAAAATTCTCTGTTCGGATCATCATACACTATCACCGCTAATTTAGTACAAAGCATCCTCCACCATGCACTGTGTACAATGGTTTGTGAAGAATATATGCAGATGTAAGTTCAGATAATAAAAATTCCTTTACGAGAATTCTGTGTGCTGCGCATATTCTGTTTTGTTTCAGTTAAATGACAGTCGGTTCTCTATAAAGCGTGCTCTGATTGGAGTATCATAATTACTAGATTTGTTATATTGCATACCATAGTTTTCTCTATGACTCTTTTTGTCACCTGCTAATATGAAATACAGTGTTAAAGAGTTCAGCTGAGAAGCAGACAGGAGTTGGAGAACAAAGAGCGGGCAGTGAAAGTGGAGTTGGTAGGGGTTAGGCAGGGGTTTGGGCGGGGAGCGAGGTCAGAGACGGTGATAATGATCTCGTTAGGCGGCGCGTCGGAGCGGACACGCGGAATATCTCTGGCGTAATTCAATTGTCAGCAGTGCCCAGACCAAGCGGGACACGATGGGGGAGGGGGGAGGGGCAGGCGAACGCTCCCCCGCGGCTGGTGGCCGAAGCAGGTGCGAGCAGGAGGCGAGGAGGCGATGAAGCCCGAGTAAGAGGGCCATTCCGAGTGCCTCCCGTACATTGCCACAGAAACAACAACAACAACAACAACAACAACAACAGATGCTGTCGTTCTTCCATGTACTCACCACTATTCACTATTCAATTTTGACGACGATGAACCAGAATTTGTAGACTGACCTCGTAAAAGTCTGTATGAACTGAGGCTATCTTGTGTACACTCACTTCAAACGCGCCAGCGGCCCCTATGACGTCATCTATGCATGCTCGGAGGGATCAACTCACCCATCTAACTCAAAATTCGTCACCCGAGTCTGTTGTAGGGTATACGTAGACTCTACCAGCGTGGAAAGGAGCGCCAGTGTACGTATACTGGGTGACCGAGCGGTTCTAGTTGCTTCAGTCTGGAGCCGCGCTGCTGCTGCGGTTGCAGGTTCGAATCCTGCCTCGGGCATGGATGTGTGTGATGTCTTTAGGTTAGTTAGGTTTAAGTAGTGCTAAGTTCTAGGGGACTGATGACCTCAGATGTTAAGTCCCATAGTGCCACTTGAACTTGGACTGTCCACATGTCTACTTGACAGAACTGTCCCAAATTAGTAAAGTGCAAGATTTGATGTATCGATGTGTATTAACAGTGACGCCAATACACGGAGAGTGACAAGTACTACAGCAGCGCCTGAGCAACGCTGCTGGATGGCGGTAGCAGGCTTCTAGAGTATTGGTTATCCTTCGTGTTATACTGTCGCTGATACACATCGATAACACCAGCGTTGCACTAACTAATTCGTGACCTCCCTGTCGAATGGGCATTTGAAGTCCCATTTTAAAAAAGCATTTCGTTTGTAACAGGAAACAAACTGAAGCTGTCCATCGACAATGGGCGTCACATGATAGCAGTATTTGTAATTGCCATAACTGTTAACATATTAATTAATATGTTAATATACACTCCTGGAAATGGAAAAAAGAACACATTGACACCGGTGTGTCAGACCCACCATACTTGCTCCGGACACTGCGAGAGGGCTGTACAAGCAATGATCACACGCACGGCACAGCGCACACACCAGGAACCGCGGTGTTGGCCGTCGAATGGCGCTAGCTGCGCAGCATTTGTGCACCGCCGCCGTCAGTGTCAGCCAGTTTGCCGTGGCATACGGAGCTCCATCGCAGTCTTTAACACTGGTAGCATGCCGCGACAGCGTGGACGTGAACCGTATGTGCAGTTGACGGACTTTGAGCGAGGGCGTATAGTGGGCATGCGGGAAGCCGGGTGGACGTACCGCCGAATTGCTAAACACGTGGGGCGTGAGGTCTCCACAGTACATCGATGTTGTCGCCAGTGGTCGGCGGAAGGTGCACGTGCCCGTCGACCTGCGACCGGACCGCAGCGACGCACGGATGCACGCCAAGACCGTAGGATCCTACGCAGTGCCGTAGGGGACCGCACCGCCACTTCCCTGCAAATTAGGGACACTGTTGCTCCTGGGGTATCGCCAAGGACCATTCGCAACCGTCTCCATGGGCTACGGTCCCGCACACCGTTAGGCCGTCTTCCGCTCACGCCCCAACATCGTGCAGCTCGCCTCCAGTGGTGTCGCGACAGGCGTGAATGGAGGGACGAATGGAGACGTGTCGTCTTGAGCGATGAGAGTCGCTTCTGCCTTGGTGCCAATGATGATCGTATGCGTGTTTGGCACCGTGCAGGTGAGCGCCACAATCAGGACTGCATACGACCGAGGCACACAGGGACAACACCCGGCATCATGGTGTGGGGAGCGATCTCCTACACTGGCCGTACACCTCTGGTGATCGTCGAGGGGACACAGAATAGTGCACGGTACATCCCAACCGTCATCGAACCCATCGTTCTACCATTCCTAGACCGGCAAGGGAACTTGCTGTTCCAACGGGACAATGCACGTCCGCATGTGTCCCGTGCCACCCAACGTGCTCTAGAAGGTGTAAGTCAATTACCCTGGCCAGCAAGATCTCCGGATCTGTCCCCCATTGAGCATGTTTGGGACTGGATGAAGCGTCGTCTCACGCGGTCTGCACGTCCAGCACGAACGCTGGTCCAACTGAGGCGCCAGGTGCAAATGGCATGGCAAACCGTTCCACAGGGCTACATCCAACATCTCTACGATCGTCTCCATGGGAGAATAGCAGCCTGCATTGCTGCGAAAGGTGGATATACACTGTACTAGTGCCGACATTGTGCATGCTCTGTTGCCTGTGTCTATGTGCCTGTGGTTCTGTCAGTGTGATCATGTGATGTATCTGACCCCAGGAATGCGTCAATAAAGTTTCCCCTTCCTGGGACAATGAATTCACGGTGTTCTTATTTCAATTTCCAGGAGTGTATTTATCCACTGTGAGACAAGATGATGGATGTATTCACGGAAAAATGTTGACAGTTGCCCACGGAACCATGTTTGTACCCAGCCGTCCACTTCTTCATTCTGAGTAAATCGACACCCTCGATTGTCTTTCTCCAAGCCTCCAAAAACATGGAAATTGCATGGGAAGAGACTGAGACTTTATGTAGAACGTGAGAGACCTCGTCAGAGGAAGTTTCGGTTTGTAGCCAAAACAACTTTAGCAACGTGTGTATCTGATCCGTCTTGCGCCACAATGGGATAAATGTATAAACAGTTATGGCGATTAATTTTCAAATAATGGTTTACTTAATTATCATCCACCTGTCTCGTATTTCATTTGAATACCCGTATGTAAATGAACATAGTGTAACTCCTATAATTGCAAATATTCTCTTATGTAGTATCTTGATAGTTACACACACAGGTGTGTTAGCTGTTTTTGCCTACTTTCCTCATCGGAGGTTCGAGACCTTCCTAGGGTGTGTGTGTGTGTGTGTGTGTGTGTGTGTGTGTGTGTGTGTGTGTGTCGTCCTTAGCGTACGTTAGTTTTAGACTAAGTTGTGTGTAAGGCTAGGGACCGATGACCTCAGCAATTTGGTCTCATAACACCACAAATTTCAAATTCCCTACTTTCCTACGTCGAACAGACTTCCCAAAACCTTTACGACCCGATGATTTCTGCACAATAGTTACTGTACCACCAACTGGACTACACTTGTCAATAAAGACTAACTACTATGTGTGGACACATCTACAGTTCGATATCTGACCTGCTGCCCAGGGGACAGTAAACATTAATGGATTGCTCTTTCTCCATTTACTTGTAGCTTCTACCCAACCTAAAAACGTATGACTTGTAATAACTATAATTATTAGTCTGCAGATAATGTAAATACTGACGTAATGTTGTTCAGTACATAGTTCTCACTTGCCAGCAGATATCTGTGGGCACTTGACTCTACGCTTTAAAAACCATTTTGTTTGTAACGGTAAACAAACTGAAGCTTTTCGTTGGCAATAGGCGTCGCAGGAAAGACTTTATGAGCAGTATTTGTTTGAGAGAACTCCAGCTACACATTCAAAAACGAAATTAGAAACACCTGCCCAAACTATATACACAGGGTGAGTCACCTAACATTACCCCTAGAAACACCTCCCAAATTACAACAAACACGGAATAAAACCAATTCCCCAGACCGAAACTGAGGAGAGGGGCTGGTGTAATTGGTTAATACAAACCATTGAGAAATTCGCGGAAGCTTGATTCTCACACATGCTTATGTTTTTTTGTGTTTTTAATGGAAACCTGTAATTATTTTAGCACAAATGAAAATAGAAAATAATAGTTAATTAATGCCATTTCTTACATCGTAATATGTTAATTATATCCAGAGTAATTTGTAACGTAAAGTTGATGCTTGAGTAACTCCTCAGCAGTTCAATTGTGTGTGAAGGAGAGAAACGAATAACTTAGGGATACAAAAAGAGCAGTGATGTAACCTTGGAACAGAAGAGACTTGAACAACACGTTACGTCTACACGCTAACATTTCTATTAGTCTTTTTGTCTGAAGAATACTGTATGACACTGATTTCTTAGAAGAAAATGTACAGTAACATGGGAATTTAAGTAAACTTACAAATTTGTTTTTTGGTTTAAATTATAAAATGTAAAAGGGTGTGCCATGACATTTCAGCCCAATGAATGTTCAAAGTGGTGCCCAACATTTGCTGCACATATTTGCAATCTACCGAGTAACGAATGTCTTAAACGACGGAGTAGATCTGGTGTAATTTTGCCGCAGGCTGCCTGAATACGATGTTTCATATCCTCTGGGGTTGTAGGCACATCACGGTACACGTTCTCCTTTAACGTACCCCGCGGTGGTCTAGCGGTTCTAGGCGCTCAGTCCGGAACCGCGTGACTGCTACGGTCGCAGCTTCGAATCCTGCCTGGGGCATGGATGTGTGTGATGTCCTTAGGTTAGTTAGGTTTAAGTAGTTCTACGTTCTAGGGGACTGATGACCACAGATGTTAAGTCCCATAGTGCTCAGAGCCATTTGAACCATTTGTAACGTACCCCACAGAAAGAAGTCTAAAGGTGTAAGATTAGGAGTATGGGCTGGCCAATTTTTGCGTCCGCCACGTCCTATGAAACGCCCGTAGAACTTCCTGTCAAGGGTCAGCCTAGTGTTCATTGCAGAATGTGAAGGAGAATCACCATGCTGATACCACATACGTGTGCGCGTTTCCAGCAGAACATTTTATAGCAATCTTGGCAGATCATTTTGTAGAAACACTAGGTATTTTGCAGCTGTTTGGGCACCTTAAATGAGGTGAGGACTAATGAGATGGTTGCCAATTACTCCACACCATATATATACATTTCACGGCCGCTATCACTCTACCTGTGGAAGCCAGCTAGGATTGTGCACCGACCAGTAATGCATGTTTCGTAAATTCACTGCACCGCGGTGTGTGAAACCTGTTTCATCAGTAAACATGTAGAACTACAACGCATTCTCTGTTAACGCCCATTGACAGAAATTTGCTCAATTATTAAAGCCATCTCCATGTAATTTCTGATGCAGCGACACATGAAACGGGTGAAAGCGGTGACGATGGAGTATGCACATTACACTACTTTGACTAATTGCACTGCCTCTAGCGATGTCACGTGAAGTCATGTGTGGGTTCGCGGCAACAGCAGCTAACGCACCAACTGCACATGCTTCTCCTGTGATGGGTTTGTTACGGACCCGTTCACGTGTTACGACCACACCTGTCACACACAATTGTTTGTAGAAGTTTTCAAATGTGTGGCGCGTTGGATGATCTCTGTACGGGTACCTTTCTGCATACAACCTGCAGACTGCAGCTGCATTTTGTGTACACTCTCCTTAGATGAGTATCAACTCTGCCTTTTCAGAGTTAGGGTAAACCATTCTCACAGTTGTTACAACACTGTACAGATTCTTGTTCTTGCGACCTTCCCACGCTCTTACTGTGCGTACTTCTGTTCTTACTAGTGTACAGCACAATATCACAGACGTCCGGTAACGCAGTGTACTGCATTTATTATGAGTGCAGGGACTAATTCAGCAACGCTGTGGTCGAGCGTTTCTAGGCGCTTCAGTCCGGAACTGCGCTGCTGCTACGGTCGCAGGTTCGAATCCTGCCTCGGGCGTGGATGTGTGTGATGTCGTTAGGTTATTTAGGTCTATGTAGTTCTAAGTCTAGGGGACTGATTACCTCAGATGTTAAGTCCCATAGAGCCATTTGAACCATTTGAATAATTAAGCAAGTGCTACATGCAGACACTGAGACAGTCAAACTCGTAAACATCATAGACTTCGCAAATATACCGGTACAGATCTTGTTTGTTACAACACGCCACTGAAAGACTCAGGTTCCAAGCGTCAACTTTAGAAGGTACTACGTATATAATTGACATTTTACAGTGTAACAAACGGCATTAAGCATTCTTTTTCTATTTTCAGTTGAGCTAAAAATAATAACAGGTTTCCACGTCAAAAACATTAGTATGTGTTGGGAATCATGCTTACGTGCATTTCTCAATGGTTTGTATTAATCAGTTACACCAGTCCCTCTTCTCGCTTTCGGTCTGCGGAACTGGTTATTCCGTGTTTGTTGTGGTTTTGGAGTTGTTTCCAGTGTGACTCACCCTGTGTGTGTGTGTGTGTGTGTGTGTGTGTATGGCTGTAAGGGTGCTTCACGATAGATCGTACTGAGTAGCAACTGTTAAGATAGGTTTCGACACTTTACACCATTTCCGAGTTAACTAGCAATGAAGTTAGCCAATCACACCTTTAAGCAAGCAAATTCGAACGGCCCTTCAGATACAATTAATATCTGCTGCCCTCGTAGTGATGGCAGCGGACAAGACTGCTCAGCCTTTGCCTCAGGTCCAATCTTTACTACTGTCCCATGTACAATTTTTGTACCACTCTCTTCTTTGTTTTAGGACATTTGCAATCTACCACTTTCCCACTGCCGTTTTATTATTTACAAAATTTTTATTAACCAATTACAATATTTTTTTGAAACTTCCTGGCAGATTAAAACTGTAAGCCGCACTGCGGGCAAGTGCTCTACCAACTGAGCTACCCAAGCACGACTCACGCCCCGTCTTCACAGCTTTACATCCGCCAGTACCTCGTCTACTACTATTGTAAGGACTATGGGTCCAAACTGCTGAGGTCATCGGTCCCAAGGCTTACGCATTACTTGATCTAACTGAAACCAACTTACGACAAGGGCAACACATACACCCATGCCTGAAGGAGGACTCCAACCTCCGACACGGGGAGCCGCGCGAACCGTGACAAGTCGCCCTAAACCTCACGGCTACCCCGCGTGGCCAGCGTTACAGAGATGCTGAAAACACTGACCAGGTACTTCAAGGCAGACGAAATTATCCCGTGAAAGCCAGCTTAATATCAAGAACCTAGAATTATGAAACAACCATTTATGTATTGCGAGAATTAGCTACAGCACAACAGATGTGTTTAAGCAACCATTTGTCACGCGTCCATGTGTGAATCACAAGGAAAGAAGACCTGATAACTGGACAGTGGGGAGTACCCCTTACCAAGCACTTCACTGTGGCTTTTAGGGATGGTAAAAACCGACCGGTTAAAAATGATATCGGCATTTAGATCTAAACAACCGATATTTTTCGGGATTCGTTTGGTCCGTTTTATAAAAGTTGTTCTTTTTTTTTTTTTTTTTACTAGTAACCTTGTAGAAAAAACGAAAATATCAATCAGCTATAGCAGCAGTGCTAAAATTCATCGTTTTTAAATAAACCCCTTCTATATTTTTAAAATCTAATTTCTATACGTAAAATTTGCACTGGTTTGGAACAGCGCGTTGCTATAGAAAATGGGAAATGCGATCGGTGCCATTTTAATAAAAATACCGACACAAACAAGCAACTAACACGTGACGTTAGAATTTGTAGACGATTACTGAGACAGCAATGTCGCTGTTGCCGCGTGTCGTGGCTAAAGGCACTCGTGTACTTCCGTGTGCCGGACTTGCTCCCTCGTAGTATGCGGCAGTTTCCCGCTGTCATCTCCGGACGTCCGCTGTACTGCACAGTTGCACCAACTGTGGTCCGGAAATATTTTTTACTGGGGGACTTATCAGTAAAGTACAATGCTTGATTTGCTTTGAAAGGCTAAAGATTTGTCTGCTATATCTATGAAATAATCAAACAGAAACGAAATTAGGGTATCAGTAATAAATTAAAAACTTAACAACAGTTAAATGTAAATGTCGTGTGATTAGGTCCCCTTGTCGGGTAGGCAGTTCGCCTGGTGCAGGTCTTTCGATTTGCCACAATTTCGGCGAATTGCGCATCGATGGGGATGAAATGATAATGTTTAGGACAACACAACACCCAGTCCCTGAGCAAAGAAAATCTCCGACCCAGCCGGGAATCGAACCCAGTTCCTTAGAATTGACAGTCTGTCGCGCTGACCACTCGAATACTGGGGGCGGACAACAACAGTTCATTCGTAGTACACAATAAAAATTTGAATTTTGTTGATCTGCTGCCTGTATCTACGTAATATGCCTTAATCTGCTTGTATCCCTTGGAAACGGAAAAATTAGCACGAAAAACAGAGTTCTCGTACCTGAGTTTTCACCCTTTAGCAGTGACTATTCGTAATGTCCAAATAGTGACAAGAGCAGAGTTTACAAAAAAATTTGGTTCGTTGGTTGGTTTGGGGAAGGACACCAGATAGCGTGGTCATCGGTCTCATCGGATTAGGGAAGGATGAGGAAGGAAGTCGGCCGTGCCCTTTCAGAGGAGCCATCCCGGCATTTGCCTGGAGTGATTTAGGGAAATCACGGAAAACCTAAATCAGGGTGGCCGGACGCGGGATTGAACCGTCGTCCTCCCGAATGAGAGTCCAGTGTCTAACCACTGCGCCACCTCACTCGGTAAAAAAAATTTGAATCAGTAGTATAATACCGGTGTTTTAGTATTTAACCACTAATCACTTTTCGGGAACGGTGGAGGGACTAAGTTTTGTTTTATCGCCTACTAGCGAAAGAACTCGGCGTTGCTCAACTATTTCTTTATAGCTGCGCGGCCACGTCCGTACCCGGCAGCGTGTGGCCTTCTGGACGCCATATCTCCTGAACTGTACATTGTACAGTGATACATTTATTTTGTAGGTACATTCACTGGCATATAAGGATACTATCTGAAAAATGTGTTGCGGATGGAGTTAGTAGCAACGAAGTAATACATTTAAACGTCACGCATGATGCGGTAGTTTTTAACGCATGTCATATCTCCTGAAGTATGTGTTGTACAGTGAAGAAATTTTGCACTTACATTCAGTGATATGCTTACAAAAAGGTACGGCCAAACTTTCAGGAAACATTTCTCACGCAGGCCGCGGTGGTCTCGCGGTTAAGGCGCTCAGTCCGGAACCGCGTGACTGCTATGGTCGCAGGTTCGAATCCTGCCTCGGGCATGGATGTGTGTGACGTCCTTAGGTTAGTTAGGTTTAAGTAGTTCTAAGTTCTAGGGGACTGATGACCACAGATGTTAAGTCCCATAGTGCTCAGAGCCATTTGAACTATTTCTCACACACAAAGAAAGAAATGTTATGTGGACATGTGTCCGGAAACGCTTACTTTCCATGTTAGAGTTCATTTTATAACTTCTCTTCAAATCACATTAATCATGCAATGGAAACACACAGCAACACAACGTACCAGCGTGACTTCAAACACTCTGTTACAGGAATTGTTCAAAATGTCCTCCGTTAGCGAAGATACATGCATCCACCCTCCGTCGCATGGAATCCCTGACGCGCTGATGCAGCCCTGGAGAATGGCGTATTGTATCACAGCCGTCCACAATACGAGCACGAAGAGTCTCTACATTTGGTACCGGGGTTGCGTAGACAAGAGCTTTAAAATGCCCCCATAAATGAAAGTCAAGAGGGTTGAGGTCAGCAGACCGTGGAGACCATAGAATTGGTCCGCCTCTACCAATCCATCTGTCACCGAATCTGTTGTTGAGAAGCGTACGAACACGTGGACTGAAATGTGCAGGAGCTCCATCGTGCATGAACCACATGTTGTGCCGTACTTGTAAAGGCACATGTTCTAGCATCACAGGTAGAGTATCCCGTATGAAATCATGGCGGTGAATCGAGGAAGTACAGTACATACTGACGAAACTAAAATGAGCTCTAACATGGAAATTAAGCGTTTCCAGACACATGTCCACATAACATTTTTTCTTTCTTTGTGTGTGAGGAAAATTTCCTGAAAGTTTGGCCGAACCTTTTTGTAACACCCTGTATGTGCATCCCCTTTCTAATATACATCGGTAATAGAGTTAGGAAATATGTAAAACATTATAACATCATGCCACATGTGGTACTTTTACTACACGAACAGCAGAAAAATAGTAAGTGATAAACATTTTTCCTTACATTATTTTGTAGGAATTCCCAGCGAGAAAAACAAAATTGTAGAGGTTTGAAATTGTGTGTACATTTCCTGCAAGTCGCTAAGTTGACTCATTCACAAATACCGGACAGATAAAGCGTGTCGTCAAGGGCACAGCTTTTTTTTGTTTCCCTCCTCCACCCTCACCCTCACACCTTGACAGGTACGTCGTTTTCTCCCCCTCAGGTATTGTCGCCTGAGAGGAGGGTACAAGGGTTTCGTTCCCATCAGTCCGGTGGTTTAGGAGGTAAAGCTGTGTATGTAGTGACATTAACGTTTGCGGAACGTTTAATGCAATCCTGTGTAAATTAATATTAATAACCATTTTTCGTCGATTTTTTTGCATTTAAAATGGAGGTATGACACTAAATTTGCTGCAGCAGTTCTTTTATTTATTCATTTGTTTATTTAATTATTTATTTCAGTCCAAAATTTCGATGCTTTGTTTCAGTTTTTCCTGCACTGTAGAGGAAGAGGTCTTTTTTCTTACATTATACAGTATCAAAATAATTTAAGAGTATTGTGGCTTCCAGAACTTTAAACAGCAAAAATTACGTTAAATATCTTTTTAACAATGCATCTGCAGTACTATATGTACATCCTACCAGTTTCTTATTTTTTAGTTCCGCTTTATATAAATTACCAAACGTCTCGTAGATATTCTCGAAACATTCTTCAAATTTGCTTAAGGATTTCAATACTGTTGCAAAAACTTTTTTCGGATCCACAAGGTTCTATTGCATCCAGTACAGCCAAAGCACTTGTCGTGGTAATTCTCTTATACACACCTCCACCACCACCACCACCACCACCACCACCATGCAATAGCATGGCATTTCATTTTTACAGTGATATAATTTAGGAAAAAGTACTGTGTTCGTAACTGAAGATGTTGGGAGTACACTATATGAAATGTATATTAGTGAGATAGGTGGAAAAAGTACTGGGAATTAACACTAAGAGAAAAGTGTAATATAGTATTTTTTATCATATTGGCATTCAGCACACTAAAACGCCAAGAATAACCCACTTTCATTTTTTAAAACTTATTTGTTGTGATCCAAGATATGTAACATCGTGCATTCCGTTTGAACAGCGACTTACTTCACGCAAAAAGTATCCTCAAAATATACGAAGATGTATTCCATAAAAGAGAATTGTATATAATCTACATTGAAAATGTGGGAGTACAACATGGAAGTGTTCCTGTATACACAGAAATGAAACGAAAAAAAAAAACATATAATGATCAGTGTTTGCGATAGCAAAATCAGGCTGTGGTTAGCAGTTCGGGTGTGAGCTCCACGAGCGATCCGAAGCACGGACCCCATGTGGGGTTCCCGGCATGCTCCACAGGTTGAGGCCAGAGCAGAGAAATCTGAGAATTCCAGCGACGGCTGCGGTGAACAGCCCCAGCCGAGATGCTGGAACTTTCCTGACACTCTGACGACAATACCACCAAGGACCTCGGTCATGTGTGGCTCTTATAGTCGGCCGCTCCCTGCTCACCGTCGGACAGCGGTAGAGTGGCAGGGTGTGGGGGAAACTGACAGATTAGCCTCCGCCTCGTGGCCGTATCTTCTGCCCAAGGCTCACCGGTGCGACTAATTTTTCTTTTATTTATTTATAATGCTGTTGTTGTAGTCTTCAGTCCAGAGACTGGTTTGATGCAGCTCTCCATGCTACTCTAACCTATGCAAGGTTCTTCATCTCCCAGTATCTACTGCAACCTACAAACTTCTGAATCTGTGTATTCATCTCTTCATCTCCTCTGCAATTTTTACCCTCCACCCTGCCCTCCAATACTAAATTGGTGATCCCTTGATGCCTCAGAATATTCCCTGCCAACTTGAAGAAGGGATCGTTTGGTGGGGCATAATTCCTCGTTAGTGTGCCCATATTGTCATAAGTTGCTTTACAGTAATGCTACTGGAAGTCGGTTTTTGCATTTACGTAAGCCGGCCGAAGTGGCCGTGCAGTTCTAGACGCTGCAGTCTGGAACCGCGAGACCGCTACTGTCGCAGGTTCGAATCCTGCCTCGGGCATGGATGTGTGTGATGTCCTTCGGTTAGTTAGGTTTAACTAGTTCTGAATTCTAGGGGACTAATGACCTCAGAAGTTGAGTCCCATAGTGCTCAGAGCCAACCATTTACGTAATACGTATTTATTCTAAAATAAAAGCTCACCTCGTTCTGCTTTTATCCAGTTTTCAGTGCCTCCTGATATGGCCGTCCTTTAAGATACGACGTACGGAAATTTTTGCTTCTTTTAAAGAATCTTGATACATCAGCATCAGTTTTGTCCCCTTCAACGTAATCCACCTCAGATAGAAGACACCCGTACCACCGCTTTTTCCAATCTTGGAAGGATTTCTAGACGCCCTTTTCGTTTTTATGTTCAGCTCTTTTCCTTTTCTTTTTAAAAGAATGTTTCTTTATTCGTCAACGTCAATTTTGTCCCTTTCGAAGTAATCGCGCTCAGATATAATTCTGCGAGTGTTTTTTCCAGTCTTTGAAGCACTTTTGGAACTCATTTTTCGTTATGGTGTTCAGCTTCTTCAGCTATTCTGGTTTCATCTCATCAATGGTGGCAAAACGACGCCCTGTCATGGCTCTCTTCTGCCTCGGGAATAAAAAAAGTCACAGGCGGGTTATATCTGGTGGATACGGTAGCTGAGGCAACATATCGTTTTTGTAGCAATACAAATAAAAAAAACGGAAAAGCATTGGGGTATGAACGGGAGCATTTACTCGATTCAATTTTCAGGAGTGGTTTTGCCCTTTTCGTTTTCTTCTAAATTCCTCACACAAACGGCGCACCACTTCCTGATAATATTCCTTATTTATCATACGACCGTAAGGTACGAACTCATGATACACTATCCCATTGTAATCGAAGAAAACAGAAGAACTTCACTTGTGATCGAATTGTCGAATTTTTTTTCCGCTCTTGTCTCTTCAGGCAGTTTCCACTGCCACGACTGGGAACGGGGCCTTGGTTTCGACGTCATACCCGTATACCCAAATTTCGTCACCTGTTATAACCTGTTTTAGAAAGTCTGGATTGTTGTATAACATAGTACCAGGAGACAAAAACCATGGCGTGATTGTGTAACCGTATAAATGTGGTAATGGTGTAAACATATAAAGGTACAATAGTGGTGAAGAAGTACATAGATGGTAAAGATGTGAAAGTATAATGATGGTGACGGTAAATGTATTAAAGGTATAAATGTAAGCCGCGCTGTCAAGGGGGTCTTGTCACGGTCCGCTCGGCTCCCACCGTCGGGCGTGTGTGTGTGTGTGTGTGTGTGTGTGTGTGTGTGTGTGTGTGTGTGTGTGTCAGCAGTTTGGTCCCATAAGACCTTACCACAAATTTCCAAAAAATATAAATGTGGCAAAGGTACAAAAGTACAAAGCCGGTAAAGCTATAAACTTGTATAACTTTGCGGTTGCGGTAAGGCACTTCAAGCATGCTTTGGGATTTTAGTGACGATTTGAAACAGGTGACATATACAAATAATCCAAAATGTCCTATATTAGTGTCGAGTCCACAACGTTTGACGTTGTCAGGCTTACTAGGGGCTGCTGCGGTGAAAATCAATGTGTCCAGATGGGAATCAGAAAGCAGTGACATGTAAGCATATCTCTAGAGCTTCCGGGGCAGTTCTGTCAAACTGAGTACATATATTGCGTAATACCGTAAAATAAAATGATGTCGAAAACAAAAATAGTCTAAAATGGACTTCATTACAGTCGAATACGTATTTTTTGCGGTCGTTAGGGTAATTAGGCACTAGGAATAGAAAATGAGATGACAGAAGGAATTAAAATTACGAGGGGGGGGAGGGGGTTGGGCAAGACTGTTTTCTCTTACCTGTCTGTTAATTACCTATTTGGATGATTTAGTTAAAAACTATTTTCAACAAAAGAGTGCTGAGTCAACAGGAGGAATGATAGTCAACTATACAAGATTTGTTGACGATAATAACTGAAAATGAATAATGATATGTTAAGAGTACTCAGCAACATATGAAATGTAAGGTATGAAAAGAGGAGGGAAATAATGATTTCAATAAGACAGTTACAAAGATAAAATTTAAAATCTGTGATGAATTGCTGAAAAGCTGATAACATCCAGTACCTTAGATGCAACACATCCAGTAACGTGATATGTAATCGTGAAATAAAAACAGTGAGACGTATTGTAAGCTATATTATTCGAAGTAGGAATCATGTAGTCTGGGGACCATTCGATAAAAATATAGGTAAAGATTAGCGAAGTGTTTTGTATGGAGTTTTGCCTCGAATGGTGCCGAATCATAGACTTTGCGGTGATAGAGGACACAGGTTTAGACACTTTTGAGATGTGGATTTGGAGAAAAATGGAAAAATTAAAGTAAGGAATGTTGTTACAAAGACTGATTGAGAAACGATTAATGCTGGAAAGAAGTAACAGAAGAAAAAGAAACTGTGTTAGGTACTGGATGAACAGAGCTTGCCTAACAATGGGTGTAAATGATAAATGGAGAGTGCATGAGACATAGAATATATCACCTGATTGACAACATCAAGATAAATGCATCACGGACAAGTAAAAAAAAAAAGCACTCCGTCTTCAGGCCACAAGTGGCGCATCGGGACCATCCGACCGCCGTGTCATTCTGAGTTGAAGATGGGCATAGGAGGGGCGTGTGGTCAGCACACCGCTCTCCCGGACGTTATGATGGTTTTCTTTGACCGGAGACCCTACTGTTCGGTCGAGTAGCTCCTCAATTGGCATCACGAGGCTGAGTGCACCCCAAAAAGTGGTAACAGTGCATGGCAGCCCGGATGGTCACCCATCCAAGTGCCGGTCATACACGACAGCGCTTAACTTCGGTGATCTGACGGGAACCGTTGTATCCACTGCGGCAAACCTGTTGCCATACAAGTAAGAAAAGAATGGTGGAAATTCAGGAGGACTGGTGAATGCTGAACATGCAGTGCTGGACATCCCTAATGGCCATAGCAAATCAGCATCATTATCGTCACATTCATTGATGGCCATCCTACATGTTGAGGTGGTGGTAGAAGGGATGACATGTATAGCACAACTCTGGAACACTTAAAAGGAATTTCAACCATACATAAAACAAGATTTGAATGAAGAAATAAATTGGGCAATCCGGGAAAGCAGTTACTTGGTAAGTGAAATTACTTAGTGAAATTACTTAGCCAGTGAAAATTAGCATCAGAGCGTCACGTTTCCCAACAACTGTTAGATTGAGAGAGAGGAGAATAATTACTAGTAGTAGATTAACACAAGTTGACAAGTTGCAAAACAGATTGTTGAGGATAGTTTAATGCAGACGTGCAAGGATAATCAACAGACTAGTGGAAGGTGCGTTACTGACAAAAGAACGAAGGGTCGTGACTGGAGACGTTTCCGACCATATGCAGAATCTTCAGGACGTGGCTCAGCTCTCGCAGGTCTGACGTTATCCTCGGAGGCGCGGCCCTGGTTCCTCCCGCCCTTCCCGTAACGCCAGGCAGACTAAAGCACGCGTGGCATTCCAGGAATCTCGAGGGGACCCAGGGCCGTTTCCATTTGACGCCGTACCCAATTCCTCTCCACACGTCGATGCACCTGGAGGTACAGCAAACGGTTTCCTACCGTCTTGCTGGTCAGACAATGTTGCTGCAGACGAAGTTCGTCCAGCAAACTTTGGTTGTACATTTGCTCAAATCGATCACTTATTGCCAACCATCTTTCTCACACATACGTTTGTAAGCACTTCGTATTGTATTAAAACATATGGTATGTGCTAGAAATCTTTTCTGTGAGCGAGGAAAATTTACGTGTGCATGGATGAGAATGCAGTGGGAATATATTCACATCTGTTGGACGAAAACTATGAAAACAAACACTCGAAACCGACATTTCACATCCAATGCAAATCTGTAACGCAACCATCTGTGTGGTGTGCTTATAATTACGTATTATTTATATTCTAGGTCAATTAATCTCTAAGAAAACGTTGTAATAAAAGCATGAAAACAGTCTGAAGATGAATCACAACGATTCCAAACCGGTAACGGTACACTTTCAATAAAGGAACTGAAAATAAATTTGTCGCTGGTTGCTGTCTCAACACCATCAACAAAATGAAATTGTTGTTTGGGAGAACTGTTAATTGAAGGAAATCTTAGACCCTTAGGTGATTAATATTTAATTTCATCTTTGTTTTCATTACGTCACAAATAATGCAATTGGGTTTACAATGATGTAATTTTTGTAACGACTGAGTTTTGTAATTTTTAGAATCTTCTTATGTTGTACGCCCTTTTTTTTGACAATAATCAGAATTAAATTTATCACTAACTCTTTTTCTTCGAAGTAAAGCCCTCCTCCATCATTCTCAGTAAAGTTTTGTATGTTTTATCGTGTGTGCATTGCACCTAATGCCACACGTTGCCACGTTTCTGATTAGCAACGAAAAATTTAATGGTGAGTAGATTATTTATCTTTAGCTGGCTCATTTGTTGATTTCAATTTTCTTTCGAGGACGCCAGTATACCAGACACAAAACAGCGTGCTGGGCAAGAGGTAAGTTACTGTTCTTCCACGGCAGATCTCACTTTGCATTCTTGTAAGCAAACACTACATGGTCAGAAATTTCAGATGTTGTGATGTGTAATCAGATTAATTTACAGTGAACAGTGAAGATAATCTTAAATATTTTATTTTTGACGAATAGTACTTTACTTAGTGCATATTTCAAGTCACACATTGAACTTCATGTTATGCGCTTCCCCAAAGGACTTCGGTACTGAGTTCAGTTTAATAGTTTTCACTGAGTACACAATTAGTTTCTTTTGCGATCTAATTAGATTCATTTTCAGTACTTCAGCATGTCATTAAGACTAAACGTTTGTTTCTCGACACAGTTCACAAGCGCAGTACAGGGCCAATCGACAGGTAGTACTGTTCAGCAGTTGGATACGAAATATTAAGGACAATTTAAAAGTGGTGAACGATTTTTCGAGAAGGATGTTAAGTGTTACTGAGACCTAGTAGTCAGGAGAAGACAGGATTTGGTACGATTGTGGACGGGACCGTACTCAGTTACTACTGGTTGCCTTCTACAGTTATACACATTTATTTAAAACAGTACTTCCAGAGTCAACAATAAATAAAAAAACCATACGTTATTAATGAAGGAATGAACAACTGTGTAAAATAATAGTGTTTTCAGTGCGTTACAATTTAGCAATCACCATAACATACAGGTATAACAGATAATGTTTTAAAACAAGCCACTGTGATCACGGCTGAAGGCGTCATATGTCAAGAATGGCAATAAATTAAGAATGTTTAAGAACTCGCTGCAATTTAAAACTAAAAAATATTAAAATATTACAGGTAAGTTGCCCCAAACGCAGCAAAAGGCATCATCAAACTTTAATGTAGGCGTTACGAGGTATTACAATAAATAAAACTATAGTAACACATAAGGATCGGTCACAGACAGTGCTCTAGGAATCAACCTCTGAGAAGAAACACTTCCGCAAGCGGTCAGATAGGCAGCGAAGAGTTGCATTCAGTTCACAAGATGGTAACTTAGACTTGTGGCAGTCCAACGAATTACTAATGATAACTTGCTAAAGCTACCTAACTTCCTTCAAACCAAATGCAAGGATGGAACAATACGCCAAATCCGGAACCTGCGGTCTGCACTACGTCCGCAGAATACCGTGTTTGGAGTGCCCAGGACGAGAAAGGAATCACTACTGCCAGAGTAGAAAAAATAACCAACCGGCCTACAATCAAGAAAGCTGTCAAAACCACACGCTTACCGGACAGTAGCAGCAAGGCGAGGAAAAGGACACTGCCCCAGGGCAGGTAACTGGGGCGTTAACGGCCACCAGGCAGGAAAAATACCGCTGGTTGAACTTAACAAATGGCTGCTGAAAGCAGTAAATAGTAATAAGAAGTCGAGGAAAACTAATCAGATCCGACTTCCCCAAGCACTCCACTCGCTGCTCTTCCCCTCGGCGACACTACGAGCAGCAACACGACCCAAGTCATTGGAAAATCGTGACATGACCCAATGGTGGAAGTCTCTCTACTGATATTGAAGTGCACTCATCTTAAGGCTTGCTGGATGCGATTTACGACGATGACTTGCACCCTCGCGACCACAGCCCTTCCATTCGGCAGTCCATGCGTGCCGCCAGCGGTCCCGGCGTGTTCTCCACTGCACGGACGTGGCTCCTACTGAGTCAACAACCGAACTCGCACACTCACACGACGCGGAAAAACAACGACGTCGCCCCAAAAGTTGGGCAACAGTCCTACATACCGGTAACCACCGCTGCTGCCACTAGCGGACAGGCAACGCTTCCAAAATCGAGTAGCGCCAGCCAACACGAGAAGAAAACATCCAACCGCAACCATGCCAACTAAAGGATACGGTCTGGCCTGCAACAGAGGGTGAAAACCTAACAGCACCAACGCGAGCCTCAGCACGACTCAGTTTCATATATACACTCCTGGAAATTGAAATAGGAACACCGTGAATTCATTGACACATTCCTCGGGTCAGATACATCACATGATCACACTGACAGAACCACAGGCACATAGACACAGGCAACAGAGCATGCACAATGTCGGCACTAGTACAGTGTATATCCACATTTCGCAGCAATGCAGGCTGCTATTCTCCCATGGAGACGATCGTAGAGATGCTGGATGTAGTCCTGTGGAACGGCTTGCCATGCCATTTCCACCTGGCGCCTCATTTGGACCAGCGTTCGTGCTGGACGTGCAGACCGCGTGAGACGACGCTTCATCCAGTCCCAAACATGCTCAATGGGGGACAGATACGGAGATCTTGCTGGCCAGGGTAGTTGACTTACACCTTCTAGAGCACGTTGGGTGACACGAGATACATGCGGACGTGCATTGTCCTGTTGGAACAGCAAGTTCCCTTGCCGGTCTAGGAATGGTAGAACGATGGGTTCGATGACGGTTTGGATGTACCGTGCACTATTCAGTGTCCCCTCGACGGTCACCAGAGGTGTACGGCCAGTGTAGGAGATCGCTCCCCACACCATGATGTTGGCCCTGTGTGCCTCGGTCGTACGCAGTCCTGATTGTGGCGCTCACCTGCACGGCGCAAAAAACGCATACGACCATCATTGGCACCAAGGCAGAAGCGACTCTCATCGCTGAAGACGACATGTCTTCATTCGTCCCTCCATTCACGCCTGTCGCGACACCACTGGAGGCGGGCTGCACGATGTTGGGGCGTGAGCGGAAGACGGCCTAAGGGTGTGCGGGACCGTAGCCCAGCTTCATGGAGACGGTTGCGAATGGTCCTCGCCGATACCCCAGGAGCAACAGTGTCCCTAATTTGCTGGGAAGTGGCGGTGCGGTCCCCTACGGCACTGCGTAGGATCCTACGGTCTTGGCGTGCATCCGTGCGTCGCTGCGGTCCGGTCCCAGGTCGACGGGCACGTGCACCTTCCGCCGACCACTGGCGACAACATCGATGTACTGTGGAGACCTCACGCCCCACGTGTTGAGCAATTCGGCGGTACGTCCACCCGGCCTCCCGCATGCCCACTATACGCCCTCGCTCAAAGTCCGTCAACTGCACATACGGTTCACGTCCACGCTGTCGCGGCATGCTACCAGTGTTAAAGACTGCGATGGAGCTCCGTATGCCACGGCAAACTGGCTGACACTGACGGCGGCGGTGCACAAATGCTGCGCAGCTAGCGCCATTCGACGGCCAACACCGCGGTTCCTGGTGTGTCCGCTGTGCCGTGCGTGTGATCATTGCTTGTACAGCCCTCTCGCAGTGTCCGGAGCAAGTATGGTGGGTCTGACACACCGGTGTCAATGTGTTCTTTTTTCCATTTCCAGGAGTGTAGATAGATTGCAGAAAACGTGAGTACCCCAACTGGTGAGGAGTGTGCCAGCACTACCAACAGAGACGCCCAGTTGTGGAGCGAGGTGTTCGATTGTGATCGGTCGATCACCTCGAATGAGACTGTCCGCACATTCTAACATTGCCGGAGTCGGAGCTGTATGCGGCCGGCTGGCACATGGGAGGTAGGACAAATCTGAGCGACCTCGTTGCGACGATTAAGGATGCTTCGCCCAAGAACTCACGGTGATTTTGTTCACTGCCAGATCTCTGCAGACATTCTGCAAGCGCCTGTGAATTTCCGTGGTGATCTGGTTTCCCGCCAAGAGAAACAGCCCTCTGCTTGGAACACATCTCTGTCAGACACGCCATTTTTAAGGGTACGTACAGCTTCGGCACCAGTCGAAACTTTGGGCTGAAGCGGGTTATGTCCACGATGTCACACCAAAGATTCCACATTTTTTCAACCGAAATTGGCCGCGGAAAAGAAATGTGCTGAATCGCTATGGTTCAAATGGCTCTGAGCACTGTGGGACTTAACGTCTGAGGTCATCAGTCCCCTAGAACTTACTAACTTACGGACATCACCCACACCCTGCGACCGTAGCGTTCTCTCGGTTCCAGACTGTAGCACCTAGAGCCGCTCGGCCACCCCGGCCGGCTCGTACATGTATTTCAGAAATTAATGTACGGGTGTAGACATTATTCCGTCGACGATAGGTCCCGTGGGAGAAACTGGTGGGCACGGTTTTGTAGATGACCGTGTATCGGCCCGGCGGCGAGGACCACATTAGCACGCCCTACCTGTCTGGCTGGCTGTCGGCTTTTCCACGCATATCCACACGGCGGGCGGGCCAGCTCACGGTCTGCTTCATCGGGAATCTGATCGGCAGCGCAGCGTGGAAATTGCCGTCTCTCTCTCTCTCTCTCTCTCTCTCTCTCTCTCTCTCTCTCCCTCTCCCTCTCTCCTACCTCTCCCTCTCCCTCCCCCCTGATCCGCCTCCGCTGACGTGCGCAACGCGTGGCCCGCTCGCTCCATGTACACGCGTGCGTGTTTTTGACACTGATACGGAAACAATTATGACGCTTTTCCCAGCGGCCGCCGCCAGCTTTTGTAACGTAATCCGCTCCGCCGAACCGGCCGCGCTCCGCGCTACAGCTGTTGGAAACAACTCGTGCGAGAAGCGGATTTACAGCGTTTTTGTTCCTCGGCGGTGGCGAAGCCGCGTCAGGTTTAAACATGCACACGGCGCTCCGAGAGCGAGAAAACAGCGGCTTTAAACGCGCTCTCCATTCCGCGTATAACACCTGCAGGGCGCTGAACGCGCCAGAACTACAGCCGATCGACGTTGGCGACTGAGGTGGAGGTGGCGACCACCCCAGGGTATGGTTACAACTCGCGGCTCTGCTCGGCGTGGTATACCTCCGAATTTGTAATGCGGTGGTCTCGCGGTTCTACGCGCGCAGTCCGGAACCGTGCGACTGCTACGGTCGCAGGTTCGAATCCTGCCTCGGGCATGGATGTGTGTGATGTCCTTAGGTTAGTTAGGTTTAAGTAGTTCTAAGTTCTATGGGACTGATGACCACAGCAGTTGAGCCTCATAGTGCTCAGAGCCATTTGAACCATTTTTTTGACTGCCTCTATGGCGAGATTCACGAAATCTCAAACACGATGTACAGTCATGGAAATAAGTACTCATACAGTAGGTATGCATCACCATCAAAGCGAATGGAAACTTGATAAACAACAAGCCGCAAGTCGAAAACATTTTGAATAATCATTTTTTAAATGTTGTAGAAAAAATAGGATCAAAATGTTCATTAGAAGAAGGAAGGCAGTTAATGTAAGAGGCATTACCCACACCATTTGATACAAGTGAATTTCCACCCACCTCTCCATCTGAAATTAGAAAGACAATAAACTCGCTCCAGAATAAAAGCTCACATGTAATTGATGGCATTTCCAGCAGGATAATAAAAGCTTGTTCCCAAGAAATAAGTGGAATTCTTAGCCACATATGTAATAGCTCTCTGAAGCAGGGTATTTTCCCAGATAGACTGAAGTATGCCATTGTTATACCACTGCATAAAAAAGGGGATACGTCTGATGTCCACAACAACCGCCCAGTCTCTCTTCTGACTTTCTTATCCAAAATTCTAGAATGAAATTTTCACTCTACAGCGGAGTGTGCACTGATACGAAACTTCCTGGTAGTTTAAAACTGTGTGCCGGACCGAGACTCGAACTCGGGACCTTTGCCTTTCGCGGGCAAGTGCTCTACCGACTGAGCTATCCAAGCAAGACTCATGCCCCGTCCTGAAGTTTGGAAGGTAGGAGACGAGGTACTGGCGGAATTAAAGCTGTGAGGAGTGGGCGTCAGTCATGCTTGGGTAGCTCAGTTGGTAGAGCATTTGCCCGCGAAAGGCAAAGGTCCCGAGTTCGAGTCTCGGTCCGGCACACAGTTTTTATCTGCCAGGAAGTTTCTTATCCAAAATTCTTGAAAAAGTGATGTATTGTAGAGTAGCTTCACACCTTCGTAAAAGGTGGTGGTGGTGGTCAGTGTTTAAAGTCCCGTCGACAACGAGGTCATTAGAGACGGAGCGGAAGCTCGGGTTAGGAAGGATTGGGAAGGAAATCGGCCGTACCCTTTGAAAGGAACCATCCCGGCATTTGCGTGAAACGATTTAGGGAAATCACGGAAAACCTAAATCAGGATGGCCGGAGACGGGATTGATCCGTCGTCCTCCCGAATGCGAGTCCAGTGTGCTAACCACTGCAACACCTTTGTAAAAATAAAGTCTTAACAACATGTTAGTTTGGTTTCCAAAAGGGTTTTTCAACAGAAAATGCTATATATACTTTCACAAATGAAATGTGATCTATCAAATGATTTTGACTGCGTAAATCATGGAATACATGTACATAAGCTCAAGTACTGTGGTATGAATGGGACAGTGCTCATATGGTTTAAACCATACCTAACTGGAAGAGTGCAGAAATTTGAAATAAACAGTTCACATAATATGCAAAAAAACTGGTGTTTTCTCAAACTGGGGAACAATCAAGAATGGGATGCTGCAAGGTTCGGTCTTGGGTCTTCTGCTGTTCTTAATACATATCAATGACTTGCCGTTCTATATTCACGAAGATGCAAAGCTGGTACTTTTTGCGATGATACAAGTATAGCTATCACACCCGACAGACAATAATTAACTGGTGAAATTGTAAACGACATTTTTCAGAAAATCATTAAGTGGTTCTTTGCAAATGGGCTCTTATTAAACTTCGACAAAACACAGTATATACAATTCCACACAGTAAATTGAATGACACCATTGATAAATATAGACTTGGATCAGAAATCGGTGGCTAAGGTAGAATATTCAAAATTTCTAGGTGTATGCATTGATGAGGGGTTGAACTGAAAAAAAAAAAAAAAACACACTGAGGATCTGCTGAAACGTTTGAATTCAGCTACTTATGCTATTAGGGTCATTGCAAATTTTAGCGATATACATCTCTGTAAATTAGCTTACCATGCCTATTTTCATTCTCTGCTTTCGTATGGCATCATATTCTGCGGCAACTCATCACTGAGTAAAAGAGTGTTCGTTGCACAAAAGCGTGTAATCAGAATAATTGCTGGAGCTCATCCAAGATCATCCAGCAGACACTTATTTAAAGAGCTAGAAATCTTGACTGTAGCCTCACAAAATATATATATATATTCACTTATGAAATTTAATATTAACAATCCGAACGAATTCAAAAGTAATAGCAGTGTACATGGCTACAACACCAGGAGAAAAGATGATCTTCACTACTCAAGGTTAAATGTAACTTTGGCTCAGAAGGGGGGTAAATTATGCTGCCACAAAAGTCTTTGGTCACTTACCCAATAGCATCAAAAGTCTGACAGATAGCCATATAGCTTTTAGAAGGAAATTAAAAGAATTTCATAATGGCAACTACTCCTACTCATTAGAGGAATTTTTAGATGTAGTAAGTTGGTAATTTCCCAACCTCCACAAAAAAATTAAAGATATTGAGTCTCATGTAATATTTTGTCTAACGTAATATCTTGTATAGATACCTATTATTAACCTGACACGTTCCACATCATTACGAAGTGTCGTATTCATGATCTATGGAACAAGTACTAATCTAATCTAATCTAATCTAATCTAATGTAGGTGGTGACAGACTACGACTGTGTGTTGGGATAGTAAATCTCCCACACCACCGACCCCAATAAGTACGATGATGTAGCGTCAGATAACCATGTTCTTCGTCATGAAACTTCCCGTATGCCATGAATCTATTCTAGAAAAATAAAATATGTTACACTCCACACGGGCTACGACAGGGGAAACTGTATTCATACAGCGGACTACTTCCAAAAAACAAACGGCTGTCGCAGCCCCGGAGTGCGGAGTGCATGCAACACTTGTGTAGTCGTGAAGCAACAGCAAGTCGGACGTGGGTACCGTGGAACAGCAGAATGGGCCGCAAGGAGAAGGAAACGACCATTGAGGAACGAAACATCGTTGTCCCCAAATATCTTCAACGCAAGTCGTATGCCGAAATTGCGAACATCATAGGACGAAGCCCTGCGACTGTGCAATCGATCATCAAGCGATATAAGGACAGACATGTAGTAATAGTCTGGGACAGCGCGACCGCTAAGGCCGCAGTTGACTGGCGAGGAAGCTAACTAAAATTGGTTCAAATGGCTCTGAGCACTATGGGACACATCTGAGGTCATCAGTCCCCTAGAACTTAGAACTAGCTAAACCTAACTAACCTAAGAACATCACACAACACGCAGTCATCACGAGGCAGAGAAAATCGCTGACCCCGCCGAGAATCGAACCCGGGTGTGGGACGCGAGAACGCTACCGCACGATCACGAGGTGCGGGCACTAAAATTGGAACAGTTTTCTTGAAAGAAAAGCTATGAAGAATTTATTAACTGAAACAGCATGTAGTAGATGGAGTTTGAAAAGAAAAAAAGAAAAAGGCCACTAAAATAAAGTGTGGCGTTGTGCATATGGTTTATTCATTAAAACAGTGTTTTACTTGTTTTCTCGCATAAATTTTGATAGTCGAATTTTTAATTTTTCGAGACGGCACGAGGCACATTCATAGTGTATGGGAAGTGTAATATTGTGCAATATGGAGTAGACTCAACACATCCACTAACTGATCAGATGTTTGACACCTGTTACTGGACATTAATATGTGGTGTGCCCACCCTTCGGCTTTGTGGTGGCTTGAACTCCACTGGGAATACTTCCAATAGCTGTGGAGGAATGACAACCCTTTCTTTGTCAAGAGCCGAAATTATGGACACTATGGTCCAGAGCAGAGTCGACATTCTGTCTCATCCCAAAGGTTTGTACTTGGGGCAGGCCAGTTAATTTCAGGAACATTATTGTCTACAAACCATTCTGTCATAGATGCTGCCTTATGACAAGTTGCACTGCCATGCTAACATAAACAGTTTTCATCTCCGAACTGTTCTTCTCCTGTACACAGTGTGTAATACTGTAAAATTTGTCGATGTCATTCTGAAAGAACCAGTGAAACGCACTCCAAAAGACCACACCTCCCTCTCACATAACAGCAGTGCCATCACTCTGAGCCAGCCGAGGTGGCCGAGCGGTTCTAGGCGCTACAGTCTGGAACCGCGCGATCGCGACAGTCGCAGGTTCGAATCCTGCTTCGGACATGGAAGTGTGTGGTGTCCTTAGGTTAGTTAGGTTTAAGTAGTTCTAAGTTCTAGGGGACTGATGACCTCAGAAGTTAAGTCCCATAGTGCTCAGAGTCTTGTCCCAGAGCGATAATAAAACCAACAATAGCGGCCGGACGAAAGTAGTTTCGTCTAGACACAACAAGTAAAAGACACCAGTACTATAACAGCTACTTCTCTGTATTTCACTGTTGGCATGCATATGATGACAGGTGAAGTTATCTAGACGTTCGGTAGCGGCAAAACTTTCCATCTGATTGCCACAGGTTATAGCTGTGGATCAATAGAAGACGAACGAGTCTGTTTATTCCACTACTCGCCACCTCCATTTTGTCGGTGTTGTTGTTCTTGCCCAGAGACGGGTGTGGCGCCTGTCTCGATTCCAGGCTGTTTAGTCCAACAATTATGTATACATGTCTACAGCAGTTTACATGCGTTTGAATTTGCTTACTGACGTGATTCCATGGGCTCTCCTTTTAAATTTTACATTTCCAGAAAATTCGAAGTTAGTTACTGCTTTACGTCTTAGCGTCACTCCTATCAAGCTATCCCATTCTACTCTCTACCTATCTGTATTATTTATCACCCATGACTTACTTTCGCCTGCTGTTGTAGCCGAGCGGTTCTAGGCGCTTCAGCCCGGAACCGCGCTGCTGCTACGGTGACAGGTTCGAATCCTGCCTCGGGCACGGATGTGTGTGGTGTTGTTAGGTTGGTTAGGTGTAAGTAGTTCTAAGTCTAAGGGATTGATGACCTCAGATGTTAAGTCCCATAGTGCTTAGGGCCAATTTCAACTTACTTCCATTTAAGTCGCAGACCAGATATATACTTTATGAATGTATTTGGTGACAAGTAAACTGCAGGGTTCGCAGAAGAGCTTCTGTAAAGATTGGAAGGTAGGAGACGAGATACTGGCTGAAGTAAAGCTGTGAGGACGGGGCGTGAGACGTGCATGGGTAGCTCAGTTGGTAGAGCACTTGCCTACGAAAGGCTAAGGTCCCGAGTTCGAGTCTTGATCCGGCACACAGTTTTAATGTGCGAGGAAGTTTCATACCAGCGCACACCCCGCTACAGAGTGAAAATCTCATTCTAGAAAATGATATCACATTACAAATATTTATGTTTTTATAAAAAGCTTATCTTTCCGTTTGCATTTTACAAGGTGTTTGCTATAAGACGTATTCCTCTATAACTTTGAAAATAAAAGGTCTAAGGAGCATACATTTATTTTAGATAACTTTTTCTGTCGCATAGCTCATACTTCTATACCAACTGTGTACAAATTAACTTAGATCAAAATTCTGTCATTTTCTTGGGAAGCTTAAAACATTTAATGCTTTAGGGATGAATGCAGCTAGCTGTACATAACTGGTTCTGTTAAAAGGATCGATATGGAAACATACTGATAATCTCAAGCACTTTACAAGTAGTAGCCAAAAGTGTCTGCCATGTGAGAATCACACGGAACATGTACTAGCCGAAAATTCAGGTTACGATGGATAAAGGACCGTTCTTCTACAACAGTCGAATTACAACTGGCTGAATGGTCCCTTTCGATCTTTGAGCTAGGAAAAGATCGGGAATTCAGTAAAATGATATCACTAGATACTGTTTCTGCACACGGAAAGAAAAGGCAGCTTGCATTGTTGCCGGAAAGCTGTCGGTTATTTTCTAAAAGTTGGTATATTATCCCTGATAACTTTACAATTCCTAACGTGCGACTTGGTTTAGTAGTCCTGTCAAAAGACGTATTCCTGAGCGATATGTACCTCAGCCGCCACTCAGCTGTCAGTTTTAAGTGTGCCGACACAAACAGCTGTGCCTAGAATACCACTACCGCTGGCAATCGATACCAGCGCGGCGAGTATCGACTTGGCGGAGGACGGCACCGGCCGCTATCGACCGTTCGCATCCTATCCCCCTCCCTCCCCCCCCCCCCCCCCCCCCGGTCGGACAAGCGGCTCACCCCCGCTGTCCAGCCAGACAGGACGTGCCGTATAAAATATTTACGCGACGTCCGACCGGCGTTTCCCTCCCCCCACAACTCCCTCCCTCTCCCACCCCGCCCCCAACCCTCACCACCATCTTCCCTAGTCATCCATCCACGACAGCCTCTGGAGACCGCCGTCCGCAGACCGTTTCGATTCGAGCGATCGATATTCACCGCAGGGTCCCTCTCCGTCGCCGCCGCCGCCGCCGCCGCCGCCACACGCCGACAGTTCCCGCCGCTGCTCTTTAGTTTTCTCAGCCCTCCCTTTCCTCCCTATACTCTTCCTCGTCTGCGCATAGAAAATTTACGAGGTGAGGCACCGCAGAGCGACGCAGAGCGTTCCCCAGTCGAATCCGCGGGCAGACCATCTGTTAGCCGCCATCTCCTCACCGACTGCTTAATTGTTGAGCAGCCAACCCTATGACGGGAGCTGTTCGGTGCTCAATTAACGCAGTCGGCACTAGAGAGAAAGACTTGTAATTTCGCTATGAAATATGAAATAAAGATTCCAGAAATAGCCGCAATGCCTGTTTCAGAAACTCCTGTAGAAGAATACTTAAGCCTCTTTAATCGTCGTTGAAGTGTAGTGTGGGCTGCATATGGATTCAAATGGTTCAAATGGCTCTGAGCACTATGGGACTTAACATCTGAGGTCATCAGTCCCCTAGAACGTAGAACTACTTAAACCTAACTAACCTAATCCATGCCCGAGGCAGGATCCGAACCTGCGACCGTAGCGGTCGTGCGGTTCCAGACTGAAACGCACAGAACCGCTCGGCCACACCGGCCAGCCGGCTGTGAGCAAGTAGGTTTTTTAAGGATTCGAATACAACATATTACTCCCTGCTCTTCAGGCTACAAAACTTTGTTTTTCATCGTAACCTCCGTTTAATGCGACGGCGTTATGTCACCTTGTACTGTACTGTATTGTATGTTAACGCCCCCCCCCCCCCCCCCTCCCAAAGGAACGTCTCACACCAGACGCGTGTAACCCCAATGTTTGCCTGGTAGACTAATGGTGGTATACACGTACATGGAGAACTTGGTTGTGGAGCAGTCGGCGACATAGTGTAGCTGAGGCGGAGTAAGGGAAACCAGCCCGCATCCGCCGAGGCAGATGGAAAACCGCCTAAAAACCTTACTAGGACCACTCTTCTGATCGACGTCGTGTGACGTAGCAAGTTATTACGAGATAACATTCGAAGAAGTAAGGCACGCAGCCACGTAGCACGGTGGCTTCAGGGTGGCTATGTTTCTTCTTCGGTCTGACTCACAGCGCAGCTCAAATTACCAGGCGTGAGAACGGTCTCAAGTAGCATTCAGTCGGTACGAAAATTCATACCCCATACGAATCTATATAAACCATAGTAATTATCATCCGATTTTGTTCAAACTTGGTATGCAATCTTTTGTTACTAAGGAAGCAATCCTGTCAAAATTTCACATTTTTATCTTTTATAGTTACGGAGATCGAGAAAATTACTTGAATGTCCTAAAACCGGCAGTTATGTTTCAAAATTCAGTTAGAAACAATAACCTAATGCCTTTTATTATCATCTGAAGTTATAACAAAGCTCACAATATATAAAGTCACTTAATTGGAATTTTCTTTCAAAAACTTTAATTACTCTATGTTACGTAGTATAATAATCATTCAAAATTATTATTTGCTTATTATTTTGTTGTGTCAATACATGGGCATGAATGAGAGAGTTTATGCGAGACATGCGTTAAAATTTAATGTAATTTTATGTAAAACCTTACAAAACTGAACCGTGGGAAAATTGCGTTGCAACAACGATATTGTAGAAGCATGTCGATGTGTGCTTGCTTTTCTAAGAGAGCAGCCCGAATAAAAGTCGGAAGCTGAAAAAGTGTATATTAATTTAAAGAATGTTGTACATTTCGTTCTATTTTATTAAACAATACATAATAAATTGGAATTGTAATGACGTAAATGACTATCTGATTAGTGGTTGGCTAAGGCAAGGTTTACCGTGCGAATGATCTGGAAGGATCATTCTGATTTGTCATTCAGATCAGCAGTCAATAAGAGTTAAGCGTGCAGGTAGTGAGATAGGCAGAGAGGAGAGGAGCACCGAGTGAGTCGCTCGCTAACCTGCTTCCGAGTACCACCATGCTAGATGTCTCCACGAAAATAGTAAGTAAAATGAAGAGCTAGAGAGTTCATTGTCTTTAGAACGTGTCGTGGCTAAGGCGGTTTAAGCTACGAACATTTTGAGTAAAGTGTGATGTTTCGAAACTAATTAGTTGAAGTTTTATAACCGTGTGATCTTTCGGTCGTAAAGACGATTTCATGTGGCACTTTCCGTGTTCTTGGTGGGATACTTCAGCGAGCACTTCTGTCACAGAAGACCACTGAAACGACCGAATGTTCAACTCGCTAATAGTGGTGGGTCAGTAAGTGTTAGATCGCTAAATTAATCGGGTCGGTCTTGCAGTAATTCTGGCTACTTTTACGTGTGAAATATATTGAATAGACAGTGAACTTGTAATGATAGAGCATTTGCATTATTAAATACGGACTTGATAGCCATTTTATGTGCTTACTTATGAATAAAAAGACGGTAATAGAAATTTCAAATGCTTTCTGCAATTAAACTGCATTCTCCTTCCGCCCGAGATTTGTGAAAATGAACCTACAGGAACGGATTTGCAACTTCAATTACGCGGCCTGTGTGTGGTAGGTATTAGTTATTACTGGTTTCATCAACACTGCTGTACACTGCCTAGCGCGTATCTACTATTGCAGAATGAGGGGACGTCGGAAAGAGGAAATATAGAGGTAGGTCAACCGTTCGATGAAAGTGAGAGAGAGAGGGAGAGGGAGAGGGAGAGGGAGAGATGGGTGGGAGGGGGAGAGAGAGAGAGAGAGAGAGGGAGAGGGAGAGATGGGTGGGGGGGGAGGGAGAGGGAGAGAAAGGAGACAAAAGAACGGCAGAACGACCCCCCCCCCCCCTCGCCGCAGTCGGAGTCAACGTCTTGCTGCATCAATAAACACCCCATCACCCACGTACTCCTTTCCGTGTACTACATTCGGCGTTCGACCGAACAGACGAAAGTTGGAAGTCGTGAGATCCTTGTTGCAGGGTGGGTAAGGAAGAACAGGACAATGAAGTCTTGTGGGCTCCTCTCGGGTGCCCAAACTAGTGTGGGGCCTTGCGTTGCCACGGAGAACTTCGTTTCTATTTTGTAGCGATGAATACGCTGAAGCCGTTTCTTCAATTTCCTCAAGGTAGTACAATGCACTTCACAGTTGATCGTTGGTCCATGTGCGAGGACATCGAACCGAATAACCCAGTTCACCATGACTTTATCGGCTGCGAGTGAGGCTTTCAACTTTCTCTTCAGAGGAGAGGTGGTGTGGAGCCGATCCATGGATTTCTGTTTTGTTAATTTCATTCCATACTTTGATGAAACTCTCTCTCGCTGTAACTATGTGAACTGTGGTCCCCATTCTTGATGGACAACCCTCGTTTAGATTGAGACGTTCACTTCTTTCTATTGCGTAACTTTGTAATGACATATCACATCTTATTATGGAGAGTGGCTGTATAGGTCATAAGATTCCGTTCTTGTGCGCATCTCAAGACTACGCTAAATGCTCAATTGTACACTCACACCGTGTTGTTCCATCGTGCCGTAAGAGTTCTCCCTGTCATTAGCAAACGTGATCTGAAATCATATTCGATGTCACCCAATATCATGACACGCTACACCGAGTGAAGTGACGCAGTGGTTAGCACACTGGACTGGCATTCGATAGGACGACGCTTCAAACCCACGATCGGCCATCGTGATTTAGCTTTTACGTGATTTCCCTAAATCGCTCCAGGGAAATTGCGCGATTGTTCCTCTGGAATGGCACAGCCGACTTCCTTTCCCATCATTTCCTAATCCTATGAGACCGATGTCCTCTCTGTTTGGTCTCCTCGCGCAAACAACCCTACCCAACCTAACCCGATGTGACCAATGACCTCGCCGTTTGGTCCCCACTCCCAAACCGACCGACAAACCATGACATCAGGAGTAACACTGGTGTTTCTCCACAAAACATTGGAAGAGTGGGACCTCTCCCCAGGTCGCGTTGGTGGACATCCAGGGTACTGCAGAAGCACGACCCAGCACTGAACACAGCCAGACGTCATTTACCAGCAGTCCACGCTCCCCAGTCATGGTACCAGTCCAGAAGGAACCTTTTGTGTTCTGGTGTTAATTGCAGCCTATGCATGGAACAGTAATTCCCTACACCAGTTGCTGCTAATCTCTGACCAATGATGCGAGGTGATAACACTTTCCGTTACTTGTTGTCGGACAGTAGGATCATATGTGAAGCGGTTACGATGTGGCTGGTTCACAATACAGCGATCCTCCTTTAGTGGTCGTCAACGCGAGTGGACTGGAATACTGACGACGAGTATGCCCTCCTCGAGTTCCCAAACAGTCCAACATCGGACCACTGTCACATCTGCACGCCCCAAAATTCTGCATGTTGCACAGTTAGACTTGTCAGCCAATTGGAGACACACAGGGAGGCCTCTTTCAAAGTCTGTGTACTCGTTTGAGACGGCGTTATCAGCACGTCACAGCATCTCAAACCCTCATTGTTTCTACTGCGACTCGTGTTGCTGTGGTCCTTAGGTTCGTCAATTCTCAAATGTCGATTGTACACCTGTACACAAATCCAGAGTTGTACGTAAGTGACAGTGCTGGGGTGTAGTAGATACATCATCTTACTTTTTAGCACTGCCTACCAGTGGGGCTTCTCAGGCATGTGTTGTTTAAATTGACCTAAATTGTCACTCTTTTGACTGCATATAACGTGAACGACTTCTTTAATAAATTTCTTTTAATTTTTTCAATTCTATTTGTTTAAAGTTAAAATTGAAAAAAACACAATTTTTGTATTATTGCTGGTGGCTTATATTCTCACTGCAGATTTGTGCCAGGTCAACAATTGCAGCATGTTCTGAGCATAGAGGTATGGTGCACTTATAACATGTAATCCGACTTTTTCTATCTTTTATCTCTACACAATAAGCACATCGTCTCCTTTAACTGTTGCCTTCACTGCCCTACCTGGATCCAGTGCTACTAATGAGTTCATTGACTTCTTTACCCCTGCTAGTTGCTTTCCCCACACTGATGATGGAAGTCCGACGTCAAATTTTCTTTTATTGGTAGCCAGCATCATCCAAATTATGTATGCGTTCATTACACTTCATCGATAATGTTGAAGAAAACTGCCAGTGTCTGGCGCCTTGTTTTTCTATTTACACAAGAGCATCACCTCTTCTTTTCCATGGTGTCAATACCGCCGTTGTGTCAATGTATGCCACTGTAACTTCAGGCTACTTTACTCGTTATGTTTACGACGCCGGTGTGTCATGAGGAGAGCTAAGGAAGGCAATAACTTTGCTTTTCCTAGGAACATAAGAAGCTGTCATCACTTCTGGTTGAAAATCAAATAACGTAGGTATACCACACGTCTGTTAGGGGAAATAAAATCGACAGGCAGCTCACCTTCGCTTTTTCGGATAGTGTCGACTCTGTCAGATCTTTTAACAGAAAATAACGAACTAAATTGTGAGATGTAAAAAAATTATCATAGCTGTTATTACTTCACTCGTTTTTCCCTCATTCCCCAGACACACTTTCATTTTCTAACAGCAGCTTGTTGCACCGTCACAAGTTGCCCAGAACTTTATTCCGTATCTACCAAGTTTTGTTGGGAAGTACCAGTACTGTTGAAGTGGACAGTGACATCGAAATGTGACCGACTGTCCATCCAGGGTCATGCACCATCCTGTAATGCAGGCATCCTTAAGGGTAATTTTCCGCATCTCAAAAGCTTCTCTGATTGGTATCAACTTTCACTTGACCTATGTTCAGGTCAAAAGACAACTGTTATGAAATAATGTACCAAAACAAACATGTTTATGGCAAGGAGGACTGTTGAGCACTGAAAGAATGACAGCGCGAGTCAGACAGACATCCGATTGTTGGAAAAATTCTTTTAATCGCATGCGGCTGCGGTGCACGTGCGGGAGAAAGTGTGCCTCAACATTGTAATACAAAGCCATAGAAAATTTTTTATAACTTTTTTCCAAGATTATGACTAACCTGATAAACTATGAAAAAGACAAAGTATCATTAAAATAAAATGCATAGCTACTAATAGAGAAGACATTAACAAAGCGGAGGCCTAATAATAGGTAAGCAATCCGTCTTCAGGCCACAAGTGGCCTACCGGGAACATCCGACCGCCGTGTCATCCTCGTTGGAGGATGCGGATAGGAGGTTATTATGGTATTCTTGACCGAAGCCGCTACTGTTCGGTCGAGTAGCTCCTCAATTGGCATCACGAGGCTGTGTGCACCCCGAAAAAATGGCAACAGCGCATGGCGGCCTGGATGGTCACCCATCCAAGTGCCGGCCACGCCCGACAGCGCATAACTTCGGTGATTTCGCGAGAACCGGTGTATCCACTGCGGTAAGGCCGTTGCCTAATAGTAGGTAAAGGGTTAAAATTATTTGTTTTTAGCTGCTCGATATTTGGTACTACTCTTATATGTTTTCTAACACAATGGTTAATTTAGGAACGTTTTCTGATATGACTTTTATAGTGAACTCGTGAAATTATTTTATGACATCGGATACCATGAAAATTGCAATGCAGGTCGCCCCACGTTGGGCACCAAAAATGTAGCGATCTCTAGAAATTAAATGAAATCAGACACAAGGGGTATGACATTAAGGGGTTCATGTATGAATATAAAAGACTGCTTATGTGATTAAAACATGAAAGAAATGTATTGATTTTCACGCTGTTTACACAAAACAAAACTGTGAATCTCAGGGCCGACTTGACAGGGCATGACACGACTCAGTTATAAAGGCGAAGGAGGACGAATCGTCTCACTGTTCTTCGTTATCGTTGGTCGTACACTGCTGTCGGCGGCAGGCGCTGCGTTGGTGTGGCGCCTCGCCTGGGAGCTGCGCTGCAGTGGGTCGGCTGCTCTCATCAGCAATGGCGGCTTTGCGGCGGGTCCCAGGTACGATCTCTGCGTTGTCTGCCCGTTGTCGGTCGCGTGGCCGAAGTTGTGCTATCACGTTGTCGGGAGGCGGATGTTGGCGATGTGTGGAAGAGCGCCCATGTCCTCTCGCTTCCACGACTCTCTATATCGCTTTTCCGTCATCTCTCAGCTCACGTCCTCTTCGAAATATTCCCCCTTTCGGCGTTGCCATTGGCGGACGAAATTTTCAATGCAGCCCAATGACAGATCGCCTTTTCATTGCCACGCCTCTCCGTGCAAGGTGGAAATTTTCTACCAGGCGTCGGCTGGCGTGTGGCTCACGATTGGCATCTTCCTCACGATTTCACATTCTTAAAACGTTTTCCAGCATTCCGAGGCTGTCGGGAGAGCTGCTACACAGCACGTCTTTATAACCGCTGTCTCTGCGGGAGTCTTGGACAGATTTATGTTTGGGCTCCGTCTCAAAATCTGCCGGCGTCCGTCATTTACAAGCAATGTCCTAACTGTCAAGAAAAACATCATTTTAAGAAAGCTGACTACTTTCACACGCCTCCCTGCACCGATTCCCCGTGCTGTTTTTGTACGCTCCTCCCTGTGCCTATGTGGTGCTGGAATTGTCGGCACATCCCTGCTTTCTGAGGCAGGTAAAATGACTGCCGCCAGGCTAGAAGAACTCGGACGCTTTCGCGCGTACATTCTTGGCGTTCCGTCCTAATGGCTGCATGTGTCCATCAGGTCTCGGCAAGCTTGTTGTTGTTCAAATGGTTCAAATGGCTCTAAGCACTGTGGGACTTCACAGCTGAGGTCATCACTCACCTAGACTTAGAACTACTTAAAACTAACTAACCTAAGGACATCTCACATACCCATGCCCCGAGGCAGGATTCGAACCTGCGATCGTAGCAGCATCGCTGTTGCCGACTGAAGCGCCATGAAGTGCTCCGCCACAGTGGCCGGCACGCTTCTCGTTGTCAGATAGGCCCTCTGCATCGTGGCGAGGCGACGACCTCATCCGGGCTTCCCGCTGTGTGCTTGCAGGTGGCCTGCAGCGTCCCTCTTCTTGGGCTTCACCCCCGGGAGTCCAGCCCCCTTCCTGCTCCACGGCCGCTTACGGCAACTTGGTGAAAGTGGCTGCTTTCAGGCGTATTAAACTATAGTCCATCATCAGTGAACAATAGTCAGAAAAAATATCCGTGACATGTCTTAGACCAGACATGTGGATGTACTTGCTATGTTTCTATTGCGCCACTGCCACATCGTAATTTGGGCTCCTTCTGTAATCTTCAATCCAACGACTGGACCGATGCAGTTCTCCACTTTTCTCTGTTCTGCCCAAGCCCCTCGACCTCCGAATAGCTAATGCAAGCTACGTTCTTCCGAATCTCCTTACTGTACTCGTTTCTTGGTCTACCGTCTGCAGCTCGTGGTCTCGCGGTCACGTTCTCGCTTCCCCTAGCACGGGATCACGGGTTCGATTCCAGGCGGGGTCTGACCTTTTCACCTGCCTCGAGATGACTGGGTGTTCGTGTTGTCCTCATCTTTTCATCAACATCATCATCATCATCATCATCATGGACGTAGCAAGACTGGACTGAGAAAAGGTTGAGAATTTGTACGGGCGCTGATAACTGCGCAGTTGAGCGCCCCACAATCCAATCGTCATCATCATCTTCCTCTGCAATTTTTACTTTCCACACTTCACTTCAATACGAAATTGACGATTTTTTGATGTCTTAGAATGTGTCCTATCAGCCTATCCCCTGACATAGTCAAGCTGTATCACAAGTTTTTCTCATCTCCAAATCTGTCCAGTGCGTCTGAATTTGCCCATCTAATCCTCAGCTTTCTGCAGCAGCTCAACATTTGAAAAGCTCCTATTCTGTTCTTGCTCTGAACTACATATAATATGCGAGTAGGCATTAGCAGTCATTTCAAATATGAACATATGAAATGCAGGAGGATCTGCAAAGAATTGAAGCATGGTACAGGGAATGGCAATTGAATATCAATGTAGACAAGTGTAATGTGGTGCGAATACATAGAAAGAAAGATCCTTTATCATTTAGTTACAATGTAGCAGGTCAGCAAGTGGAAGCAGTTAATTCCATAAATTATCTGGGAGTAGGCATTAGGAGTGATCTAAAATGGAATGACCATATAAAATTAATCGTCGATAAATCAGATGCCAGACTGAGATTCATTGGAAGAATCCTAAGGAAACGCAGTCCGAAAACAAAGCAAGTAGGTTACAGTACTCTTGTTTGTCCACTGCCCGAATACCGCTCTGCGGTGTGGTATCCGTGCCAGATAGGGTTGATAGAAGAGATAGAGAAGTTCCAACGGAGAGCAGCGCGCTTCGTTACAGGATCACTTAGTAATCGCGAAAGCGTTACGCAGATGATTTATAAACTCCAGTGTAAGACTCTGCAAGAGAGACGCTCAGTAGCTCGGTACGGGCTTTTGTTGAAGTTTCGAGAACATACTTTGCCCGAGGAGTCAAGCAGTATATTTCTCCCTACTACGTATATCTCGCGAAGAGACCATGAGGATAAAATCAGAGAGATTAGAGTACACACAGAGGTATACCGATAATCTTTTTTTCCACGAACAATACGAGGCTGGAATAGAAGCGAGAACCGATAGAGGCACTCAAGGTACCTTCCGCCACACACCGTCAAGTGGCTTGCGGAGTACGGATGTAGATGTAGATATCGCCCAAGTTTCACTTCTGTACATGACTACACTCGAGACAAATGCCTTCAGAAAAACTTCCTGTCACTTGGATGTTAACAAATGTTTCTTCTTCAGAAACGCTTTTCTTGGTATTCCTGTTCTACATTTTATATGAGTTCTTCTTCGGTCTTGACAAGTCTTTTTTTCTGCCTACATCACAAACTCATCTATTTTTTGGGTGTCATTAATTAACCTAATTTTCTTAAGATCACCTGATTTCCCTTTACAGATAATTAAAGGCGTAGGAATTCAAGCTCGCGGCGAATTGAAGTTCGTGTTTCATTTTACGCTGACGAGAACATAAGGTTGCGCACTATGATATAAGTCAGTGTGTTTCACTAAGAACTTCTCACTAGCACAGAAATTCCGTCGTCACCGACCAAACGTAGCATTTTGCTAGCACGGTTTCGATAACTTTGAATGTATTTAGGACAGTATAGAACCGAAAAATACAGTTATACCGCAGGAAATCGTAAAGAATACCAAAATAATGCTAATGATAATGATAATAAGTAGTGCAAGAAAAGACAGAGAGCGAGAGATGGTGTCAAAGGGGGCGGGGGATGGAAGCGGGGCAGACGAGAAACAGCAAGATGGCGGTCGACGTCTGCACACCGCCAAACCTTTGAAAGGAAGAAGCATTTGGTGTCCCAGCAAAGAGACAAAAGTCAGTAAAACGTGAATCCGAAAACGTGGGCAGTGGAGCGGAAGCGATAGCTGGAAATCGGAGGAAGTGAACGTGAGGGCACAAGGAAAATAAAAAGGAAAAGAGAAGTGGCGGTAAGAAATCTATGGGGGAAGGGGGGAGTTGGAGGAAGGGAAGGGGAAATTGAAGGAAAGTGCTGGCGGCGTGAGGCGGTGCACAGTAGAGATAAAGACGTGAGGCGGCAGGGCTGCTGCTCAACTGTACGCAGGGATGGGAAATGGGGGGGGGGGGGGGGGGAGAAGCAGAAGGCAGCTACAGGCTGTCAGAAGTAGCTGACTGTATGTGAGCTACAACACTGTTAGACTGTAGATCCCGAAGCAGTGTGCATAATCAGACGCAACTCCATTTCATTACAGTACCGGAACGTCGTTATGTGATGGGACCTTTGCCTGGATCCGTTGCTAATAACCGTAAATCGAAACGATCAAGAGTCAGTAATCGTAGCCTACGAAGGTCACATACGGTAATCTGTCCCAAAGCGGTAAAGCTAAGACTTAAGACAAAATGACAAACCTGGTCTATTCAAAAGAAAACCACGGATATCATAAATTTTCCTAATGTTACTTATGCTGCCATTGTTGTGGAACAGTTCGTTATAATTACTTGTGACTATTACAAACTTTGCCTTTCGGTTTAAAGAAATGATTTTGACAAACAGCACTGACGATAAATATGAACGCAGTTCTAGAACATTTGCCGCAGTCATGAAAATATTGCATTTGTATCTACCAAATTTGTGTTAAAGGAGCAGGAAATAATGCTATTCATTTAGGTCACATTTATAATACCAAGATAATTATCAAGCACTCAATACAATGCTTAAATGACACTGCTGATTCTTAAAAAATCTGATTTTCTAAATTTTAGGCAAATCTTTCTTCACGCCATTCAAGGACACGTAGAATACTGAGTTTATTGAGTGACAAAGAAGCAGTCAGAGAACATAGTCTAAATTAGAATTTGTGGATACTACCTGCTTTGAACCATACGACATAATTCCAGCCTTCAAAAACGCAAGAATCTACCCATATGATAGGTTGCAGCATACCGTTCGTAGACTGCATTAAAATAAAGCTCAGATATATGATACACAATTCAAAACAAAACTGAGTGATGCAATAAAAGTCTATAGTGGTGTTCTTGAGCTGGGTCACAAGACTTTTGATGACGATGTCATGAAGCATTGTTGTGCTGGAGATGAAGATGAAGCTAGTGGTTCTGGAAGGAGTAGTGTAATCTCTATTTGCAGCAATGACTCTTCAGCAAGGTTTGAGAATTTACTCCTACAGAGGATTAAAAAAACTGCGCCAAAATACAGATGGGTAGACAAATTGTAATAGGTAATAACCTCAGAGTAATTCAACAAACTCACTGCTGAAAGAGAAAAGCGAAAAAAAAGATTAGGCTTAAAATTAAAGAGCGAGGAAGCTATGCCTGTGCAAAGAGCACTGGCAAGTACACGGAGGAGAAAGAAACAAAAACAAAAAGAAAGGTAGGAGATTAATTCTCACACCAACATCTCTTTGCAGAGTGACGGCAACTAGGATGATGTCGATCCCTTTGAAGAATCCACAACAAATCCTATCAAATCCTATTTTAATGACTGAGCCAACATTTATATGTGAAGGAGCTTATACCTTTGCTAAATTTGTGAGAGATAATAAGAATCCGCATGTTCAATACATAAATATACAAGAAATATCGCAGTTAGACATCCGTATCAATTTTGGAATCTCTCTCTCTTTTTTAGGATGTCAACTTTGTCGTCAACGCACATAAGAATATTACATGTCCATCATTGTAGACCAATCGTAGTATATTTAATATTTTCAGACCAAAAAGATCATACAGGGTTTCTAGGTTTTTCTGGCCTACATTTGCAACGTTAAAGAAGTAAAAACAGTGTTAGGAAGTATAAGCCGCTTTAAACTAACATATGGTTCTTAACAGGTATTTCTCTTTCTAAAAAAATTCTAACAAATTTTGTGATTTTCTATCATGTTCAGGAAACTCCATCCTGCTAGTTTCTGACGTTCTTCCTCAGATGTAAAAGAACTGCTCCAACAATAAATTAGAAATAACAGCAAATAAGACTACCTACTTGTTGTACGACGGCCGCCTGTCTAAGGCTTGGAGTTCATCAGGATGCAGGCAGGATTTGCAGTCAGTGTCTGGGCATACGAATTGCGATACAATCGATATGAGCACTCTGGTGGTGGTGGTGGTGGTGGTGGTGGTGGTGGTGGTGGTGGTGGTGATTATGATTGGTTTGTGGGGGTGCTCAATCTCGCGGTTTTCAGCACCCGTATAAATTTCCAATTTTTACATAGTATACTCGAACAACACAAACACCCAGTCCCCGGGCAGAGAAAATCTCCAACCTGGCCGGGAATCGAATCCGGGACCCCATTATACAGAGGCAGCAACGCAAACCGCTAGACTACAGTCTTACATCTGCTTTTGAGCTGTTTTCGAGACGGTTCGTCATTTCTTTTGAGTGCTCCCCTTTACATGTGCAGATGGAACTGATCGAGCTGCAATATAATTCCTGTTTAGAAGACAAATTCTTTTACCTGTAACTGTCCGGGACTTCTACGTTATTATCTTCAGGAAGAGTTTCCACGTTTTCATGGTGAGGTTGCAAACGTGATTCAGTGTTTCGATGGATCTAGCCTATGTGCTAGAAAGATTTTTTTGGTATGAAATTAATCAAGTTACGATTACGTTGCAAGACACGTGACAGAAATCTGCAAAACTGTTTGCGTCTGTCCGTACGCCGACAGTACATAGCAGATATACTTAGTCAGTTTCATGTTCTAATGACCATTTTCCACGATAAATCGCAATGACGCGGGAGGAGTCTTTTACATTCACATCACAAATTAATAAGGCTGAATGCTGAATATTTATAAGTTTTTTCTTTAAAATATACATGTGTTAGTAATTCCTGCCCAACATCCCTTGCACAAATTAGGGAAATTCTTCTACAGAACCAAAACTTTTTCAGTTTGTCCTAAATATTTAATTTTTCTATCTGTCAGACATTCAGCATCACTGGGTAAGTGATCAAAAAATTCAGTTGCAGCATTGTGCAGACTTTTTTGTACTAAAGACAACCTTAATGTAGAGTAATGAATGTCATTGTTACTTATGGTATTGTAATTATGTCAATCATTGTCCTTTTTTAAATGTAGCGCATTATTTACAACAAATTTCATTAGGGAATAAACATACCGTGAAGCAGCTGCCAGAATGCCCAACTCCTAAAACATGTGTCTAAAAGACGATCGGGCGTAACCACTGCATATTAGTCTGAGGTGACAGAAGCCATGGGATAGCGATATGTAAATATGCAGATGGAGGTTGTATCGCGTACACTAGATGTAAAAGGACAGTGCACCGACGAAGATGTCATGTAAAAAGGTTTTTCCCACTTGGTTGTAACCACACGACGGGAATTAAGTCATTGAACGCGGAATGGTAGTTGGAGCTAGATGCATGGAACATTCTATTTCGGAAATCGTTACGGAATTCAATACTCCGAATGCACAGTATCAAAAGGGTACCGAGAATGCCAAATTTCAGGCATTACGTGTCACTACCGACAACGCAGACACCACGAAGCCATAGAACGAAGTTTAACAAAGCCGCTGTGAAAGCTGGTGGAGGCTCCATAATGATGTGGGTTGTTTTTACGTCGGACTATGGTCCAGCTGAACCGATCATTCACTGGAAATGGTTATGTACGGCTACACGGAGACCAATCCAAGACATTCATGGACTTCATGTTCCCAAACAACGATGGAATTGTTATGGATGACAATGCGCCATGTCACCACCCACCAGGGTAGAAGGAGAGCGCTATCACGTTGTTTCTACATCTACATCCATACTCTGAAAGCCACCTGACGGTGTGTGGCGGAGGGTACCTTGAGTACCTCTATCGGTTTACCCTTCTATTCCAGTCTTGGATTGTTCGTGGGAAGAAGGACTGTCGGTATGCTTCTGTGTGGGCTCTAATCTCTCTGATTTTATCCTCATGGTCTCTTCGCGAGATATACGTAGGATGCAGCAATATACTGCTTGACTCCTCGGTGAAGGTATGTTCTCGAAACTTCAACAAAAGCCCGTACGACCTACTGAGCGTCTCTCCTGCAGAGTCTTCCACTAGAGTTTATCTACCATCTCCGTAACGCTTTCGCGATTACCAAATGATCCTGTAACGAAGCGCGCTGCTCTCCGTTGGATCTTCTCTGTCTCTTCTATCAACCCTATCTGGGACGGATCTCTCACCCGCGAGCAGTATTCAAGCAGTGGGCGAACAAGTGTACTGTTACCTACTTTCTTTGTTTTCGGATTGCATTTCCTTAGGATTCTTCCAATGAATCTGTCTGACATCTGCTTTACTGACGATCAGCTTTATATGATCATTCTATTTTAAATCACCCTTAATGCATACTCCCAGATAATTCATGGAGTTAACTGCTTCCAGTTGCTGACCTGCTATATCGTAGCTAAATGATAAAGGATCTTTCTTTCTATGTATTCACAGCACATTACACTTGTCTACATTGAGATTCAATTGCCATACCCTGCACCAAGCGTCAATTCGTTGCAGATTCTCGTGCATTTCAGTACAATTTTCCATTGTTACAACCTCTCGATATACTGCAACATCATCCGCAAAAAGCCTCAGTGAACTTCCGATGTTATCCACGAGGTCTTTTATATATATTTTGAATAGCAACGGTCCTATGACACTCCCCTGCGGCACACCTGAAATCGCTTCGGAAGACTTCTCTCCGCTGAGAATGACATGCTGCGTTCTGTTATCTACGAACTCGGATAAGCGCGCTGGCCCCAGATCGAATCCACCCGGCGCATTAACGGCGAGGGCCGGTGTGCCGGCCAACCTGGATTTGTTTTTAGGCGGTTTTCCAAATCCAGCTAGGTGAATACTGCGCTGGTCCCCACGTTCCGCCTCAGTTACACGGCTTGCAGACATCTGAACACATTCGCACTATTCCATGGATTACACTAGACGCAGACAGTTGGGGTATACCAATTTCTTCCTAGGGGTATGGGGTGGCGACAGGAAGGGCATCTGGTCACCCCTTAACATGCCACATCCGGTTAACCAGCAGACCAAATCGGAAATACTTGGAGAGGGGGAGAGAGAGAGAGAGAGAGAGAGAGAGAGAGTGAGTGAGAGAGAGAGAGAGAGAGAGAATGCGCCATGTCACCGTACCACAGCTGTTCGCGATTGGTTTGAAGAACATTCTGGATAGTGCCAGCCAATGATTTGGCCACCCAGATGGCCCAACATGAATGCCATCGAGCTTTTATGGGACATAATCGAAAGGTTAGTGCGCTGGCAACACTTTTACAACTATGGACAGCTATAGAACCAGCACATCTCACTATTTCTGCAAAGGATTTCTAACGACGAGCTGAATCCATGGCAGGTCGAGTTGCTGCACTAAGCTGGGAAAAATGGGGTCATATGCCATGTAAGGGAGTGTCACTGACTTTTATCAACTGAGTGTGTTTTTACAGCACGTTATTGAGCGATGAAGACTTTATTTCTTGAAAATGAATTTCTCCAAAAAAAATTTCCAGGATACTGAATGAAAATATGGAAAATATGTCAAATTATCGATTTATCTATCCCAGTTATTTGCAATGATCGTAAATGTGACTGAATTACGTTTTTTTTTAAGTTCCAAGATGTGGTTTCTCCAGTGGAAATCCTCATCACTATGCAAAGCTACGAATATCCAAGTTTCCACCCTATTTATTATTTCCTTAGCTCGTGTTACAGTTACCATCTGCGTAGTATCTTATGTTGTGGCTTTTAAAACTGAGGTGATACCATTGACAGAAAACCAGTCACACTATTGATGGGAAGGTGGTTCGATGAACGCTCTTCCAGACAGTTATGTGTGATTTGCAGAGTAGCTATGTATCTGTAATTGTAGATAAATGATACTTTTAAGAACATTGTTTACCATTCCTTCTGTCTTTGTATGTATGCTTCGGTTGACTACGGTATGTCATCCGAAAAAGAACTATTTTAACTGTTGTGTATTAGATGGAAGAGCGTTTTATGCATACAAGGAACAATATGGGACCTAAGATTGGGCCTTGGGAAATCGTATAGGTGATTTCTCGCCAGTCAGAGCGAAAACAGTTCAAATGGCTCTCAGCACTATAGCACAACATCTGAGGTCATCAATCCCCTAGAACTTACAAATACTTAAACCGAACTGACCTAAGGACATCACACACAACCACGCCCGAGGCAGGATTCGAACTTGCGACCGTAGCGGTCGCGCGGTTCTAGACTGAAGCCCCTAGAGCTGCTGGGCGACAACGGCAGGCCCAGTCAGTGTAATGTAACCGAAATGCATTGGTTAAAGTACTTAGTACAACTTGGTGAAGTTTTTTGTTAGATACGACTTTATCCATTGGTTGGTTTTACCATATAACCCATAAACTTCAATTCACGTATTCTTAGGATAATACTGTGATTCACACTATCAGATGCAACTATTTTGTAATTTAGTGCCTCCAAAATTTCACGAGTGAACATACTAATAGCATTTTCAGTAAGCATTTCTTGTCAAACTCAAATTGTGGTTAGCTGGGGATAGTCTTGTTGCTCTGAGAGATACTGCTCTGGCCTGGATTACCTTCTCAAAAATTTTGGAAAATGACGTCAGCAGTGAAAAAGGCCGATAGTTATTGACATCTCTCCTATTACCTTTCTGAAACGATGTTTGACTACGGCATATTTCAGTCTCTCTGGAAAAATGTGTTGGTGACGCATAAGATGTGTAAGGTAACACTGGATTTATTAAATGGGAAGAGAGCTTTAGCGCTCTGTTGGAAACAGCGTTGAAAGCATGAGAGCTTTTATTTTTGAGAGACTATATCATTTTCTTAATTTCATAAAGAGAAGTTCGCGATACATTCTACTTTTATGAGAGTTGGTGTTTCAATGCGCTGCTGTGACTTTTCTCTTGAAGCGTTTTTCCTATAATTTCTACTATAATTGACACTATGCCGTCCGGCGACATCGCAGTGGTGTCGTGTGCGTAGTATCACTCAGTGGCCGGCGACAGCACTGAAGCATCATTTGCATTCTGTTGGTGTTTTGTTTGGGTAACAATAAATTACACACGTCAACAAGTTTTTTTGTTTTTTATAAATTCTTGTACCCTGTCATCCTGGCGCACTAAACACACAATAGGATTATTTACGACGAATGGTTCAAAAATGGCTCTGAACACTAAGGGACTTAACATCTATGGCCATCCGTCCCCTAGAACGTAGAACTACATAAACCTAACTAACCTAAGGGCAACACACAATACCCAGTCATCACGAGGCAGAGAAAATACCTGACCCTGCCGGGATCCGAACACGAGAGCGGGAAGCGAGAACGCTACCGCACGACAACGAGCTGCGGACTTTTACGATGAAGTCTTGTCTGATGTTCCGAACGACTTGCCAGATTGGGAAGAAGACATTGCATATAAAAAAAATGAAAGTGAAGCAGAATCGTGGGAAGATAGTGAAATGCGTCCAAGAAGAATTCGACGGACGCTACGGCTGCCAACTGATTCGCCTGAGTCTGAAGGATCTCCGGGCCCGAACATATTTTCCGTAGATATCGTAGAAATATATATTAGCAACGAAACCAAGAAGTACTACAGTCAAAACTGCAATAGAAAGAAACCGTATTAAAAAAATGGCAAATTTTTCGACGTTACGGGACCCGAACTTAGTGTTTTTTTTTTCCGCTTGCTATCCTTATGGGTTCAAATGGCTCAAATGGTTCTGAGCAGTATGGGACTTAACATCTCTGGTCATCAGTCCCTCCTTATGGGAACTGTAAAAAAAGCAATGATCGAAGATTATTGGTCTACGAATCCGTTGGTAGACGCACCGATATTTCGCAAAACGATGTCCCGCTACCGATTCAGAAAAATATTATCATTTTTGCATTTTTACCTCAGCAACAATAAACAAGATAATACCGACCGGCTTTTAGAAGTGCAATGCGTAATAGATTATTTTTGCAAAAAGTCTAAAGAAGTGTTTAATCTAAGTCAAAAGATCTCAACTGATGAAGGAATGATACCGTGGCGTAGACGGTTAAACTTTAAAGTTTACCATCTGTCGAAAATTACGAAATATGGCATATTCATTCGCATGCTGTGTGATTCGAATACGGGATACGTTTCTTCAATCAAGATATATTCCGGCGCTGGACAGCCTTTAGCAGGAACAATGATGGAACTATTGACTGTTTATGATGGAAACTGGCATGACCTCTGCATGGATAATTATTATAACACTGTAGAACTTGCAGAGAAGTTACTTGGAAAGAAATTTTGAGTTTGTGGAACGATACGGCAAAATAGAGGATCTACGGAAAACTTAAGTGCGCCAAAGTCAATGTGTTTGAAGTTTGTCATCAACGGAAAGGTGACAAGCGGCCGGCGACAAGCCAAGGAATCCGAATTAGCGCTGCCGGCGCCAAGCGAATAAATTTGTACGAGGCGTGCGGACGGCAAAGTGTTAAGAAATGATTATTAAATGTATTTGCTACATGCGACTCGCCAAGAATAGGCCTCCAATTTCGTTCAGTATTTGATGTTATGTCTTCGGTGCCCCAAAAGTAAATAATACTGATTTTTTGTGTGTTTGTGATTTATGTCGTTATGAAACATGAAACGAAACTTAATGCAAGAGCTGCGCTGGATTAGCCGAGCGGTCCAGGGCGCCGCAATCATGGACTGTGCGGCTGGTCCCGGCGGAGGTCCGAGTCCTCCCTCGGGCATGTGTGTGCGTGTTTATTCTTAGGATAATTTAGGTTAAGTAGGGACTGACGACCTTAGCAAGTCCCATAAGATTTCCCACATATTTGAACTTTTTTTTCATGAAAGACGTTCAGTGCTCTCTGCGCAATGTCATTGTCGTCTGAATGTGGCGTGTTTGCTGCTTGCCACCCAGACGGCGTGGCGTGGCGCTGGGGAGAGCGTACAGTGCAGCCAGGCGGCGCAGTTACGCACGCGAGCCACAGCACCGGCCACTGCGCGCGAGCCGATCGCTCGGCCTTCCCTGCTCTATGGCGTTCACTGTGACCCTTCTGTACCGTCGATTCCGAATTCGTATTATTGACGTGGTATCTCGGCGACAGTCAGCAGCGATATCGCCGTCTCGACAGCCGCCATCAGATTCTGGGACACGCTGGTAGAATTTCCTCATTCGGACACAAAACCAAAAATGATCTTCTGAGAAACAATGTTCAGAGGTGAACTCTGGATGAGAAATCCTTCTATGTCAATGACGATACTCCTATCTGCCGTCTATCGGAAAACGCTATTATTTGGACATCGTAATGCAACTGGTCTGAATACACCATTTTCTGTGTACCCAGCGTAATTTCCGAAACAAGATGTGTCATCATGCATTTTGCGATACCCCTTTTTACATTCTAGTAAACTTCCTAAACGATTATTATTAAAAAAAATTGTTTTCAAAATTTTGATAAATGTTGCCGGCCGCGGTGGTCTCGCGGTTCTAGGCGCGCAGTCCGTAACTGTGCGACTGCTACGGTCGAAGGTTCGAATCCTGCCTCGGGCATGGATGTGTGTGATGTCCTTAGGTTAGTTAGGTTTAAGTAGTTCTAAGTTCTAGGGGACTAATGACCACAGCAGTTGAGTCCCATAGTGCTCAGAGCCATTTGAACCATTTTTTTTTTTTTTTTTTGATAAATGTTAATGCCAGAGATGTATGAAAGCGTTGCGAAATTTGATACTCCTTGACTAAAGTATTGGTTTCTTTGTATTTAACAGTCGATTGGCTATGAGTAGATAAAGTTAGTTAGTTAATTGCTGGGGAGTAGTTTACCGACGTAAGTTGTGTATGCCCGCGCGTGGTCAAAAATGGGCGAGTGTTTCCCCATTATGTCTAAATAACAATGCTCAAAAGTATGTTTTTATAATTGCGAACCACAAAGAGTAAGCGTCATTTAAAATTTGTGAAATGATTTCAAGAATATACCAACAAAGTGAAAACTGAAACGTGATAGTGATTAGAACTGATACAACAACATCAAACGCGTCAACTTCCGTAAATCCAAATATTTTGTCAATATTGTACAGGAAAGCTAGAAAGAAGGCTTTTAGACTTTAACTACGAGAAACAACGAAGAAGAATTATGCCAGTAAAGTAACAATTATTTTGATCAAGCAAAATTTCCTAACTTACCACACTATTTGTTCAGCGTGCTGTTTCGAAGGATGATGTATATGTCCTGAAAATCTGCGCCGGCCGGAGTGGCCGAGCGATTCTAGGCGCTACAGTCTGGAACAGTGTTACCGCTACGGTCGCAGGTTCGGTTCCTGACTCGGGCATGGGTGTGTGTGTCGTCTATAGCGTTAAAGTTAGTTTAAGCTAAATTAAGTTGTGTGTATGCTTAGGGACCCTTGACCTAAGCCGTTTGCTCGCATAAGAACCTACCACATTTTTTTTTAATCGACACATGGTACAGGATAGGAAATACGTAAGTAGCAGTTCGGTAGCGTTCAGTCAAAGTGTTAACGCCATTTGCATTTCTATCAGTGTATTTTAGTTTCACACAGACATGCTCTACCGAAATTTGATAAGCAAAGCAATACTGTATACTGTGCTGGAATGAATGGCTACGTCCAAACTGTAATAATGAAAAAAAAAATTGTAGGAAAAAACGATCAAATATTTCGTGAAAAGATTTGGCTAAAAGTAAGGAGTAAAGTAGAGTATATAACATTTGACGCGCCATGGAATGATGCTGAAAATGGTGTGCAGCAAACGAGGTACGTGAGATGTTTCTCCAATCTATTTTGTGTGTTACTTTTAGATAAGACGTAAATGGAATCTCTGCAGTGGTGACACGAGTTCCCGTCACATCACTGAAGTTAAGGGCTGTCGGACATGGCTAGCGCTTGGATGAGGAACCGTCCGTATCTGCCGAACGCTGTTACCAAGTGGAGTGTTCCCAGTCCTTGTGAAGCCAACTGAGGAGATACATGATTGAGAAGTAGAGACTCCGGTCACAAAAATTGATAGCGACCGAGAGAGCGGTGTGCTGACCAAATGCCCTCCAATATACATCCAGGTCTACCGCTCGTGGTCTCGCGGTCGCTTTGTCGCTTCCCAGCACGGGGTCCCGGGTTCGATTCCCGGCGTGGTCAGGGATTTTCACCTGCCTCGAGATGACTGGGTGTTTCTGTTGTTCTCATTATTTCATTATAATTCATTCAAGTGGCGAGACTGGTCTGAGCAAAGGTTGGGAATTTGTACGGGCACTGATAACCGCGCGGTGGAGGGCCCCACAAACCACACATCATCGTCATCCGCATCCAGTGACGCCTGACGGCGGAGGATGACACGGCGGTCGGTAGGTACCGTCGGGCCTTCGGAAGCCTGTTCGGAAGGAGTTTTTGGATAAGTCACATTTCAAACAACATTTGAACGTTCTTTCCCTTTTTCTTCTTTTTTTGCAAAAATCTTTTTGTTTTTAATGTTTGTTTATAAATTATTGTTCTGTAAATACCGACATGTATTCGTCGAAATGTAAGCTTTCGTGACCGGAATTGTCACAATTAATAAAATATTTCGGTCTTCTATGCCGTGGTCGAAGGGATTTCATTTCAGAACCAGACCTTTCGTCCCTTTCTGCGTAGGACATTTTCAAGGGGGATCGTATCTTTGTTGAATGTCGGATTCAGACCCTGGCTCGCTATTGATAGTCAGTAGCGAGCCAGGGTGTGTCCGAGGTACGATCCCCCTTGAAAATTCCTCCGCAGATAGGGGCGAAACGTCGGGTTTTAAAATGAAATCTCTCCGACCACGCATAACAGCCCGGAACATTTTATTAATTGTGGTGGGTACTGAGATCATGTATTTTCACACCGCCACATCTCGTCACATAAAACGCTGATTTGAGTAACGAAAGAGGCCAAGAGCCATTTATTTGCAAATGTATAATATTTAACTACGTATTGTAATAATGAATTTTTACGATTTGCGAGGACAAATGAATCCAGCGCCACTGACACGACGAAGAGACTATAGACCTAATTCATCGCATATGTAGAAGCATCGATATTAAAGACAGACTCTGAAGACATCTGAAACAAAAAACAAGCGCGCAACCCATCTTCCACTGCTGGACGATATTGACACTCTTTTTATCTCCTGTATAATACGAACGCACCATTACATAGGCGTCATTATAAGATTTTTAATTTGTTTAAATATATTGAGAAATACTGATATTTTGTTGCATATGAGACTAGCATGTACGAAAATCACAAAGTGGCTAATGAATGGAGATTTCTACGTGACTTATTAACTTTTATGGACATAACAAACCACTCAGGCTCTGTCATTTTTATTGACGTAATTGCTAACATGTTATATGTGTTTCAAATCCAAGCTCCTGAATGTAGTCTCAATTACTCTAAAATTGTGTTTGCTTTAGTAGTTGGACAACCTTAATCATTTACTTTCTATGTGCCGAGTTTTTTTCACGTATCCAACCGTGTCCGACGTGCCATTGTGTGAACAGAACAGTCGAGGCCGACGTTAACATACTACTTTTATCCCCCCCTTGTAATATCATGGCCCTTAAGTACATTTTAGTGCGAGTGACGTCCGGAAATTTCTTAGCAAACTTCACTTCTCAAACCGTACATTGCTCGCACGATGCCTCGCTGTTCCAAAATGGTTGGCGGCACATTCTAAAACGGAAAGGGCGCCACGTAAGTATATGTTGCTTCCCCTTCTCAATCTGATGTTGAATAATAGTAATGTTTCATTGCACCAGAGTATTCTATTAATACTGAGAGTACGTAAATCCCGAGATACCTTATTTCGATTAAATTAGCTACACCATGAAGAGATGAATTATCTTACAATTAATTTACATAGCTAGCAGGAGCCATTCATAAAAAAAATCTGCATTTTCCCTCAAATGAGTACGGAAGTTTTTCTTAATTATCCTGATTACTTTCATGGAGTTAAATATATTTTTCCACAACCAGATTTCACACTTGGCCGATTGATGCCAACTCTTGATTTGACTACGAAACTTCTGACAAAAATTATCCCTCTAATCACTCTTTATCTTTTCATTAATCACGCTGAATACTTCCAACTTGTTAAACCGTTTTTTGTAGAACTTGAGCTCATACTTGTCAGTTTGTTACCCTATTCCATTTGCCACTGTTCGTTTAACTACGATGATTCGGACAAAAATCCATTGTGTAATATTCACGCAAATCACTAATAAGGATTTTTTTCTTAATTTTCCTTCTAACCGTCAAGAAATTATATATCTGTTGCAATAGTAGACTTCAAAAAATGGCTCTGAGCACTATGGGACTTAACATCTGAAGTCATCAGTCCCCTAGAACTTAGAACTACTTAAACCTAACTAACCTAAGGACATTACACACATCCATGCCCGAGGCAGGATTCGAACCTGCGACCGTAACGGCAGCGCAGCTCCAGTTCGTAGTGCCTAGAACCCCTCGGCCACTCCGGACGGCAGTAGACTTCACGCTGGTCAGATTTGTTTCCCCACTTGTCTTTTTTCCGCTCTTCCTTTGCTACAAAAATTCGCTCAAAATCTATAGTATAATGTCTGGGGCTCTCGTTTCTGCTCCTCGTAAACATTTAACCAAAAGTGGTGTGTCACAGCAATTATCGACCCAAATTATCTAAACACAGACACATATATGCGGTGCACATCACTAATCGGTCAAACGGACAAGCAACAGCAAGTAACTTAGCGTACTTCATCGTTGTGAGAGGAGGGAACGAGGCCCGACAGTCTGGGGAAATAAGCCGCCCCGCCTGATGGCGGACTTCTCGGCCCTGGCTTTGCACGCCATTTAAGCAAACAGCCGCTGGAGGAGGCGGCACCCAGTTAGCCAGGGTTCCGGAGTCTCGAAAACACGGCCCGGAAGCGGAAACGAAATAAAGTGGCGCGAGAAAGAAAGCGAGTCTCGGGAAGGCACGGCGGGAAGCAGCCATTTCCCGGGCTATCGGAATTGGTCGCCATTAAAGATTCACGCCTTCCTTCCTCCCCCTCCCCTCCCCCACTTCACCTCTCTGGCCCTTCTGCCCTGGGGAGTGTTTCTTTTGTTCTCGGCCGTGGCCACTCCGTCGCGCGACTGCCTACCTGAAGATTTACACAGACTGCCGAAACGTCACAGCCGGAAGATGGTCCAGGAGACATCCGCACTAAACACTTTTGGATCAGGCCTTCCGGTATGGAACACTTGATGTCATTAGTATCTTTCAATTGATTTACATGTACTTTTGTGTATACTCTGTACTGAATATGGCACTTTCCATATGTGTAATGTAAAATGGAAAATGTTAAACAGAATGCAAACGATATCCGTTTACAAGGAACCACAGTGGTGTAGGTGGAGATTACGTGGACACTCTGAAATAGGTTACCTGCGCTCTATCAAGCTGGGATGCAGTCTCTAATTAACGTAATAAAATCACCTAAGCTATCGAACATTTCAGACAATGTTCCTGGTTGTATTGCCTATTCCAACCTTTCGCCACATGAGGGTACACCCAGCGTTGACGAGCATGATCGTTTTTGTGGTCTAGATGTTATGGTGTTGGGTAGCGTAACAATGCATGTTGCGTACTCAGCTGCATCTTTGAACATGGTACCCTCACCGGTCATCATTATTGTGCCACTCTATTGCTTCTCCATGTGCATCTTTTCAGGAGTGCATCCCGCCCTAACTTCCTTTGTGTGGATGAGAATTCCGCATTGAACAGCCCACCCGGAAGAGGTCTTGGAGGCCCCCCCCCCCCCCCCCCAACTCGTCTAGCACGTGTGGGAAACACACACACACACACACACACACACACACACACACACACACACACATATATATATATATATATATATATATATATATATATATATATATATAGTGGTCTATTCATAGTGATCGGGCCAAATATCTCACGAAATAAGCGTCAAACGATAAAAACTACAAAGATCAAACTCGTCTAGCTTGAAAGGGGAAACCAGATGGCGCTACGGTTGGCCCCCTGAATGGCGCTACCATAGGTCAAATGGATATCAACTGCGTTTTTTAAAAATAGGAACCCCCATTTTTTATTAGTTATTCGTGTAGTACGTAAAGAAATATGAATGATTCAGTTGGACCACTATTTTCGCTTTGTGATAGGTGACGCTGTAATAGTCACAAACATATGGCTCACAATTTTAGACGAGCAGTTGGTAACAGGTAGGTTTTTTAAATTAAAATACAGAACTTAGGTACGTTTGTATATTTTATTTTGGTTGTTCCAATGTGATACATGTACCTTTGTGAATTTATCATTTCTGAAACGCATGCTGTTCCAGCGTGATTACCTGTAAATACCACATTAATGCAATAAATGCTCAAAATTATTTCCGTCAATCTCAATGCATTTGGCAATACGTGTAACGACATTCCTTTCAACAGCAAGTAGTTCGCCTTCCGTAAAGTTAGCACATGCATTGACAATGCGCTGACGCATGTTGTCAGACTTTGTCGGTCGATCACGATACCAAATATTTTTCAACTTTCCCCACAGAAAGAAATTCGGGGACTTCAGATCCGGTGAACGTGAGGGCCATGGTATGGTACTTCGACGACCAATCCACCTGTCATGAAGTATGCTATTCAATACCGCTTCAACCAGACGCGAGCTATGTGCCGGACATCCATCATGTACTATGTACATTGCCATTCTGTCTAGCAGTGAAACATCTTGTAGTAACATCGGTAGAACATTACTTTGGAAATCAGCATATATTGCACCATTTAGATTGCCATCGATAAAATGCGGGCCAATTATCCTTCCTCCCATAATGCCGCACCATACATTAACACGCCAAGGTCGCTGATGTTCCACTTGTCGCAGCCATCGTGGATTTTCCGTTGCCCATATTATGCCTGTTTACGTTACCGCTGTTGGTGAATTGCGCTTCGTCGCTAAATAGAACACGTGCAAAAAATCTGTCATCGTCCCGTAATTTCTCATGTGCCCAGAGGCAGAACTGTATTCGACATTCAGAGTCGTCGCCATGCAATTCCTGGTGCACAGAAATATGGTACGGGTGCAATCCATGTTAATGTAGCATTCTCAACACCGACGTTTTTGGGATTCCCGATTGTCGCGCTATTTGTCAGCTATTGATCTGCGGACTAGCCGCGACAGCAGCTAAAACCCCTACTTGGGCATCATCATTTGTTTCAGGTCGTGGTTGACGTTTCACATGTATCTGAACACTTCCTGTTTCCTTAGATAACGTAACTATCCGGCGAACGGTCCGGACACTTGGATGATGTCACCCACGATACCGAGCAGCATACATAGCACACGCCCGTTGGACATTTTGATCACAATAGCCGTACATCAACACGAAATCGACCTCTTCCGCAATTGATAAACGGTCCATTTTAACACGGGTAATATATCACGAAGCAAATACCGTCCGCACTGGCGGAATGTTACGTGACACCACGTACTTATACGTTTGTGACTATTACAGAGCCACCTATCACAAAGCGAGAAAAGTGTTCCAACTAAAACATTCCCTTTACGTACTACGCGAATATGTAATAAAAATGGGGGTTCCTATTTAAAAAAAACGAGGTTAATTTCCGTTTGACCTATGGCAGCGCCATCTAGCCGACCAATCATAGTGCCATCTGGTTTCCCCCTTCAAGCTAGACAAGTTTCCTTCTTTTTAATTTTTTCGTTTGACGCTTATTTCGTGAGATATTTCGCCCGGTCACTATCAATGGACCACCCTGTATATATTTCGCACTTTGTGTGTCTCAAGGGATATGCTAAAGGTGGGTTGAAATTTAGTCATGAAACACCCACTAAATTGAACAGTAAATGCTGTTCACCATTTTTCCTCAAAAAAGAACGCTGTTTATTTCTCCTCGCATAACAGTGACTGTTATTAGTAAAATAAATGTAATATCTATAATTAAATATTAACTATGTTCGAAAAGAAATTCACGGATTTTAAAAACCGAAAGGGACTAATTGCGCTGGTAGTTTTCATTGTATCAGAGGGGTGTATGAAATACTTGTTCTGAAATTAGTTGTATAATTAATACGGATGAATCGCTGTTAGCAACCAATATGTTTCACTTGATAGTATTTTTCATTGATGTTAATTAGTGGCACTGCCTGTTTAAGCAGAAGCAATGAAAATGATTATTTATACACACGGTGCGTGTTGAATGCTAATATCTCTCTTCAATTAGTACCTCGGTGTGTATAACACAATATTGTTTATCGATTAACAAACATTACGTGACCACTAGCTACAGACCACAAGATAGCATTTCCTCTGTGTAAACCATTTGCTAATCACGATTCAGATAGGACACGGGCTGATTGCCTGGTCTGATATCAAGTCTGGTAGCACACACAGTAATCTACACACAAATTGCGAAGGCAAGAGCCACAACAATCAATAACAGCCTCAATATCTTGAGGATTTAGAAAAGACTTTTGAAGTTGCTGAGGTCGTAGAGGTAAAATACAGGGAGGAAAAAGTTTGTTCACAGCTTATACAAGAACGACTGTGTAGTTTTATGAGACGATTAACATGAAGGGGAAGAAGTGATTGAGACGGTGTTGTACCCTATCCCCCATGTTATATATATATATATATATATATATATATATATATATATATCGAACCGTGAAGAAAACTAAGAGCAAAAAATTGGAAATGGACTTAAAATTCAGGAAGAAGAAACAAAAACTTTGAGCTTTGCTGTGTTATCGTAATCTGTTAGCAACGACAAAGGGTGTGGAGGATTAATTGCACGAATAATGCCCTCAAAACAGGTTATAGCAAGAGAATCAATAATAGTAAAACAAGAGCAATGGGTTGGGGTAGACTTACGATAGACGAATCAGATTAGGAAGCGAGACAGTAAAAGCAGTAAGTGGGTCTTGCTAGGAAACCAGGGATTGACGATTTAGGAGAAATATCTGTATGGTACGAAAATTGGCAATTACCCCAAAATAATGAAAAATGTGAAGTCATCCACATGAGTGCCAAAAGGAATCCGGTAGACTTCGGTTGAACGATAAATCAGTCTAATCTAAAAGCGTAAATTCAACTAAATACCTAGGAATTACAATTACGAACAATTTAAATTGGAAGGAACAATGGAAAAGGTGGGTAAGGCGAACCAAAACCTGCCATGTATTGGTAGAACAATTAGGAGATGTAACAGATACAGTAAAGAGTCCTCATTTAGAATACTGCTGCACCGTCTGGGATCCTTAGCAGATAGGATTAACGGGGTACATCGAGAAAATTCAAAGAAGAGCAGCACGTTTTGTACTATCCAGAAGTAGGGAAGAGATTGTCACTGACATGATACAGAATTTGGGGTGTGCAGCATTAAAATACAGGTGTTTTACGTTGCGGCGGAACCTTCTCACGAAATTTCAGTCACCAGGTTTCTCTTCCGAATGCGAAAATATTTGTTGACGCCGACCTACGAGGTGCATTCAAGTTCTAAGGCCTTCGATTTTTTTCTAATTAACTACTCACCCGAAATCGATGAAACTGGCGTTACTTCTCGACGTAATCGCCCTGCAGACGTACACATTTTTCACAACGCTGACGCCATGATTCCATGGCAGCGGCGAAGGCATCTTTAGGAATCTGTTTTGACCACTGGAAAATCGCTGAGGCAATAGCAGCACTGCTGGTGAATGTGCGGCCACGGAGAGTGTCTTTCATTGTTGGAAAAAGCCAAAAGTCACTAGAAGCCAGGTCAGGTGAGTAGGGAGCATGAGGAATCACTTCAAAGTTATCATCACGAAGAAACTGTTGCGTAACGTTAGCTCGATGTGCAGGTGCGTTGTCTTGGTGAAGCAGCACACGCGCAGCCCTTCCCGGACGTTTTGGTTGCAGTGCAGGGAGGAATTTGTTCTTCAAAACATTTTCGTAGGATGCACCTGTTACCGTAGTGCCCTTTGGAATGCAATGGGTAAGGATTACGCCCTCACTGTCCCAGAACATGGACACCATCATTTTTTCATCACTTGCGGTTACCCGAAATTTTTTTGGTGGCGGTGAATCTGTGTGCTTCCATTGAGCTGACTGGCGCTTTGTTTCTGGATTGAAAAATGGCATCCACGTCTCATCCATTGTCACAACCGACGAAAAGAAAGTCTCATTCGTGCTGTCGTTGAGCGTCAACATTGCTTGGCAACATGCCACACGTGCAGCCATGTGGTCGTCCGTCAGCATTCGTGGCACCCACCTGGATGACACTTTTCGCATTTTCAGGTCGTCATGCAGGATTTTGTGGACAGAACCCACAGAAATGCCCACTCTGGAGGCGGTCTGTTCAACAGTCATTCGGCGATCCCCCAAAACAATTCTCTCCACTTTCTCGATCATGTCGTCAGACCGGCTTGCGCGAGCCCGAAGGTTGTTTCGGTTTGTTGTCACACGATGTTCTGCCTTCATTAAACTGTCGCATCCACGAACGCACTTTCGACACATCCATAACTCCATCACCACATGTCTCCTTCAACTGTCGATGAATTTCAATTGGTTTCACACCACGCAAATTCAGAAAACGAATGACTGACCGCCGTTCAAGTAAGGAAAATGTCGCCATTTTAAATATTTAAAACAGTTCTCATTCTCGCCGCTGGCGGTAAAATTCCATCTGCCGTACGGTGCTGCCATCTCAGGAACGTATTGACATTGAACGCGGCCTCATTGTAAAACAATGCGCATGTTCTCTCTGTTTCCTGTCCGGAGGAAAAAAATATCGGAGGCCTTAGAACTTGAATGTACCTCGTACATAAGGAGAAATGTTCATCATCATAAAATAAGGGAAATCAGAGCTCGCACGGGAAGAGACAGGTGTTCGTTTTTATCGCGTGCTGTTCGGAATAATAGACAACTATTGTGAAAGTGGTTCGATGAAACCTCTGCCAGGCACTTAAGAGTGATTTGCAGACTGTCCATGTGGAAGTAGATCACTAAACGTAACAAGTCAAAGTGGATATAGGATGCAATAACTACGAAGAAGTGTAGAGGTTTGTAAAAAGGATAGACTAGTGTGGAAAGCTGCATCAAACTAGCATTCTGCATGAATACCTCAACGACCACAACGGCAACAACAAAAATTGGTTAATCATCATTTCTTATATTAGATAAACGGTGCTTCTAGTTTCTTGTTAGGAGAAGCTGATATCATATTCATCTCCAAAAGATACAAATACTTAGGGTAACGGACTTTAACACGTGCTCACTTTTTTTTCTCACAGGCAACGAAATTCGACACATCTGTTTGACAGTGTGTTTCTCCCAGTTATCTCTACTCACTTTAGCAATGTGTCGTTGTTTGGAGCCTACGAAGCATTGAAAGGGCTGGCGAATGTAAATTTTTGACAAGTAATTCACTTTAATGTCAGTCGATAATGGTTAAGTATAGAAAGGTAAGATAGAAAATTTATGCTGTAATCAAAAATCTTGGATATTCAGCTTCTGAGTGCTGTTGAAATAGCTGTAAGAAAACTTGGCACGTCTCTCCAAAGCTAGAATTTCTCACACCACCCCCGTCCTGACCTTGCAATTCCGCCCACTCTACTTTCTAGTTCAATATCTTTAATTCAATACCTTTTAGATCAATATGCTCGTATATAATACGCCAACAATTCGTTCCTTAATTGTGCTAAAATTTCTAGAAAACAATTAACTCCCTTGTTTTGTAGATAAACGCCCACCATTGTCAACATAGTGCAACGACAACATAATAATTACCCCATAATCTGTACTGGGTACCACACCGTTAACTCCTTGTTATTTAACTTCCTCGGTGTAGTTGTATTATGGTAGATCTCAATGTATTTCAAATAAATGTTTGATACTTTGACTGTTGTAGAATCATTGTTTCGTTGTACACCATAAGACATGAATGCTATAACAGAACAGCACCTTAAACCCTAAACTAGTATAGTAATACTCGATACAGTAAATAGTTTGGATGTAACCAATACTCCAGTGTCCGATTTGAAGATTTTCAGATTCCGTATATTTATTTTTATACACTTTAACCTTGTTTACATGGCAATGACGTCTACTACTGTTGAGTCGCATATAATAGTTTCCAAAGCACATTGAATATACGATTTAGCGTAACCTTGAAGCATGCAGAAAACATTAGATAGCATTTCTGTGCATTCTTTGGTATTTAAACTAATGGCCCGAAACACATTGGTAATTGTGAGAAATGTAAAATTATTCATTTCTGTAATTTCTTTACATATAATATTTTGTGTAAATTTTGTCTTTGGCTTCTCGTTTAAGAACTCGAGGAGACTGTTATCTTCGGTCTGGTCGGGATGAGATGGATCTTGGGAACACGTAGTACAGATGTGGCCGAACGGTTCTAGGTGCTTCAGCTGTCACTACAGTCGCAGGTTCGAATCCTGCCTCGGTCATGGATGTGTGTGATGTCCTTAGGTTAGGTTAAGTTTAAGTAGTTCTAAGTTCTAGAAGATTGATGACCTTAGATGGTAAGTCCCATAGTGCTTAGAGCCATTTTTTTTGTTTTGTTTAACCCAAGGTTTGGGTGTCTTTACCACTAGTGGAGGTAGGGTAAGGTTGTGATTTTATATATATATATATATATATATATATATATATATATATATATATATATGGCTGAAGACGCTTGATTGTAAAATTGGTGAAAGACAAGTTTCATTTTATTATTGTGTAGAAGTGTTGTTAAATGTGAGAAGGTTCATTAAATAGTGATGTGCATAAACTAAAGTAATTCTCTCTCTCTCTCTCTCTCTCTCTCTCTCTCTCTCTAAAAGACAAAATACCATATGTTACCATAAACACCCGTTATTCACATCCTAACATAAAGAAAACCACGGGAACCTCTCAGCGGAATCTCTCCTGGACTAACCGACGCCAATATATACTATTAAGACAACAACGAAGCCATCATTGTTAACGACCTCCGTCTATCTTCAAATTTGAACCTCCTGTAGATCCTAAATTTACCATGTGGAGAAAGGAGGAGGACCTGAATACGATCAAACTTACAGACTGTGTAACTTTAGGAAGGAAGAGGTCCGTTAAAATGCGATCTACGGTTATTATTTAGCTTACGGCATGACACACTACATTGGAAACAGTACATAAGAGAATACACATTATTCAAATATAGGATATAAACATAATAAAACAATGTAAATTGAACATTGGCACATAACAATAAATGTTATACGGTTATGATGTTGAGACAATGAAAGGAAGAAGATCTGCAACAATGCACGAGATAAAAGAAAATTTGCAGACGGAGCTTCGCGCGATCGAGGAGGAGGGGTACCAAGACTGCTTCCGAAACTGGAAACGGCGTTGGAAGCGGCGTATCGAAAGCGCAGTAGAGCATTTGGAAGGAGACCATCAGCAATAAGTAAAAAGCAGGAGTAGAAAAATTGTAGTCAAAGTTCCGGAATTTTTTTGAACAGTCCTCGTATATCGTTCGATTAATAAGGAAAGAAAATACTTTCGTCAATAACTCGGCTGATATGAAGACCTCGGTTGCAAACAAACGTAAGCCACATTTCGAGAATTCCGAGAAATCGCTCACTAAAGATTCAATAAATTCTAATAAATAAGAGAAGTAATACACACGCAGTGCGATATTTTTTAATCCAGATATGTCATTTTTTTCACATATACTGTGTCTACCGTATATGTGCGCTTAACATATGTTACCACTGCCTTACCACTGTTCACTTGCTGGACCGTTTAACGAAATATGACTTTGAAACATAATATGGAAATTTCAAAGGTCCTTTAACCAGGAACACTTTTTGACCGTAAACAATCTTGTACATACCCATTTTGCGTGTCACAGCAATTCAGCTGCCAGAAATTCCTGAATATACGTTGCTTGTCTCCTTCGCTTCAGACACTTTTTAGAGCATTCGCATGGAGGGCCTATGTGCTTTCGTCCACCACCACACACTCCCCATCTTGCCCCTGTATGTTCCATATTCCTTTCCATCATTTCTGTTTTTCTTCATTTGCTCCTCGATAACGCCAAGTTGTACACTCTTTCGATCTCTATGTCAGCTGCACTTCTCATTCACATCAGCCGTGTCTGCTTGCAGAATGTCGGGACCTCTTGCTTCCTGTGATATTCCTCCGACATTATAAAAATTCAGAGCTGTATGCTTAACATCCGCCACGTACCTCAGAATAACTTCAGACACAATAAAATACTGTAATGTTGATGCATTAATTTGTTCTGAAACCGGTGCTGATATTCAAAACAATAAGCTGTGAGCTATCTGAGGAAGTTAACCTTGCATTACTGCGCAACTGTTTCACCAGGTATCCAGTCTAGCTTGCCAAGTTCCCAACCAGACTATACTCACATTGACACAATCACCATAAACTGCTTTCATTATCTGATGAATCTCCTATAGGGTGACACCTTCTGCTGTCAAGAATTCAATGACTGCACGTTGCTTAAATGGCATTGACCGACCGTCTGCACAGGGTCCCATACTTTACGCTGTAACAACACAACCGTTCAATGCTAAGACTTTCTGCCAGCTGGAGCTGTAGAGAAGAGGCTACGGAACAAGCAAATACCTGCCGCATACCAATGCTGCCAACTCTTGAAGAGTTACAAAGATGGAGTAATTTACGTTTCAGTCAAACCTCATACATGCCGAAGTCAGCACTAGCTGGAATGTGAATTTCGAGACACAACTGCTATCCCAAGGCTTGTTCTGGAACATTCAGCTTATAGGACATAATCGCGTCACTTACTATGTTCGCATGAAATAACTCAGTTTGCCATCGAGTGTCGCTTACTACTGTCTACAATCGAGGTCGTGATACAAGAGTTAAGCGGGGCAGAACACGCAACAAAATTACATGCTTTTTTTCTGTATTACCGTATGTCTAAAATCTCCGTTCGGTATATTGAACCACCCACGAAATAAAAGGTGTTTGTTCACCCTCTGTCTGTCTCCTTTCTGTCTCCTCTGCTACTCCTGCTGGATAAGAGTCACACAATGACTCCAGACAGTATTTCGGAGACATTTTGCCGCATAGCCTGGAAGACCCAGAACCTTGTATCTAAGGAGTTCCGGACGGCCATTCCTAGAACAGAGAGCTTGCCGTACAATTCGGTTAATGCAGCCGGCAACGACGTAAAATCTGCCAGCGGTGACAAGAGGCATTTAAGACGCTGCGCTCGCCATGAATATTCACCAGCGCCGCTAAATTGACCTAGGGGCCATGTTTTTTGCCGTTGCTCGGCTTGCCGTCTTGCCTTAGCGAAGAAATGAACCGACCTCTCCTGTCCTGTCCCCTCAACTCTATCAACCCCACCTACTCTGCGTCTCCCATCACACAGCACACTGTGGCAGCCATTCCGAGGAAGAGTCGTCGGTGAAAATCTTTCCTAGACGGTTACCGCGAAAGACGAACTTACTCTGGACCCGCAAAGCGGTGACACGTCTACATCTCATTTATACTCCGCAAGCCACCCAACGGTGTGTGGCGGAGGGCACTTTACGTGCCACTGTCGTTACCTCCCTTTCCTGTTCCAGTCGCGTATGGTTCGCGGGAAGAACGACTGTCAGAAAGCCTCCGTGCGCGATCGAATCTCTCTAATTTTACATTCGTAATCTCCTCGGGAGGTATAAATAGGGGGAAGCAATATATTCGATACCTCATCCAGAAACGCACCCTCTCGAAACCTGGCGAGAATGCTACACCGCGATGCAGAGCGCCTCTCTTGCAGAGTCTGCCACTTGAGTTTGCTAAACATATCCGTAACTCTGTCACGCTTATCAAATAATCCTGTGACGAAACGCGCAGATCTTCTCTGTCTCCTCCGTCAACCCGATCTGGTACGGATCCCACACTGATGAGCAATACTCAAGTATATGTCGAACGAGTGTTTTGTAAGCCACCTCCTTTGTTGATGGAAAACATATTCTAAGGACTCTCCCAATGAATCTCAACCTGGTACCCGCCTTACCAACAATTAATTTTATATGATCATTCCACTTCAAATCGTCCCGCACGCACACTCACAGATATTTTACAGAAGTAACTGCTACCAGTGTTTGTTCCCCTATCATATAATCATACAATAAAGGATACTTCTTTCTATGTATTCGCAATACATCACATTTTTCTATGTTAAGGGTAGTTACCACGACACTAAATTCACTTTTTTGTGGGGAAACATAACGCAGCGCAGTTCCCGGTCTGTGTGAGTGTGGTAGCGCATCCACTTACTCGTTTCGCTATCGTGAAAAAGATGTAACGACCGTCTGAAACCAGGCGAAATTTCAGGTTGTATGATACGGACAGGCTGTGTCCAAGTGAGTGTGTGCCGCTATACTTCCCTATCTTTACCTTCCCGGCTGGGTCAGGGATGTTCTCTGCCTCGTGATGACTGGGTGTTGTGTGATGTACTTAGGTTAGTTAGGTTTAAGTAGTTCTAAGTTCTAGGGGACTGATGACCATAAATGTCAAGTCCCATAGTGCTCAGAGCCATCTGAACCATTTGAATCCTAACTTTACCGTAACACTCTGTCTCTGATGGTAGTGGCTTTCCCTTTTGTAGCCCATTCTCGCTCTGTCCGTCTCTTTCTCCCCCCTGTTTTCGTCTATCTCCTCATTCCCTCCCCCTCTTTGACCATCTCCTCCTCCTCCTCCTCCTCCTCCTCCTACCCCCACTGTCTGTCCATCTCCTCGTCCTCCATCTGTGTGCCTACTTCCTCCCGGGCCACCTCTTCCCTTCTCTGTCACCTTGTGTCTTGTTTATTGGCACCGTAAACGAAACTTTCATCGAGATGTGAAGTAGCTAAAATGAATTGACACGTTGCTGAGACCACTGGGACAGGGGTATGAGAGAAACTTTTCCACTTGCAGGATCTGTGAGGATAGTAGCTTCAATGACAATGTTTCACAAGTTCTAATCTGCGAATGGATAGGATTAAAAAGTGAAGGACGGTTCAAATCTTGTAGTATGTTCTAATCATAAGCCAACAAGCCAGAAATACAACTTCCTAATTCACAGGTTTTTGTATTATAGTCGACTACGAGGAAGAAAACAAAACGGCACCTTGTTATATATATATATATATATATATATATATATATATATATATATTTTAAATTGTATATACCGCGAAACGATGAATATGGGAGAATTATTTTGTGTTGTTGTTAAATGCTCGTCTATCGTAGTTAAAACCGACTGCAAAGGAGAAAACAAAACAGCACGTTTTCACAGCACAGCGTTTTCTTTCTCGTAGTCTGTTTTATTAAAAAAGTGTACATTGTTGTTTAAAAATATCTACATCGTATATCCGCCTAAATGTCTATCACAGAACCATAGAGAGGGCATTAACTTTTCGCGGTCTTTGTTAATAACGTTTAAGTTCAGATATAGTGCACTGGATTTTAGTTTTTGAAATATCAATTATTATTCCAGTGTTACTGAGCTTAACACTCGCCCAAATGATTTTGGTACTTTAAATATAGAATTTGTTGCTTTATTTTTACCAGAACAATGAAGAACCCCATACTTGCTTAAATTTTTCTGACTTTATTAACAACGCCAATTACGAAGTCTTATTTCAAAATGAAGCAAAATACTCTAATTAACAGCCACAAGTCACCGCTATTCATTCAAAAGTATCTGTATACTTTCTACTACTGCTTTTATCTAATCACACTTTCAATATCTCCTGCACTCCTTACTGTCGCAGAAATGGTTATACTCAGAGTTTGACTTCGGCCGGAACGCGCCGAAACTCGCTGGAACAAGCCTGTACTGAACATTTAAAATACACTTCTGGAAATTGAAATAAGAACACCGTGAATTCATTGTCCCAGGAAGGGGAAACTTTATTGACACATTCCTGGGGTCAGATACATCACATGATCACACTGACAGAACCACAGGCACATAGACACAGGCAACAGAGCATGCACAATGTCGGCACTAGTACAGTGTATATCCACCTTTCGCAGCAATGCAGGCTGCTATTCTCCCATGGAGACGATCGTACAGATGCTGGATGTAGTCCTGTGGAACGGCTTGCCATGCCATTTCCACCTGGCGCCTCAGTTGGACCAGCGTTCGTGCTGGACGTGCAGACCGCGTGAGACGACGCTTCATCCAGTCCCAAACATGCTCAATGGGGGACAGATCCGGAGATCTTGCTGGCCAGGGTAGTTGACTTACACCTTCTAGAGCACGTTGGGTGGCACGAGATACATGCGGACGTGCATTGTCCTGTTGGAACAGCAAGTTCCCTTGCCGGTCTAGGAATGGTAGAACGATGGGTTCGATGACGGTTGGGATGTACCGTGCACTATTCTGTGTCCCCTCGACGATCACCAGAGGTGTACGGCCAGTGTAGGAGATCGCTCCCCACACCATGATGCCGGGTGTTGGCCCTGTGTGCCTCGGTCGTATGCAGTCCTGATTGTGGCGCTCACCTGCACGGCGCCAAACACGCATACGACCATCATTGGCACCAAGGCAGAAGCGACTCTCATCGCTGAAGACGACACGTCTCCATTCGTCCCTCCATTCACGCCTGTCGCGACACCACTGGAGGCAGGCTGCACGATGTTGGGGCGTGAGCGGAAGACGGCCTAACGGTGTGCGGGACCGTAGCCCAGCTTCATAGAGACGGTTGCGAATGGTCCTCGCCGATACCCCAGGAGCAACAGTGTCCCTAATTTGCTGGGAAGTGGCGGTGCGGTCCCCTACGGCACTGCGTATGATCCTACGGTCTTGGCGTGCATCCGTGCGTCGCTGCGGTCCGGTCCCAGGTCGACGGGCACGTGCACCTTCCGCCGACCACTGGCGACAACATCGATGTACTGTGGAGACCTCACGTCCCACGTGTTGAGCAATTCGGCGGTACGTCCACCCGGCCTCCCGCATGCCCACTATACGCCCTCGCTCAAAGTCCGTCAACTGCACATACGGTTCACGTCCACGCTGTCGCGGCATACTACCAGTGTTAAAGACTGCGATGGAGCTCCGTATGCCACGGCAAACTGGCTGACACTGACGGTGGCGGTGCACAAATGCTGCGCAGCTAGCGCCATTCGACGGCCAACACCGCGGTTCCTGGTGTGTCCGCTGTGCCGTGCGTGTGATTATTGCTTGTACAGCCCTCTCGCAGTGTCTGGAGCAAGTATGGTGGGTCTGACACACCGGTGTCAATGTGTTCTTTTTCCCATTTCCAGGAGTGTATTATGTTTGCATGAAAGTGTAAGTATCGATAATTTGCCGCTGTCCTGGCACTGATGATCTTGAAAGCTGGTGAACAAAGTGTTGCAATGGGCAGGCACGTGGTGTGTTTGTGTTTGTGTTTGTGTTTGTGTGTGTGTGTGCTCGCGCGCTAGTCGGTACATTTCGGTAACCCTCGTGTCAGGTGTGTTTTGTCTGCAGTACTTGTGATTTTTATGGCATGCGTGGGGGAGGGCGCAAGTGGAATTGTGTGGTTGACCTAACATTTTAAAAATGAAGCATTGATTTTACCTACATAGAAGAACAACACTAAAGACGAACATTCACAGCATCTAAAGCATGCTTTTGGTCACTAGTCGCTACAGTATTATCAATTCCCTTCGTGTTTATTTTTAAATCCTGCCGATCATTTTCTTCAGTTTCCTCAACGTATACAGAGAGCCGTCATGATCATTGGGATTTATCACCTGGTAGTCGGTGATACGAGACAGTATAGTTTATCATCTCCCACTGTGATTCCCATACTGCTGGATTTACACTTCCATGCCTCTAATACCACTTACAGAGTTATTTCACACAACGAAGATACCAGTGTATGACCTCGTGTAAGACCTTTGCTAATTTGGAGTTCCTCTATTAACACACAGACCAAATTGGTCTTCTTACCAGTATGTAGACATTTTAAACTTCACCTCTCAATATTTACTTATCCTTCTAATCAGCAAAGAAGCGCTGGTAAATTAAAGCTTATCTGTAGTTTTTCGTCTTGCTTCCGTATAAGGAATTCGAAGTGTGTCCCACGCGACGCACCGACTGGCAGCGAAACAAGCAACTGACTCCGATGTGGTCCCGTCTAGACGGCTGTACTGGGCCAAGCGTACTCACCTGGAACAGAAAAGACAGTGTTTCATCAGAGTCCTGTGAATATTCTGCTTAGTGGTACACTACTGTTAAGGGAAGCTTTACTATCTCTTGGTTCAAAAAATCGATGGTTTTTTTAAATTGCACTTTTGGTTCCATAAAAGTGTTTAGAATCCACCCATGAAACGGTTTTTCCGAATACGGAATGAAAATGTTTGTTATTCGCGGTTGAACAAAAAAATGCACCTGCCTGAAATCTGCCTTTTTCACGCAACAGTTTTTTTTTTCTTTCGAAGGACGAGTTATTGTACAGATGCTTGGGAGGAAACACACAGAATTCAAATGAAAGTTTGAGCGCGTGTGTTTGGAAGTTAGCCTCCAAGAATTTGCATTCTGGTGCGAAGACTATGGAGATTGTGACTTTTCTGGCAGTGACCAGCTTCAACGAAGGGTGTTCAGCAATTTTAAAGATCATGACAACGATGAAAGGCACGCTGGGACTCTATCAGACGCAGTTAGCCAAGCATTCGGACGACCATCGGATTCAAGCGGCCGAAAACCGCTTGTCACCGGCCGTACGAGCGGATCTGGAGCAGCGCACGGTGGCCCAGATCGAGCAGAACGCCCTCTATGAGGAAGGGGAAGGACTAGTTTGTGGACCCGGAATAGCAGATTGAACGTAAGTTGCATAATATTGCATTTATATGTAGTCAAAACTTCAAAAGCGTTTTTCTCGTAAATGACTTTGTTTTTATCGTGCGGTATGGTAACTTCAATTTTACTGAACCGATTGGCATGATTCCTTGTTCCCGCCGAAGCAAACTAAATTGTCTAGAAGTTGTACCACTTTTATTACGATCCATCAACTATAAATATTTTTACTTGGCCGACGAAGTGTAAAAATCGATGAACAAAAAAACTTTTTTTAAATGACCGCCATTTTCTTTCCTGTGGTCCAAATGAGCTAGGTACAACTCCTAAAAAATCTTATATACTTCGCTAACGTCAACTCAGTTTCGATTTCAGACGAGCCGGCTGCCCTGTGACATACCGCGCTTGGAGGTCTACATCTAAATTTTGTTTCGTTCCGACGGCACTTCCGCCTTTGCTCTTCGACATTTCCGGTAGAAGAAATTCCAGTTCGAAGAGGAAATATCAATAAACATTTTGACCAAATTTGACATTGATATCTATAACACATCCCGAGAAAAAATTCTCAAAGCACATGCTTTTTTTCAGGCCAAAGATGGTACACCTCCTTTAACGATGTTACATTTATTGAATGGAAAAAAGGCTGAGTACAGTTAGTTTAAGGGTTGTCAACACCTCAACGAGCCTGAGCAGGGAGCTACTGATTAGCCAAAGTACAGAGCGTACTGGTGTTGACAGAGTTCAGTTCGGACAAGACCGTTTTCAGCTTCCGAAAAAGAACATTCACAATAATGTTATTTAACTTGGCACCTCTTCCTGGATTCAAGAGTTGTGACTTCCTTCTTGCAATGTAGGAAAAGCTTGAGCCACTTGCGTCCAGCCAGTCTCATTAAACGTATTCTGCACACTATTCTTTTCACAATAAACATATACACATTTTCTGAGCACTTTTGCTGTAATTGGGTACCCAACTTCAGAGTGTCGAAATATTTTTGGCAAATTTCTCTTTCCTCAACTTCGTCCCAACCAGTTCTTAGAATTATATTAATACCTTCAGCTGGTGATGGGCGTTGATATATACACTCCTGGAAATTGAAATAAGAACACCGTGAATTCGTTGTCCCAGGAAGGGGAAACTTTATTGACACATTCCTGGGGTCAGATACATCACATGATTACACTGACAGAACCACAGGCACATAGACACAGGCAACAGAGCATGCACAATGTCGGCAATAGTACAGTGTATATCCATGTTTCGCAGCAATGCAGGCTGCTATTTTCCCATGGAGACGATCGTAGAGATGCTGGATGTAGTCCTGTGGAACGGCTTGCCATGCCATTTCCACCTGGAGCCTCAGTTGGACCAGCGTTCGTGCTGGACTTACAGACCGCGTCAGACGACGCTTCATCCAGTCCCAAACATGCTCAATGGGGGACAGATCCGGAGATCTTGCTGGCCAAGGTAGTTGACTTACACCTTCTAGAGCACGTTGGGTGGCACGGGATACATGCGGACGTGCATTGTCCTGTTGGAACAGCAAGTTCCCTTGCCGGTCTAGGGATGGTAGAACGATGGGTTCGATGACGGTTTGGATGTACCGTGCACTATTCAGTGTCCCCTCGACGATCACCAGAGGTGTACGGCAAGTGTAGGAGATCGCTCCCCACACCATGATGCCGGGTGTTGGCCCTGTGTGCCTCGGTCGTATGCAGTCCTGATTGTGGCGCTCACCTGCACGGCGCCAAACACGCATACGACCATCATTGGCACCAAGGCAGAAGCGACTCTCATCGCTGAAGACGACACGTCTCCATTCGTCCCTCCATTCACGCCTGTCGCGACACCACTGGAGGCGGGCTGCACGATGTTGGGACGTGAGCGGAAGACGGCCTAACGGTGTGCGGGACCGTAGCCCAGCTTCATGGAGACGGTTGCGAATGGTCCTCGCCGATACCCCAGAAGCAACAGTGTCCCTAATTTGCTGGGAAGTGGCGGTGCGGTCCCCTACGGCACTGCGTAGGATCCTACGGTCTTGGCGTGCATCCGTGCGTCGCTGCGGTCCGGTCCCAGGTCGACGGGCACGTGCACCTTCCGCCGACCACTGGCGACAACATCGATGTACCGTGGAGACCTCACGCCCCACGTGTTGAGCAATTCGGCGGTACGTCCACCCGGCCTCCCGCATGCCCACTATACGCCCTCGCTCAAAGTCCGTCAGCTGCACATACGGTTCACGTCCACGCTGTCGCGGCATGCTACCAGTGTTAATGACTGCGATGGAGCTCCGTATGCCACGGCAAACTGGCTGACACTGACGGCGGCGGTGCACAAATGCTGCGCAGCTAGCGCCATTCGACGGCCAACACCGCGGTTCCTGGTGTGTCCGCTGTGCCGTGCGTGTGATCATTGCTTGTACAGCCCTCTCGCAGTGTCCGGAGCAAGTATGGTGGGTCTGACACACCGGTGTCAATGGGTTCGTTTTTCCATTTCCAGGATATATATGACGTTTCTTGCAACGACCAACTAACAGCACAGTAAAAATGTATAAATTAACTTGGAGATAGTAAATACGTGTCACATGAGGTTCCCCAGGATACGCTAGAATGAAATATGCATTGTCGTTATGTGCAGATCTATACAACAAGGTGCCTAATACGGGCCGCTCGGGCGTTGTTTGGGACGCCACGTATGGGTCTTACTGGCCACAACCATTTTAAAACGCGTGTGCGTTTATTGTTTAAAAAGAAACTTAGTATTAGGAAGATAATGCCACTATCTTAAAACAGCACAATTTTCTGTTCACAAATACATATTTACTAATAGAAATGCTTCCTAAGCAAAAGGATTCCTTTAGATGGAAAAGGCCGTGTAGACAGTTCGCCTGATGCAAGTGTTTCGAGGTGACGCCGCTTCGGCAACTTGGGTGTCGATGGGGATGAAATGATGATGATTAGACCAACACAACACCCAGTCGCTGAGGGGAGAAAATTCCCACCTCAGCCGGTAATCGAACCCGGGCCGTTAGGTATGACATTCTGTCGTGCTGACCACTCAGCTACCAGGGGTGGACATTGCATTAGATGAAAGGTACCGAGAAAATTAGCAGCAGCCTTCCTTGGTTGAACGCCGTAGCACAACTGAAAGTAGAATGGCCAGCACGAGAGCGGGTGCAGAAATAGTTGTTGCCTTGGCAAATAAATGTCACACGCTATCGCTACCGAAGACATTTAGCACTGTTTTCAAACTTTCTATGCTAGAAAATGAGAGTGGGCCTCATTAGGAACCGGGCCTTATTTGCTACATGCAACTTACTAAATACGAACAACATTAGGCATTATGCCCTCTGGTGACCGCTCTATCTATCATAGAGAACTGTAGCTCTAACTGTTTACTTTCAAGCCGAAGATGTCAATGTGTTCAAAGTTAACACTTGATTCTGAGAATGTCTTGTGATACATAGCAAGTACTTAGTTGCTCCCTCCTGGCATTTATCAAGTCATACTTATTTCCCTGGTTTCACTACTTTATTTTTAAACTTAGTGAAAGGATTACGTTTCCATCGCCACTTTCGTCAGTTAATCGAAGAGAGGGTGGTTGAGTACGATGAAATATGTATCAGCTGCGCCTGGTCTAACGTTGAATTGCAAGCTAAAGGTGATTTTACACACCGTATATGCTGCTTTGACGTGGCAGTCGGAGCAGGGTTAGATGTTGCTTACGGTATCTTTGACTCACGTTACGGGGTGCAAGGCGAATAAATAAAAACTTCGAGGTTTTCCTATGACATTATTATAGTGCTAGAGACGATAAGGATTTGGAAGAGCAGCTGAAGGGAATCGTTAGTGACTTGAAGAGAGGCCAACGAAAGCTAAACAATAGTAATCGAATGTGGTCGTATTAAATCAGTGGATGGTGATGGAATAAGGATCGGAAATAGTGTCACTAAAAGTAATGGGCGAGATTTAATACATATGAATATATAAATGGAAATTATTGATATCCAAAATACGTAAATTTAAGTGCTATGAATTCTTTTCTGCAGGTATTTGTGACGGGTATAGTCTTATATGAAAATGAAGAGTGGGGAACGAACATTTCAAACTCGAAAAGAAAAGAAGCTATTGAAACGTTGTTCTACAGAAGAATGGTGAAAATTACATGGTTAAATAGAATAATTAATGAGGAAAACTGAATCGAACTGGGGAAAGAGGGGTGTTGAGGTCCAGCTTGACTTGAAGAAAAGATGTCTTGATAGGACGCATTCTGAGGCATCAAGGAATATTTAATTCGGTAATGGAGGGAAGTGTCAAGGGCAAAAATTGTTGAGGAAGAGGTAGGCGTATGTGCAGTGTCCAGGTTCATACGGATGTGGGGTGCAATAGATATTCAGAGCTAACGAGACTTTTACAAGGTAGAATATCGTCGAAAGCTGCATCAAACAAGTCTTCGGACTGAAGGCCGTCACAACAACAACAACAACAAACATTTATAACTACGACATGTCATGAAATCGGTAAACGAGAAAAGGACCTCATGAGCAAAATTCTAGCAGAAATTGCTTAAGTTACGAATAGAAAATAGACGTGACATGGCGAAAGTGATATCGTCTTACTTTTTCATTTAGGCGTGAACCTCTGCCATTTCCACAATTTTGACCCTTAAATCTTATGACACTCCGTACAGCTGTCTGCAGAAAGACTGAAAGGTAGTTGGAGACGAAGCTGTTAGCAGTGATTCCAATGGCGGGCTGTCACGCCGCTCTAGGTGTCAGTCAGCGAAGTCGATCAACACCTTCTCCCAAATTTCCCTCTTCTACAATGTTGAGGAATCCGGGAAGCGGCGGGGGAGGGAGGAGGGAGTGATGGATTTGGGAGGGGGATGGGAGGCAGAAGTGAGCTTTGGGACGTCACGGCGCACCTGGAGCGCGCAGGCGCGGCGCGGTAGTGATGACGTATCAGTGGCCCGTGATGGCTGCTGAATAAACATTGGCTGATTAGTCGTCCGCGCCGGCGAGCACACAAATCATTACCATGCAGATGGACGCCGGCGTCCCTACTAGCCCCTGTGGGTGACACGGGTATGCCACCCGGACAGCGCTCTCGCTGCACGGGTAGCGCATTGCACTGCACGCAGGCGTCAGCTGGCAGTGGGTTTTATCCTCCCGAGGATGCTTACCACCTGCTCGCTATGACTTGATCTACACTATTTGTCGCGGGAATCTACGTTCTAGTAGACAGGATCTCCGCTACGTACGGCAGTGCTAGGCATGGCGATATACAGTAAATGTTCTCTTGAGTGAAAGTAAAACTAAAACTTCCTGACATTAAAACTGTGTGCCGGACCGAGACTCAATCTCGGAAAATTTTTTCTTTCGCGAGTAATCACTCTGCCGACTGTGTTACCGAGGTACGACTGACGGCCCGTCCTCACAGCTTTACTTCCGCCAGTACCTGGACTCCTAGCTTCCAAACTTCACTGAAGCCCTTCTGCAAGGCTAGCGCTCCTGGAGGAAAGGATATTGCGCAGACATGGCATAGCCACAGCCTGGGTAATGTTTCCAGAATGAAGTTTTCACTCTGCAGTGGAATATACAGAGACATTACACTTCTTGGAAGACTAAAACTATTCGTCTATTACAGTAAGTGAGATACACTCCTAACAAACGCTCGTAAATATCTCACGAAAATTCTTCTCCGAGTGGTGAACAGTTCTTGGTATGGAGTACCAATTGCTTCATTATTCAATTGGAAACAGATAAACTACTTGATCAAACAACACAATACATTATTAGTATTATTTATTTTCTTTCTCAGACGTTATGTCTGGTTAAAAACGGAAAGTGACGCGGACCTTGATCAAGCGTGACTTCCTTTTAACTGTACGGTATATGTTACACTGCATTTAGGAAATTTCGGGTAATTGAACAAGTATCAATAATTACAAATTTCTGTAGTTGTATGTATACGTTTGGATGTAGCTGTATTGCGTTGATGTACTGGTGGATATTGTGTGGTATGACTCCTGTAGTTGATAGTATAATTGGTATGATGTCAACTTTATCCTGATGCCACATATCCTTGACTTCCTCAGCCAGTTGGATGTATTGTTCAATTTCCTGTTTTCTTTTGTATATTTGTTGTATTGAGTATGGATGTTTCGATTAGTTGTGTTAATTTCTTCTTTTTATTGGTGAGTATGAAGTCAAGTTTGCTATGTGTTGTTTTATCTGTTATAATGGCTCTGTTCCAGTACAATTTGTATTCATCATTCTCCAGTAGATTTTGTGGGGCATACTTGTATGTGGGAACGTGTTGTTTTATTAGTTTATGTTGTATGGCAAATTGTTGATGTATTATTTTTGCTACATTGTCATGTCTTCTGGGGTATTCTGTATTTGCTAGTATTGTACATCCGCTTGTGATGTGATCTACTGTTTCTATATGTTGTTTGCAAAGTCTGCATTTATCTGTTGTGGTATTGGGATCTTTAATAATATGCTTGCTGTAATATCTGGTGTTTATTGTTTGATCCTATATTGCAATCATGAATCCTTCCGTCTCACTGTATATATTGCGTCTTCTTTATTATGTGTTGGATGCATCTTGATTGATGTGTGGCTGTGTTAGATGATACGTGTGCTTGCCATGTAGTGTTTTCTTTTTCCAATTTACTTTCTTCATATCTGTTGATGTTATTTGATCTAAAGGGTTTTAGAAGTGGTTATGAAATTGTAGTGGTGTAGCCGATGTATTTATATGAGTGATTGCTTTGTGTATTTTGCTAGTTTCTGCTCGCTCTAGAAAGAATTTTCTTAAATTGTCTACCTGTCCATAATGTAGGTTTTTTATGTCGATAAATCTCCTTCCTCCTTCCTTTCTGCTTAATGTGAATCTTTCTGTTGCTGAATGTATGTGATGTATTCTATATTTGTGGCACTGTGATCGTGTAAGTGTATTGAGTGCTTCTAGGTCTGTGTTACTTCATTTCACTACTCCAAATGAGTAGGTCAATATTGGTATAGCATAAGTATTTATAGCTTTTGTCTTGTTTCTTGCTGTCAATTCTGTTTTTAGTATTTTTGTTATTCTTTGTCTATATTTTTCTTTTAGTTCTTCTTTAATATTTGTATTATCTATTCCTATTTTTTGTCTGTATCCTAGATATTTATAGGCATCTGTTTTTTCCATAGCTTCTATGCAGTCTCTGTGGTTATCCGATATGTAATTATCTTGTTTAGTGTGTTTCCCCCTTGACTATGCTATTTTTCTTACATTTGTCTGTTCCAAAAGCCATGTTTGTATCGTTGCTGAATACTTCTGTTATCTTTAGTAATTGGCTGAGTTGCTGATTTGTTGCTGCCAGTAGTTTCAGATCATCCATGTATAGCAAATATGTGATCTTGTGTTGGTATGTTCCAGTAATATTGTATCCATAATTTGTATTATTTAGCATGTTGGGTAGTGGGTTCAGAGCAAGGCAGAGCCAGAAAGGACTTAATGAGTCTCCTTGGTATTTTCCACGCTTAATCTGTATTGGCTGTGATGTGATATTATTTGAATTTGTTTGGATATTAAGTGTGGTTTTCTAATTTTTCATTACTATGTTTAGGAACTGTATAAATTTAGAATCTACTTTGTATATTTCCAATATTTGTAGTAACCATGAGTGGATTACACTATCAAAAGCTTTTCGGTAATCAATGTTTGCGTAGTGTAGCGATCTTTGTTTAGTTTTAGCTTGATATGTTACCTCTTCATCTATTATCAGTTACTCTTTACAGCCTCGTGCTCCTTTGCATCAGCCTTTTTGTTCTTCATTTACAATTTTGTTCTGTTTTGTATGTGTCATTAATTTCTGTGTAATGACTGAAGTTAATATTTTGTATATTGTTGGTAGGCATGTTATGGGGCGATATTTAGCCGCGTTTGCTGTGTCTGCTTGAACTTTAGGTTTCAGATAAGTTATTTCATGTGTAAGTGTATCAGGGAATGTGTATGGGTCCGCAATGTAACTGTTAAATAATTTAGTTAGATGTGAAAGTGTTGAGGTGAACTTCTTTAGCCAGAAATTTGCTATTTTATCTTTTCCAGGGGCTTTCCAATTGTGAGTAGAATTAATTGCTTTGGTGCCTTCATGTTACAAAATTATCACTTCAGGCATTTGTGGTATCATCTTGTATGTGTCTGCGTCTGCTTGAATCCACCGTGCATGTCTGTTATGCTGTACCGGGTTTGACCATATGTTGCTCCGGAAGTGTTCCATGTCTGTTATGTTTGGTGGATTGTCTATGTTAATGTGTGTGTTATCTATTGCCAGATAAAATTTCTTTTGGTTTGTGTTGAATGTTTGGTTTTGTTTCCTTCTATTTTCACTTTCTTTGTGTCTTCTAAGTCGTTTGGTCAATGGTTGTAATTTCTGCTTCTTTTCATCTAATTGCTCTACCGCTTCATGTTGGGAGATTTTACCTAACCTTTTTCGTTTTTTGTCTGATATTTCATTTCTTATAAATTGTGTTAGCTGTCCGATGTCTTTTCTCAGTTTTTCTATTCCGATCTATAGCCTGTGTTGCCAATGCTGGTTTTGTGAGATTCTTCTGTGTGTTGGTTGGTTCTGATCTCTGCCTAGTGTGTATATTTAGTGTAGTGAGTGCTCCTACATAAACTAGTAGTTACAGCTCTTCCATAGTTGTATTTTCATTTGTTTTGTTGTGTATGATTGTGTTGATAGTTGTTATTGTTGTTTCAACTTGTGGGTTATTTGGTAGTCTATGCAAGAATGGTCTAATGTCTGTATTTGTGTCTTTGTATTCTATATATGTCAGCTGAAATTTTTCTTCTATATCTAACATATGTGTCACTTCGTGTTCTATTTGTACTTGTTCTGGTGGCAGTCTTAAGATTTCGTTTTCCTCTGATTGTTTAATTGATGTGTGTTGTTCTTTGTTTGTTTGCTCTGGGATGTGCGAGTCCATCACTGTAACTTCTTCTTCTTCTGATTGCACATTATTTTGTTCCAGTATTTGTTGTACTTGTTGTTTGATGTTTTCTAATTCTGACTGAGGTATCCTGTTATTTTTGATTATTACACAGATCTGATCAGATAGTCGTTGTATTAAAAATTTTAATTTTGGATATCTGGTTGTAAATTTTGTGTATACTTGTGATCTGTATCCAGTTGTGTTGGTGCCTAAGTACGTTGCTTGGTAATAACAGAACATGAGGTGTCGATTAACTACATCTGACCATCTCATCCTCTGTCTTTGTTTTCCTTTTAGGGTGGTTGCAGGAAGCATATCCTGCAAAAACACCTATATTTGGATTTAAACCATTTTCCGTTTGGCTAGCATTGTCGTTACCATTGTGCACGGGCGTAGGGTTCAAGTCTCGTCCCCGACCATGACAGCGCTTGTCCGAGGCTTCATTAGTTCTGTCCTGAACCAACTAATCACACTAAAAGGGGGGTTAGCCCTATTAGTGGTTTGTTCTTTTCGTCGCCTTTTATGACTGACAGAACATACCGAAGGCGTATTCTTTATTATTATTATTATTATTATTATTATTATTATTATTACTACTACTAATACTTCCACTATTACTCTATTACTACTATCACTATTGGTGGCAATGGTTAGTCACAAGGGAATGGTGTCCTGAAGTCTTCCAATTTGTGTCAGTTCACAGTTAGGAGATCCAATAATAAAGTGATTCAGAAACAAAGTGGTGCATACGTTTTAATTTGGTTGATTTTAAATGGGGTACAGTGTGTGGGTCATGCATGTTTTGTAACGATAGTCTGTCTTCCTTTTCTGAGAAGGGGCTTTGGTAGCAACCAAAATGCACCACGAACTGTTTCATCATTCACTCTAGCTCACACAGTACCCGTAAAGAGATCACGGGAAACAAATCATGGATTTTAGAAGTGAAAACAAATGTGTGGGCTTGTGACGTGACTTAGGATTTGTACTGACTGGCAAACCTAACTTGTAAACCGAACATGAAAACAATTTCCCGGATTATGGACGCATCACGAGTAGTGTGTGGTTAGCTCAGCTGGTGGAGCACTTGCTGGCGGGAGGAAAAGGTCCCGAGTTCGAGTCTCGGTAGAGCACACAGTATTAATCAGACAGGAAATTTCACTACAGCGCACACTCCGCTGCAGAGTGAAAATTTCATCCTCAAAGAAAAACTTTCATTGACCTGAAGGTTGTTCGGAACGCCACTAGTGCTTACCGTAGTGAGGCGAAGAAGGATGGCTGTCGAATTTATGATCTTGCTGCACACGCAGATCGCGATTTCTCCAACAGCTAATGAGCGTTCAGTAGTATTCTGGACGCTCCGCTGTGAATGTCGTAGCCATTGTGAGCATTTAAGATAATCTTAGCAAGTTATTTAGTGAATTTTCATTTCATTTCTTACGAGCTGTCATCGCTGATGGTGATAGTGAGCGATAAATTCTACATAAGCAAGCGAGGGACCTAATTTGGAGGATACACTCTTTGTTCAAGTTCAAAGATCATTTAGGAACTTAGAAACGACAATACGGCGCGAAACGTGTAAGGTGTCAGGCAAATCCAACACCTTCCGTGAAAACCCTGACATGATAAGCAAATCCACTAGTATGTCACATAGCTCCGAATAAATCGTGACATTAAATTAACCAAAGTAATACGAGTAACGAGTGAGCAAATGGAATACCACAGACTAACACAAGAATGCCTAAATGCATGTCGTACCTTCCCACCGTGAGGCAGACGCAGTTCTGAGGGGAGAAACGAGGACAGAAGCCGAGAGCAGAACCGTGTTAAGCTAGAAGGCCCTACGATAAGGGACGGACTGGACACCCACGTCTCCAGCTAACCACAAGGGCTCACCACCAGCAGGTTTTAGTGTGAGACTTTTTCGCGTCTCAGGTACGTCAAGGACCACCCCCCAGCCCATGTTAAAAGATAGAGCCCTCCAGAAGAACAGTATAGATATTACGATAACGCTAAAAGGACCACACCAGCTGCACGTTTTAGCGTGAGACTTTTTAGCGTCTCTGTTACGTTGCAAACTTTCTAAAAACATTGCCCCACCACGAAAAGCATAACGTTTCTCATTGGATAGACAGAATCTTTGTAGGCCGAGCTTAAGGTTAACATTGAGACCCTGATTGGTCAGATGGAAACACAGCCACATAGCTTTTTTAAATCTACTTCGGTAAATTGTAGTAAGGAGAAGTTAGGAGAGTTAGTTCCGAGACGGCGAGCTGGATGGCTGGTGCGCCGGCCACTGTCGCCCTGACGCTGCCTAAACACTGACAAGGTAATGAACGCACGCGATGCCGCATTTTTGAGCGCATAAGGCTTCACTCAGAACTGCAGAAGACTCATCTGTTACACCCCCCTTTTTGCGTAATACTAGTGTCGATCGTCAATTAAAGCTCATGGTGTTCACATTTGCCACTTGAAGTAAAAATCTGAAACGCGATGATTTTTCTATTTTATAGTTACTCAGCCACTGTAATTTACGACAGGTTAGATAAGTAATTAAAGATAATTGAGGGTCACTGTAGACCATTTTGATAGTTTTCTCTTTTGTGAAACTTAAATTTAACCTAGATTATAGATGTGATAAGGCATAGGTCATCCCTCGATCGATTGTAGAACTTGGAAACCCATTCAGGGAATATTCGTGCACATTTTTGGTGAACGCAGTTGGTTTTTACCATCCTGTATTAAAACATTTCCTTTTATCAATAGTGCAATTTCTAAACGATGTTTTGTGAGTAGAATAAAATTTCCAGTGGTAAACTTAACTGCTTTCTCGACGTTATTTTACCAGCTAACTAAAAATAGGAAAGCCTTGAAGCCCTTCCACTAAATTTAGTTAGTACTAAGATTCTTTTACAGGGAGTGCAGTGGATCTGACGCTGAGATCATTTAGTATTTGGTTATATCATCGCTGGTCTCACTGAACTCTTCTGAATTCTACATGTCATGTGTGGTCTGGCGTCTCATTACCAGCAACAGGTCCCAGGTTCAAATTAGTTAATTCGCTAAAAATCAGAGCGTCGTTGCGCGAAAGTGGTAGGGAGACACGATATAGAACAAACAGACACCACCATGAATGTTTAGAAACGCCATCGTTCATGAATGGGACGTATAGAGGTGGAGCTGGTATGACCTTGCCTTCCTTCGACTTTGGACTAACTAACCTATCCATTTATAGAGTAACCTACAATTTAACGTAGAATCCAAACCTTAGTGCAATTAGTAGACTGAAAAGGGCAAGATTTACTGGACCTGTTGTCAGTATGAGCGTGGGCAGAACGAGCAAAGGTCACGGGAAACAATAGGTACCGTCAGAGAGAAATTGAAGCGTTAAGTCAAACAAAACAAGGAGTGATCAGAACTGGGGATCGAGGCAACTACACACCGAATAATATGCCAAAGAACAAAGATAGTGAACCATAAAGGAAAAGAGCAGGGTGTTACCACTCGAGCAGTCAGAGTAGAGGCTACAGAAGATGAGCTGAGATGTGTAACAGAAAGGATGAAGGGGTACTGGGAGGAGGAGAAGAAAATGCAAGCTAGGAAACAGACCGCAATGGAAGAAGGAGATGATGTTGCACATCTGCCCCAATCGACAGGCGGAAAGCGGGACGAAGCAATGATATGAGCATCACATGGAATTGCTGTGGTATTTTAAGGCCTTTGACATGATGAAGATGTTAGAAATTTGGACGCATGTCGTGGTATCTTGATTTATTGGAACAAACTATTTCGGTATTTTGGTAATATTTACAGTAACAACGTTGGCAACTAATCTCAGATATTTATGGCTCGACATCCAGGAAACATTACTTCCCACTGCCAGGTCATCATCCAGTGTTGTCTGTGTGGAGGAAACCCAAATATAACAAGAGTTTCTCAGTTATTAATCATTTATTTTACAGCATTTTCAATTCCATAACGTTTACATCAAAGGGGTGTAAACTGCCTTTGCCCATTTTCCAAATCTTTCGTCCTTAGATTAAAGGTATTCAAACATCAAAGTGAAAGTGCTCTGTTGACATCACTCCAGATAGATTGTACCGTATTAGATATACCTTTTGGCCCTTTTTCATGTGGAATAAGTTCACATACATCTGCAAACAGCTTAAAAATGCTTTACGGAAACACAGGCCAGAAGTCAGAACCGGGCGAATTCGAATGAAGCGAAACATTAGCAGCAAAAATGTACAGCATTTAGGCAAAGACAGGCCATTGGAATTTGATGTGAACATAATGAAACACAGCAAGAGTCTGTTTTATTTCTTGTCATTGTGAGTCCTAAAATTCTGCTGTGTCTGTACTGTCCTGTATCTCGTGAAGTTGCTGATGAATACTACTCTACATCTACATCTACATCCATACTCCGCAAGCCACCTGACGGTGTGTGGCGGAGGGTACCCTGAGTACCTCTATCCGTTCTCCCTTCTATTCCATCTAAGAAACTTCCTGGCAGATTAAAACTGTATGCCCGACCGAGACTCGAACTCGGGACCTTTGCCTTTCGCGGGCAAGTGCTCTACCATCTTAGCTACCAAAGCACGACTCACGCCCGGTACTCACAGTTTTACTTCTGCCAGTATCTCATCTAGAGCACTTGCCCGCGAAAGGCAAAGGTCCCGAGTTCGAGTCTTGGTCGGGCACACAGTTTTTATCTGCCAGAAAGTTTCATATCAGCGCACACTCCGCTGCAGAGTGAAAATCTCATTCTATTTTCCTTAAGTTTCGGAACATCCTGTAAACTTTAGAAACAACCTGTAAACTTTAGCAACATCCTATATTCTTAACTTCTGAAGCATCCTATGTTGCATATCTTCTGAAACAAGGGGAAAAACAGTGGATCATTAAACATTTTAGAGAAACTATATGGTTTAGAAACACAATTCCTTGGGTCTCTACATGTTTGCTGTAATCCTGGTTCCCTCAACCTCTGCTATACGCCTGGGTCAGTAAACTTTGGAAACAGCCTGTATACAATCCACGACATTTACCGGCACAGTGTACGGCGTATCTGACCTGCAAGTGGTTAGCGGGACGGCTGGAGACAAACGCAGCTGTTGGCAGTACTGTATACTGTTCGCTGTAGCGGCAGGTGGCCGGCGGCTGCGGCAACAGCTGGCAAACACCTCTACTGCACCCCGCCCTGCACGGCTCTGCGAGGCGACAGGAATTCTGCGCCGCTGTGACAAGGGCTGGGCAACGCACCGGCTGGCCGTGGCAGGTGCGAGATGGGTTTGGCGGCCGTGACGGGCTGTTTGGGAGCCGGAGGTCCGAACTGAAGGGCCAGGGTGTCGGACGTCGGGGAGGGTGGGAGGGGAGGTGTCGACGCTTGCAGCTGGCAGCCGTGAAAGGGCGGGTGTGGTGCCCGAGGAGCCGCACCACTCCACAGGCAGGCAGGAAGGAAGGACCTCACCACTCTGCCAGCCTATACAATGTCACTTGTTGTACAGGATGGATTACAATGGAAAGGAGAGGACTTCCAGCTCAACTGTTGACGGTCCTTGTGTAGATCAACTTTTGAAACACTTTATGTAACCTAGTTTTTGAAACGACCTGTGTAGCCTAACATGTAAGACATCCTGCGAAAGGAAAGATTGGCTCTCCTGGGCACCCTCACCCTTTTGCATCACTGCTCTTTGTCTAACGGTATTCGATTGAGAAAATTCCACTCCTGAAATGCTACCTCTGCAAAAAGTGTCTAAATTACCGAACTGTTCCTTCCTTTTTCTGCCAGCATGGGAAAGGGTGTTTGTGTGAAGAGTTATGCAGCCTTAGCTAGAATGAGATTTTCACTCTAAGGCGGAGTGTGCTCTGATATGAAACTTCCTGGCAGATTAAAACTGCGTGCCGTACCGAGACTCGAACTCGGGACCTTTGCCTTTCGCGGGCAAGTGCTCTACCAACTTCTCAGGAGAGCTTCTATAAAGTTTGGAAGGTAGGAGACGAGGTACTGGCAGGGGTAAAGCTGTGTTGACGGGGCATGAGTCGTGCTTGGGTAGCTCAGTTGGTAGAGCACTTGCCCACGAAAGGCAAAGGTCCCGAGTTCGAGTCTCGGTTCGGCACACAGTTTTAACCTGCCAGGAATGTTTTGGTGCTGTTCTTTGGTTTGAAAGTGTGTTTAAAGTTGTCGGATGTTCAAAAGTGTTGCCTCTATCAAACACTGGATGAGTGCAGTCACGGGCAATTTGCACTTCGTCGTAATGGCTCATTCCCCTCAGTCGACGTACACGATTTCTTGTGGAAAGCCGGCCAGTGTGGCCGAGCGGTTCAAGGCGCTTCAGTCTGGAACCGCACAACCACTACGGTCGCAGGTTGGAATTCTGCTTCGGGCATGGATGTGTGTGATGTCCTTAGGTTAGTAGTTCTAATTTCTAAGGGACTGATGACTTCAGATGTTAAGTCCCGTAGTGCTCAGAGCCATTTGACCCATTTTTGTGGAAAACTAATGAAGCAATCATTGTAAATCTTTTTGCACGTTATTTATTGAAGCTTGGACAACATTTTCTGATTTTTTTTAAAGAAGTTCAGTCATCGTTAGGCCCACCCATCCCAGGAGTTAAGGTTGCTCTGTCCAAAATAAGCTGCGTACACGATGGAAGGCCTGAGATACAGTGTATTTGAAGCCGATGGAATGGGTTGCGCCCACACTAATAAAGATATCTTTCTGAAATTTGGTTCCGTTTCTCCTTGGGCATGTCCACAAGGATTAACTGGCTAATTTGCCTTTTATTTATTCATTAGGTATTGCAAAAAAATGTGACCAAAAACACACGGCAAAACTACAACTTTGTTTCAATCATACACTATATTATTATTTTGTCAGATTTAAAAAAAAAAGGTATTACCACTTTCACAGTATCCTATACGTTAAGAACATTATTTCTTTCTAATTTCAGAACAGAGATGAAGACTAGAGGAATTCCGTCATGAATACATTTCATTTCGGACAGAGCCATTTTAACTGCTCGGATAGGGGTCTTAAATGTCTCAGAACCTATAACCAATGTGCAAAGACGTTGATGTTGATTGCTTTATTAGTTAAAATCGTAAAATCACGTATATTATAGGATGACTTTAGAGAATTGAGTCATAAGCAATAGTTGTTTCACGCAACCCAATGTTTATGACGTATCTCCTAAAATATGTACGTGAAATGCTATAATTTTCCAGGTGTATTCAGTGGTGTATGTCGGTACTGTCTGCAAACTGTGTTGCTAGTAGAGTTTGTAATAAAGAGTGTATTAAAGCAAAACGTCAGTTTTATTGCATGGTGCGCGAAAATGTATTAAGCAACAAACAGTTTACTTTTCGTCATTTTTTGTGGGGGGCAGAGGTTAGAGGTTCGGGGTTAGGGAGAATCACTTTTAAATAGAGGACGAATATAGTCTGGGAAGTTTGCGCGCTGTGACTTCCAAATTAGTCACCTGTGGCAAGTAATAAATCGCAAAAGTCCCATTGCATTCCAGGTAAAACTCACCAAATATCTTTCGGACAAGTGAAATGTCACCGCCTTTGGCACACGATCACTGCAAGATGACCACGACTGTGGTTACGACTTTGTTTCCTGAGTACTGTTACAAACTATCTTCTTCCAACGGCCATCTGGAAGATGGATTTTTTATGAGAGATTTTATATAATAGCTAGAATTCGATAAGCAGTATCATTTTATTAAACTTACTAGCTCATCCTCACCACGCGTTTGTGTAGCTTCATCTGGCTAAATGGAAAGGGAAGTAACAATAAAGCACACGTCCAAATCTCCTTTTCCAATTGTCTTTGTCCCCTTCGCCCTCATCCCCCCTCTCTGGTCACTACCTCTCCCCTCTCTCTCAGTCTTCTCTTTCTCCATCTCTACTCCTGCCCCCCCCCTCTCCCACCTGTCTCTGTCCATCATCTTCTCTTCCTTCCTCCTCTCTCCCTCTCTCTGGGAATCACTTCCTCCCCCTTCCCGTGTCCATCTTCTCCTTTCCCCTTTTTCAGTCTACTCCTGCCCTTCTCCCTGTATATCCCCTTCTTTTCGCTTTCTGTGCCCATTTATTCTCGCTGCTCCTTCCATATTCTCTTCTCCCCCTCCCCCCCCCCCCTCTCTGACCTTCAGCTTTGATTATTCTCGCTGAAACTTCAGATTCTGTAGTAGTATTCTAATCACAAACCGCAAAGCCACAAACACAACTTTCCTCCTTACCAACAACGTTTAGCTATGTAATCTGTATCCACCCGAATGTTCCTTAGGAAACTGTGTCAATAAATTTCGGTGATTTTTGGTAATAACGTTTCCAGAACTTTTCGGGATTTAAGATTTTGAACACACGATCATTTACGTTGCTCTCTATATAGATGTAAGATCCGCATTTCTTGCGAACCCAGACCAGAAACTGTGTAGTCGAATTAAATAATTTACTCTTCCCTGATTGACTGTAGATATCGTTTGCCGCACCTCAGAGTGATTAGGTACAGTCACAGCAACGACAACAGGGGATCTGGCAGTGTCTTCTTGAAAAATAACGTCAGAGAGTCCTCAAACATAGGGAACAGCATTTGGCCTAAAACGTCAAAACTTTTACCGCTCTTGCCCAAGTTACTAGCCACACGAACCATAACTCCTCCTGGTGTGTATCCAGGAGCACCCCATGCCATCACCTGAGGCTGCCAGCCCCGTTCTCGAAGCCTCTACAAACGGACAGGGGCATCGTGATATTGTATGAAGAACCGGGGCTCGCTTCGAAACATGTTTTGTGCAGCTGCTGTGTGGAACGTAAGTGTTGTCGTAGGGCGAACCGCAATTGGAGTGTCCCACTTTGGTGCCACGTCAAGGATATCCGCAAAAAGAGCCGTCGTGCTGCGAGTCCGTGATGCCCTTGTGGACGCTTGCCTTGCTCCAAATAAGGCTATCTGCTGACTGGGGATATTACGTGACACGGCTTTTTGGTCTTACATGGCCAAGAGAACGATATTTCTACCCTTTGGCGCTAGGCGCGAGGGATTGTAGAGATCCCATACGGCGTTGAATCCATAACACGAGTTTGTCAGCAGAAACTAAACTTCCAACAGTGAAGCTCTGTTGCATCCCTACCTGCATAAACATTTCTAGCAACGTCGTGTAGTTACGTTGAAGGCGTAGGCCAAAGAAAGTGGTGATGCTCAGTTTAGTAAGATAGATTCTGATAGTGTCTTGAAAGGAGGATATAAGATGAACATCAACAAAAGCAAAACGAGGATAATGGAACGTAGTCGAATTAAGTCGGGTGATGCTGAGGGAATTAGATTAGGAAACGAGACACTTAAAGTAGTAAAGGAGTTTTGCTATTTGGGGAGCAAAATAACTGATCATGGTCGAAGTAGAGAGGATATAAAATGTAGACTGGCAATGGCAAGGAAAGCGTTTGTGAAGAAGATTCAAATGGTTCAAATGGCTCTGAGCACTATGGGACTCAACTTCTGAGGTCATTAGTCCACTAGAACTTAGAACTAGTTAAACCTAACTAACCTAAGGACATCACAAACATCCATGCCCGAGGCAGGATTCGAACCTGCGACCGTAGCAGTCTTGCGGTTCCAGACTGCAACGCCTTTAACCGCACGGCCACTTCGGCCGGCGTTTGTGAAGAAGAGAAATTTGTTAACATCGAGTATAGATGTAAGTGTCAGGAAGTCTTTTCTGACATTATTTGTATGGAGTGTAGCCACGTATGGAAGTGAAACATTGACGATAAATTGTTTGGACAGGAAGAGAATAGAAGCTTTTGAAATGTGGTGCTACAGAAGAATGCTGAAGATTAGATGGGTAGATCACATAACTAATGAGGAGGTTTTGAATATAATTGGGGAGAAGAGGAGTTTGTGGCACAAGTTGACAAGAAGAAGGGACCGGTTGGTAGGACATGTTCTGAGGCATCAAGGGATCACCAATTTAGTATTGGAGGGCAGCGTGGAGGGTAAAAATTGTAGAGGGAGACCAAGAGATCAATACACTAAGCAGATTCAGAAGGATGTAGGTTGCAGTAGGTACTGGGAGATGAAGGAGCTTGTACAGGATAGAGTAGCATGGAGAGCTGCATCAAACCATTGTCTGGACTGTAGACCACAACAACAAACAGTCTGATAGAGTTATCTCTTGTATATTCGAATGCATCACATGCTGGTAACAAGTAGTTCCTTATCTACGCTACAAAAGATTGTCTTTTACCTAAAATATTGCCTTATTGTAACACATAGCACGAAGGAATTATTTAAATGGGACGAAAATTGGTATATACGATGCAGCTGTAACGACAAATACATTGCTACAATTTCAGAAAAATTGTATGATTCAAGTTAAAAAGCTTCACAAACTGAGCAATTCAGTAGTGTTGGTCTACATCTAACCATTATTGCAATCTGTTATTTGGCTTGGAACTGACTGGTAAAATTGTTGGCTGTCCTTCTGAGGCATCCTAAAATGCTCCAAGTGTTTCCAGTTGGGCCAAGGTAGGAGTAAGGAAGCGTAAAGGCAAGCAGTAAAAATTCTCGACGCGTGCCGGCGGGCATTATCTTGCTGAAATGTAATTTTACTGCATTCAACGAGACATGAGACCGAAGACGTCTGGGACAGTGTTGGGAGTGATGGTTGTCATCTGCAACAGCCTTGCAGCACAGCAGTACGTCGATTGAAATTTTACTCATTTGGTGTCTGTACATGTACATCGCAGCTACTGATCCCGACCCATTCGGATAAGTGCTTCGTTGTTCTTCGATATTTTTTTTATAGGCTTAGAGTGTATTTATGTTCATGTTTTTGAACTCAACCAGGGAGATAACACGCATTAACTCAAAATTCACTGATGTGGGTTAGCACTTTCTTCTGCCAGCCCCTTGAATTTTAATGTCCCGTAGTGTAATATATGCAAGTACAAGGTGCGTCTCAGAAGTTCGGTGACTGGTTCAAAAATGGTTCAAATGGCTCTGAGCACTATGGGACTTAGCTGCTGAGGCCATCAGTCCCCTAGACGTAGAACTACTTAAACCTAACTAACCTAATGACATCACACATATCCATGCCCGAGGCAGGATTCGAACCTGCGACCGTAGCGGTCGCGCGGTTCCAGACTGTAGCGCCTAGAACCGCTCGGTCACAACGGCCTGCTCGGTGACTGGTCTCACAAAATCAACGAAACAAGAGTTACGAACAAAATACCTTTACTGGCTTTCAAAGTAATCACCATTGGCTACAACGCACCTCTGTCATCGGTTATAAAGCTTTTGCAAAGTGTCGGTAAACGCATCTTGTGGACTCGCTCGAAGCACCGTTGTCCACGTCATTACTGAAGACGATCGCTGCTGCTGCTGCTGCTGCTACCATTACGGTCTGGAGACAAAGCAACAGTCCCTGTCGTCTGATCCGCCTCCCAAAAATAGTTGGCTGATAAAATCTAACACTAAGAAGATGCTGATCGCCTTTCCCGACACCAAAGGCTTGACCTGAGGGCGGTAGAGAAGACGATTAACACCATGCTAATGACCATCACTTGGTATCCAGATCGTAGTGTTGGTACGAGGCCGCGTCTCCTGTAATCATGCGGCTAGCCGACAAGTGCCAGGGTGCTTTGAACCATTCCACATGCAGCGTTTGCCGACAGTTTCCAACAGCCTTAGAAGAAGTCAGATGTGTGTTGCAGCTTTTGGTGATTACTCTGAAGGCCAGTAAAGGTATTGTGTTTGTAACACTTGTTTCCTACCGGTCGGAGTGGCCGAGCGGTTCTAGGCGCTACAGTTTGGAACAGCGCGACCGCTACGGTCGCAGGTTCGAATCCTGCCTCGGGCATGGATGTGTGTGATGTCCTTAGATTAGTTAGGTTTAAGTTGTTCTAGTGGACTGATGTCCTAAGAAGTTAAATCCCATAGTGCTCAGAGCCATTTCAACCACTTTTTAACTTGTTTCCTTTATTTTTTTGAGAGCACTAGTCGATCAAATGAACCATGTATAAGCTAAAACAGGCCTGTAGTGAACTACAGTATTTCTTTTTCAATTTGACAAAAGTTGGTGGTCATTTGGGAATCATGGTTTTAACATCAAACAGATGCTTTTTCCTGATGGTATGGAGTTAGTATCCTTTCTCGGCAGTCGAACGCTAGTGAATTATTCGTCTATATTAAGGAGACCAGTAGCTGACATTTACGTCGCGAGAAGCCGGTATGTGTGTCTGTTTGTTCCCATTGTGAGGGGATGGGATGCATGGTACCAGAGGATTGGGGGTGACGAGAAGTTGAGTACTGCAGGTCTGCGGTTTCCCTGGCGGTAGGACGAAGGGCGGTGAGGGTTGGGCTTTTGGGAGAGGTGATTGGATGCCGGCTGAGTGGATTGAACTCGCAACGGGGCACATCACGCGACGACGGCTGTGCCCTGTGGGAAAACCCTTCACCCCCCCCCCCCCCCTCAACCGCTGTCCAACACACACACAAAGGTCGCATTCAGTCCCGGGACATTAAAGTGCGCTGGGGGGCCAGCAATTCACTCAGCCGCCAAACCGCGGACCGCGGAGCTAGTGTAGCCACGGCTAATTACAACCGATAGAAGTTGCACACGCCACAGCCACGGCTGCAGTCGTATCACCACACCCGCGTCTGTGCTCAGTATGTCACACGTACGGCGTGTGGCAGATAATGTCTACTGCAGGGGTGAGTTTCCAGGCATTTCCTTTTCAATAACTGATGGTACGTCACACACAATTACGAGATATCTTCAAAAACTAAAGCGGTATTTTTAGTTATTTTGTTGTTGACAAATATGGCTCAAAAATATTTGTGCAATAGTAGGCACATTGGACATTTAGTTTGATGTCAGGCGACAAATAGGTTACATGTGTTTTGGTAATCTCGAGGATTATTTATTTTGTAGAAAAATAAGTGGAGCGGTTTGTATTGAACTTCGAATTAAGAAAGGAATAAAATGCGGTTTTAGAAACGATTAATATTGCTTTTAGTGAGTCTGCTATAAGTGAAACAATGTTTTACAAGAGGTACAGTATTTGGAGAATGGCGTAAAGACAATGAATATAACGAGCTCCCTGTACGCCTCACACCATCATCAACCAATGAAAATGTGGAAAAAGGGAACAAATAATTACAAAATAACGCCGAATCTCAATCACGGAAGTTGCTGTTGATGTTGGAGATAGCAATTGACTCACTTTATGAAAATGTTTCGGATAGTATAGGCATGATAGCAAAATTTGTTTTAAAACTGTTGAATTTGCAACACAAACAGTGGCGGATGCCAGTTGCACCGTAGTCACTAGATAAAGCCAACAACGCTGCAGAACTACTAAGGCGGCCGGTCGGAGTGGCCGAGCGGTTCTATGCGCTACAGTTTGGAAACGCGCGACCGCTACGGTAGTAGGTTCGAATCCTGCCTCGGACACGGATGTGTGTGATGTCTTTAGGTTAGTTAGGTTTAAGTAGTTCTAGGTTCTAGGGGACTGATGACCTCAGATGTTAAGTCCCATAGTGCTCAGAGCCATTTGAACCATTTGAACGACTGAGACGTGACATAGCGGGTGATCAGACAGTGGAACTGAGGCTCAGTCGTCTCAGGCGGAAGTAATCGGGATCGCCAAAACCGAAAAAAAAGCCTGTAAAATGCGAGTTAAATGTGTAGGTTACTCTCACCGTTTTCTTCGATTTTTAACGGCACAGGGAAACTTTATTGTGACAAGTCACGCGATGTGAAAAGAGCAGTGCTTACTTGGTGAAACGTCAAGGTGTGTGGGGAAACATTTGATGGATTTTCCACAACGATGATGCACATGTTGACACTTCGTTGCCTTTTCGTGAATTTTTGATGAAAACGGTTGCGTATTGAAGGTCATGCTCCTTGTGTTTGCAATTTTTAACCGCACCATGAATTATTGTCACAATGTCGCACGACGTACAGGACATTTCCTCAAGAACGTGCAAAAATTTAACAGGGCACAGAGGATGCGCCACTGAACAATTTGAGGAAGGGAACCTGGGGCCGGAGAAGCCAGCTTAAAGAGATAATAGGAATAAGATCAGATTACTGTTTACTTTTTTGTTTACATTAGGTACAGTTAATTGTAAATACCATCATTTACACTATGAATGTACCATTTGTACTGCATGTTCAATAAAGTGCTGAAAGTGACGACCATCAACCTTAATGCAAGCGTCACATCGTCGAACAAGATTCTGACGCAGCCTGGCAAATATCTCCAGTGTGTTTTCAGTCACATCACAGGTAGCTACAATTCTGGCAGCTAATTCCATCTCCATGTCCACTGGGGCCTTACACACAAGTGCCTTTAAATGGCCCCATAGGAAATAATCGTGATGATTCAGGTCAAATGACCTCTACTTCCAATTCAGCGACCATAAAATATTGTGCCGGTACTGCTCCATCCTATTATACTGTACGTCTCTGAAAAGCAGTCAATAATTAATGGGTCTGTCGTTGATTCATAGCACGTTTTGTCATGGGACAATGTAAACACGATACAACAGAGTCATCCTATGAAGAAGTAACGTAATAAAACCTGCGTCTTGACTTCCTGCGAATCAGGTTCGTCGTTCTTGTTCCCTTGCAGGAAATGCTAGGGGGGGGGGGGGGGGGGGTCCATGCAGAGTCCGAGAGACGGCACCGCCGGTCCGTATCCTAGTCATGTTTAGGTATTGGCATCTTTGGAAAGAACACACACCAAGTTTCAGCCATAATGGTCTATTTCTTTGTGTTTGGCATTCTTGTGAATAAAGGAAGTCGAGTGATGGTCAAAAAATGTACGAAAAAGAATTTCATGTGGTGATTAAACATTACCTTATGAAAGACAAAACCCCTCAGGAGACTAAAGAGAAGCTTGATAAACATTACAGTGACCCTGTACCTTCGATTATAACAGTTTGTAAGTGGGTTCAAAATTTTCAGTGGCCATATGGGCACAAGGGATGCTGAACGTTCTGGACGCCCTGTGGAGGTTGCGACTCCAGAAACCATTGATAAAATCGATGCTAAGGTGATGGATGACAGAAGAGTTACGATGCGTGAGATTGCTATTGCTGTGGGCTTCTCGAATGAACAGATACATAATATTTTGCGTAAGCATTTGGACATGAGAAAGCTAACCACAATATGGGTTCCGGGTTTGCTCACCCTTGACCAAAAACGAAATTGCGTGAAGTGTTGCAAGGATGGTTTTCGCCTGTTCAGGAAGAATCCACAGGACTTTAAGCGTCGTTTTGTCACTGTGGATGAAACATGGATAAATTACTATACTCCTGAGACTTAACAAGAATCTAAACAGTGGGTTACAAAGGGAGAATCTGCACCAAAAAAGGCGAAGACCATTCCTTCGCCCGGAAGGGTTATAGCGACTGTCTTTTGGGATTCGCAAGGTTAATCCTCATCGACTACATGGAAAAGGGTAAAACTATTACAGGTGCATATTATTCATCGTTATTGGACCGTTTGAAAACTGAGCTGAAAGATAAACGGCGGCGATCGGACCGCAAAAAAGTCCTTTTCCATCACGACAATACAGCAGCACACATCTCAGCAGTTGTGGTCGCAAAATTAATGGAAACTGGATTCCAACTCGTTTCACGTCTTCCCTATTCTCCAGACTCCCTCGGACTACTATTTGTTCCGCAATTTGAAGAAATGCCTTGCGGGACAAAGATTTCATTTAAACGAGGAGGTGATTGCAGCAGCTAGTAGCTATTTTGCAGACTTGGACCATTCCTATTATTAGGAAGGGATCAACAAATTAGAACAGCGTTGGACGAAGTGTGTAAGTCTAAATGGAGACTATGTCATAAGATAAAGGTCTACTCGAAACAGGTGAGTAGTTTATATTTTTGCACGAACTTTTCAAACGACCCTCGTAATGTTTGTATAAATAAAGAGCACAGTACGTGTAGACTTGTACGCATGTTAGTTGTAAATAAGGCGGAAAACAGTAACGCTAGACAAAGCGGCAGACAAGTTTACTTCCGTATCTCCTTAACCTGGCTTCTCCGAACCCTGGTTTCCTACCTCAAATTGTTCAGTGGAGCATTCTTTATGTCCTGTTCCATTTTTGCATGCTGTTACGGAAACAACCTGTACAAGGGATAATTACTACACCAGTGCCGCTTGCGTGATGCAGTCCCGTAAAACAACCGGATTTTTTAGGAAATAACTGACGTGTTTTGCACTAAGATAATTGGCCTCCTCGCACATCGTCGCAAACCCGATACTGAAATAATACCACAACGTCGACAACCGCGAGGCGCGGACTGCAGGACTTCATTTCTGTTTCGAAAGATCTTACAGGGATCTGACTTCACAAGCATAAATGTGGTTACAAATGGATCGCTGGGTGGTAAAGCTATTCGAATGTTCATGTTCCAGAAGTGTTCGCGGATTAAAAAAGCGCTAGAATAAAAGTGCAATATCGGATTTTAATTGTTTTGATGGGATATAAGACAAATGAATAAAATTCTTTCAGTGAATAAAAATTCCCGTTATTATTTTATACATGTCTCGTAGGATGAGCGGAGTAGTATGTTTGTTCATTCGTTTTGGTGTGTGGAAATTCTGAGTCTTCTGACGAAGCTCTGTGCGCCATAAGATGTCTCTGTTGTAGGGTTTCTCTCCCACAGTACTGGCTGAGCACCTCTGTGGCAGTCCCTAACGCCGATTGGCCAATTCCGTGGCGAACTTAGTAGCGTGTTGGTCTATCCTTTTTTTGTTTTGTCACCAGTCCGACGAATGGTTTGATGGATTGATGCGGTCCGTCACTAAGTCCTCATTCCTCTCCTGTGCCAGCCTCTATACCTCAGCTGGATGTATTCCGTACTGTCTTCCTTACAGTATTTACCCTCTACAGCCCTTCCTAGTACCATGAAAGTTATTCCCTGCTGTCTTAACAGATGTACCCTCTTCTTGCCAGTGTTTTCAATTCTGCAGGAACCTCTTCACTCCGTACCTTATCACACCACCCAATTTTCAACTTTCTTCTGTAGTGCCATATCTCAAATTCTTCGATTCTCTTCTGTTCAGGTTTTCCAACAGTCCATGTTTCACTACCATACAATTTTGTGCTCGAAAAAGACATTCTGAGAAATTTCGAGCTCCAATTACGGCCTATGTTTGAGACTAGTTGACCTCTCTTGGCCCGGAATGCCTTTCTTGCCAATGCTAGTCTGCTTTTTATGTGCTCCTTGCTCCGTCCATTATGGGTTATTTTGCTGCCGAGGTAGCGGAATTTCTTAACTTCATCTACTTAGTGATGACCGATTCTGGTGTTAAGTTTGCCTTTGTTTTCATTTCTGCTTCTTTTCATTACTTTCGTCTTTCTTCGATTTGCTGTCAGTCCGTTTTCTTTACTCATTTGACTGTTTGTTCCGTTCAACAGGTCCTGTGATTCTTCTTCACCTTCACTGAGGCTAGCAGTGTCATCAGTGATCTTATCACTGGTTTCTTTTCACCTTGAATTTTAGTTCCATTCTTGAACGTTTCTGTTATTTCCATTATTGCTTCTTGGTGTATAGACTGAAGAGTAGGGACGAAATACATTCCTGTCTTATAACCTTTTTATTACGAGTACATCGTTCTTTGTCCCCCACTCTTATTGTTCGGTCTTGGTTTTCTAACGTATTGAATATTACCCGTCTTTCCTTATATCTTACCCTCTACTTTTGTATTTCGAACGCCTTACACAATTTTAGGTTGTTGAACGCTTTTTGTAGATCGACAAACGCTAAGACCGTGCCTTTATTTTTCTTGAGCCTAACTATCAACCGCAACATCGAAAGACCCTTTTCGTACTTTTCCTAAAACCAAACTCGTCGTCATCCAGTAAAGCCTCAGTTTCCATTCCCATTCTTCTTATTCGTGTGAGCAACTTCGATGCGTGAGCTGTTACATTGACTGTGAGATCCACCTATGGAATGCATACAGCGCAGCGATTGCCCGTGGTATGGACTCTACACGTCCTTGCTAGGGTTTCGGACACACGGGTCACTCTATTCCAATAAGTTACGAAGCGGTTGGTTTTGAGCGCGTAGTTGGCGCCCGATGGCATCCCAGATGTGCCGGTACCAGATCAGAATAATTAGATTGCGTCAACATCAAGGTGAGTTCACAATCTTGCTCCTCAAATCACTGTAGCACGATGCTGGCCTAGAGGATAGTTACGTTGCTGGAGGAAGCTATCGCTGTCAGGGAAGACACAAAGCATGGAAGGATGCATGTGGTGTGAAATAAGGTTGACGTAGTTCGCAGCTATTGCTCTGGATTACTACCACAGGTGCAGTAGCAATCCAGGTGAATGTCTCCCTCCACCGGCCTGAGTCCTTGGCGCAGTGTATGTTGCGAGCAGCCGTTCGCCTAATGACGGCGTATCCGGACACGGTGATTAACCTGGCGGAACAAAAAAAAAAGTGATTCGCCCAACGAGGTGACAGGCTGTGTTCCAGTGGTCGCTGCAGTCGTAACTGACTATACGGTTACGTCACCATGAGAAGGCGTGGCAGCCGGTTAACGCAATGCATTTCAAAGATACACTCACCTGGTGGTTAATGTCTTCTCTACACGCAGTTACTGGAATGCAGCTCTCAACCGGAAAAAGCTGTAGAAAAAACCGCTGTACACACCGTAACCTCAAGTCGCACTAAAATTGTGGTTAAATGAAAGTATTTGTATACGTGATATCCCACTCCATTAAGGTAAATTTGCGTACACCAGTCACTACCAAGCCTTACTCTAAGCTGTACAAAGTCTGACAAGTCCACACGCACACATAATTCATAACCGTAGCCAGTTTATGCTAATCCTTCACCGAAAGCTTAGAAGTGGACTGTTCCTCTTAGAACTGCTCACTTAAATGTTGGTAGCATCAGTCTCCCGTAACACATTGATCACGTTCGCGAGTCGGCTACACGCCACGCGGAATTTAAATATTTTAAAATTCACCAAAAGTTCTGAATTTCGTACTGTGCCTTAAATCTAACTCCGTTCCACACTTTACGGCGCTTGTCAGACATTTTGGTACGGCAATATCACAATATTAATTATCTTCAACGAAGCACATATCAGTAGGTCTGATCACTATGAGAACCAAGTCCAGACTCTACTACTACTCCCTACACAAAAGAAGCTTCTAGTTCCCAAAGCACGCGCGAATATGCTATTTTCTGATTGGCAGAGAAACCCCACAGCCAATCGCAAAGCAGTATCAAATCTGCCCAGCCCCGCGCAAATGTACAGAACCAATAAAAATTTGTCACTATATCATAACAGTAATTTAACATAAATAAATTTTGGAAACCGACAAGTATAAAATTAATTCCATCTTAACAAAACAACTTTCCCGAAGTCATAATTTCAATTCTCCAGTACCGTAAACTGATGTAATAGTTTATAACAGATATCCCGGTACGAATGACTAACACACATGCCATTCTCCAATACAACTCACGTGACCAGTAACTTCACATAAAACAGTATTTCCCATTCACAACTTCTGTCATTCTCATAACGAAAGACAATAATATCAGAAATTAATAAACTACTAGAAAATTAAACATGCTTCACTGAAAATAAAATTGACAGTATTTTGATTCCATCTCTAACAGTGTCTATCAGCCTCTATCATATGGCATAGAAACAACATACGTTCGAACCATCTGACACCACCTGCCTTGCGCGCTACTCACACTGAACTTCCAAGAACCGCTGTAATGTCCCATTCAACAGACATGATGCGAGGCGTTATGGCTCAGGCTGCTGTGGAAAACACGTTAAACAATGTGCGCTGAACAACGGGCTCGGGAAATTTTGTGCCTGCACCAGCACGGTATGCTATCGTCGTATCTGACACAGACGGCCGCATGTCCTAATTTATAGATCGGGCGTCCGCCCCCGGTAGCTGAGTGGTCAGCGCGACGGACTGTCAATCCTAAGTGCCCGGGTGCGATTCCCGGCTGGGTCGGAGATTTTCTCCGCTCAGGGACTGGGTGTTGTGTTGTCCTAATCATCATCGTTTCATCCCCATCGACACGCAGGTCGCCGAAGTGGCGTCATATCGAAAGACTTGCACCAAGCGAACGGTCTACCCGACGGGAGGCTCTCGTCACACGACATTTCATTTCATTTATAGATCGGGCAAGCCTCCCACCTCGCACGTTCTGTAACGCGACTTGACGTGACGTCAGCGTACCGACACCCTGTTGGCTACTCGTGGCGCACCGTGAACCACCTACCGTAGACGCTGAAGACAGCGGCACGCCAAAACCGACCAGGTCCACCGCCGTTTCTAGATGCTCGTTGCCCTGTGTTGAAAATCGCTTATGTCAGCGTATTCGCAGTTTGCGACCCGAATCGTCCCTATAATTACTTCAAATTCTCCTCTGTTCCGCCTTCACGGGGTGACTGAGTTGCCCCTACCGATGTCATTTTATGCAACCCGCACTCTTACATATGGCCTTCAAAAAACCAAGTGCGAGATTTTCATATTCTCTTGCTCGTTACGCGAAAAGTACATATAAGACCTAAAGAAGAAATGAACCTGACCTTTTTTTTGTATCAAATAGAGTTGTAAAATCCACGGGATAAATTTTTGGCTACAGTGCGACGAGAAGAAATTATGCCTGTAACAGTTATAAAGATTATGTATTCGACATATGAAAAAATAGTGAATTAATTATTTATATAATACTTCTATAATATAATTGGACATATCGATGTGTATTATATAAAGACAATGATAATTGTAAATTCGTATTATGATCTGTGTTTGTCTTCCTTTGTTTTTTACTTTTTTATGGATGGCTTTTGTAGGTTCAGCACGCAAGACGCATATCAAACTGAGGCCTGTTAAAAAATTGTAATTATTTGTTAATTATTACTTGAAAATAGAGTTCATTATTATTATAAACACGAGTGAATAATTACGAGGGTCAGTCAAAAAGTAATGCCTCCTATTTTTTTTCTACGTTTAATTGTCAGGAAATTTAAATGCAATTACATAGGTTGAAAACCACAACATCGAGGATCATTTTGTCATTTTTCAATGTAATCTCCGCCCATCTCTACAGTTTTGGTCCATCTTTGAACAAGGGCATGTATCCCAGCATGGTAAAAATCACAGCTCTGCTTCCTAAGCCATTGACGCACGGATGTTTTGACGGCCTCCTCATCTTCAAAATGAATCCCACGATGAGCTTCTTTTAGTGGCCCGAACAGATGGAAGTCTGATGGTGCCAGGTCAGGGCTGTATGGGGGATGAGGCAAAACTTCCCATCCAATTTTGACAATCTCGTCAGAGGTGTGACGACTGGTGTGTGGTCTTGCATTGTGATGCAAAAGAAGAACATCTGCCATTGATTTTGTTGGGCGAACTCGCTGAAGACGTGCTTTAAGTTTTTTGTGGGTTGTGACGTATTGAACAGAATTTATTGTGCATCCCTGCTCCAAAAAATCAACCAGAATCACACCCTCTGTATCCCAGAAAACTGTTGCCATAACTTTCCCTGCCTATCGCACAGTTTTGAATTTTTTCTTCCCCGGCGAGCTTGTGTGACGCCACTCCATTGACTGCCTCTTTGATTCGGGTTCAAAAAAATGCACCCATGTTTCGTCCCCAGTCACAATTTTTTTCAGAAACTCATCTCCCTCCAAACGGAAGCGCTGCAAGTGTTGGGAGGCTATTGTTTTCCTTGCCTCTTTATTCTGATCGGTTAACATTCTTGGAATCCACCGTGCACAAACTTTTGAGTACCCCAATTGTTTAATAATCGTGATCACACTGCCTTTACTAAGAGAAATAATGCGACACACTTCATCTGCAGTCACCCGACGGTCACCACGAATGATGTCATCAACTTGCTGAATGTTGTGTGGAGTCACTGCACTCACCGGCCTGCCGCTCCGCTTTTCGTCAGTCAACGGTGTTTGCCCTTCAGCTTCCTTACAACGACGAACCCATCGTCTAACAGTGCTGACATCCACTGTCACAACACCATACACCTTCTTCAGTCTTTCATGAATGCGTATGGGCGTTTCACCTTCTGCATTCAAGAATTCAATCACACAACGCTGTCTCAAACGAACATCGATGTCAGCCATCTTACAAACTTCTGCTGTGCTGCCACCTGTTGACACAGAAAGTTACTACTGCAGTGGATTGCAGAAGAAGGTTTGAGGAATGGCGCCAAATTCATATTTTTCACTTAACTTAATTCTTTTAAGTAGAAAAAAAATGGGAGGCATTACTTTCTGAGCGACCCTCGTATTTGTAACTGTAATTCCTCTCTCAGTAAGCAATATCTGTGTTAATTGTTTCTTTCTGCTGCAAGGAGCGCAGCCATTGATGATAGCGATTTGTATCGCGTTTTTGTCTGTGTTTTCCGTAGAAACAAATCAAATGTTTGCTTGATGAAGTATAAACAGTGCGCAATACGAAAGTAGAGTTTAATAAGCATTTCAGGTACTTACCTTATTTGCTCTAACAATAGAAAGTCTCTATCAATTGTCTGCCGCCATCTTAACAATTATCTTAGCGGCAAATTCAAATTACGCAACTCTGCAGACATAAATTGCGAATGTAATACAAATGTCTAAAAATAAATTTGCACCGGTGGTCCCAAACTCATTTTAATGAAAATGATTCTAATCAGATTGGTTCTTTAGAAACAGTGCTCATAGAACGAACGTTATAACAAACTTTTCTAGCTGATGTATGGAGCCGAAATTAATTACGCACGAGTTGCGAAGAATATTGTTTCAGGTAACATACGTCAGTGTTTTGCGCGGCTGATATTCGGTGGTTTTAATGATCATTTTGCTGAAGATAACTGTTTCCATCAGAATCCGTAGTTGTATAGAATCCGTTGTTGTATAGAATCCGTTGTATGAACTGTGATTTAGTGACACACAACTTACAGACAACACTTTAACAGAACGTTAACTTGGAGTTCTTTAGCAACTTGATCAAATCTTTAGCCGGGAGAAAAATTATTTAGTAATTACTCAATGTAATAAAATAAGATTATCATGTTCGTTTACAAATTAGTTAAATACCAAACCACTGAATAACACAGCGAACGCCACACAGTGTAGCTACACTATGAGATCAAAAGTATCCGGACACCCCTAAAAACATACATTTTTCATGGTAGGTGCACTGTCCTGCCAGGTACTCCATATCAGCGACCTCAGTACCCATCGTGGGAGAACAGAACTCACGGATTTCGAAAGGGGTCAGGTGATCCGGTTTCACTTGTGCCATACGTCTGTACACGAGATTTCCATACTGCTAAACATCCCTAGGTCCACTGTTTCCGATGTAATAGTGCAGTGGACACGTGAAGGGACACATACAGCACAAAAGCTTACAGGCCGACCTCGTCTGTTGACTGACAGAGACCGCCGACAGTTGAAGAGGGTCGTAATGAGTAAAAGGCAGACATCTATTCAGACCATCACACAGGAATTCCAAAATGCATCAGAATCCACTGCAAGTACTATGACAGCTACACGTGAGGTGAGAAAACTGGCTACGGAGCTATTCCCTATTGCTGATCTAACGCCTTAGAGAATTTCAAGGGTATCTCGTCATTCCAGGCCGGCCAGTGTGGCCGAGCGGTTCTAGGCGCCTCAGTCTGAAACCGCGCGAGACCGCTACGGTCGCAGGTTCGAATCCTGCCTCGGGCATGGATGTGTGTGATGTCCTTAGGTTAGCTAGCTTTAAGTAGTTCTAAGTTCTAGGGGACAGATGACCTCAGATCTTAAGTCCCATAGTGCTCGGAGCCACGTGAACCATTTTTATCGTCATTCCAACTTCTTTGCGTATTTATTTATTCCTGACCAATGTCTTAAACTTCAGCCTTCTTTTCATCACTACTATGTTTTGATCGGATCTATACCTGCTCCTGCGTGCGCCTTACAACCCAGTATCTGTTTTCTTAATCTCCGTCTGACCATGATGTAATCTAACTGAAGCCTATAGAACACCTTTGGAATGCTTTGGAACGCCGACATCGATACCTCTCTTGAGTGCAGCACGCCGTGAAGAATGGGCTGACATTCCCCAAGAAACCTTCCACAATCTGATTGAATGTATGACTGCGAGATTGGAATCTGTCATAAAGGCTAAGGTGGGCCAACACCATATTGCATTCCAGCATTACCGATGGAGTGCGGCCACGAACGTATAAGTAATTTTCAGCCAGGTGTCCGGATACTCTGGATCACATAGCGTAAATTTTTCAGTGTTATACGTTTCCGCTGGTGACAACGGTTTTCAGTTTCTTCAATAAAAACATGAAAGTGCCCGTCAAATGTGTCTTACCCCGACACTTATCTCCCATCAATCAGGGTTACTAGTATGACGTTACGGCACTTCCACCTACTGCTACTATAGAAAGGTTTCCGACTGCCGAACTATTCCCGATATTTCACCTCTTTTGGTCTCGACTGTTTGAGCTGTTACGCAACCACCATAGTCGGTTATTTCGTCAACTTTATTAATGAGTCCTTGGGGGTCATGAAAGATAAACGACTTTTGCAAGCCGGCCGCGGTGGACGAGCTGTTCTAGGCGCTTCAGTCCGGAATCACGCGACTGCTACGATCGTAGGGTCAAATCCTGCCTCGGGCATGGATGTGTGTGTTGTCCTTAAGTTGGTTGGGTGTAAGTAGTTCTAAGTTATAGGGGACTGATTACTTCAGATGTTACGTCCCATAGTGCTCAGAGCCATTTGGACTTATCTTCCGCAGCTTTCTTCACTTGCCTGGGCTTCCGCGATATGTCTTGGATGCATAGCTTCAGGTGACCCATTGCCTGCCATAGGTTCTTCCGCAATGAAACTATGGGACACTCCGTTTTCTTCTGCAGTGTCTTCTTACGTCCGACGTGTTTAAACTGATCATCTCCTCTTCCAATGTAAGAATATGCTATTTCAATCCGTTTTCCGCTTCGTTGGAGAATGCTTTACTGCGTCTAAGAATTTTTATACCTCAGTTTTGATATCCACTTTATTTTCAGCACGAATCTTAACTGTTGATCTAACTACATTTTACATTCGGGCACATTGCTTGGAATCATGATCCCCGTACACACATACTGTTACGGGTAAATGCACTTTATCTCTGCGCCATTTCCCATAACCTCTTTCTGTTTTCATATTACAATACAAAATAATTATTTAATTAACAACGAAGAGCGCATCTGAAAATTCACCACATAATTTCTAAACATTTTGTTGCATTAATAATGCTAAATGCAAGTGTTAAAAGTCGTTAATTGAGGCAAGATTCTTAAATTTTACCGGTACAATATCAGAAACTTACAGCAGTGCCCTTTACAAAGTGTCGCTGTTTTTTCTTTGTCAATTTCTCACAGACAAACCAGTAAGAATGCAGCAAATTCATGGCTGTCTGCAAACTACTTGGGCCACTTATATATCTGCTTATTATCCATATATATAACGAAGCAAAAGTTACTACTTTGTATTTACTCCTTTATAGTACGAACAACGTTTAAACTATTTAGTAAGGCCAGAAACATATTTGCAAAATAGGCCTCGGTGTCTTGTGGTGAAACCTTTGCTACTCTACAATGTACTAGAAGATTTTGTCCAGGGTTGTTGAAATGACAAGTCGCTGGAACATTGCTTTGAAGTATTTCCCTTATTTACTTACATGTTCTTCACATTCATTTAAAACAACGCAACGTTCTTGAGCTAGACGAACAAGACAGTCGAACATAAAACATGCTGTGGCAGACTAAGTAGGTGCTGACACCACTCCGACGCGCTTGGCACCAAAAAACCGTTGTATCTACTGCGAACCCAGTTTCCGCTACCTTCTAGAACAGAATATAGTCCAAACTGGATTTAATATGACTGCCTTAATTTAATTTTTTTCATAATTAGTGCATACAATTTTTTCTAGAAATAATTATTAACGTCAAGATTTATAGTATACATGGTTAATAACAAAGGCTGTAAATATTGACAGTATCAAAAATCTTAGATTCCTGTTGTTTTATAAGATCGTTTTTGTTATCGATAGCAAAATTAGAAAAAAATGTAAACGAAGATTGAAATTTTTGGCCCGTGAAAACTGAAGAATACCGATATGACGTTTACTGTCGATCCATTTTAGATCATTTAATTTGACAACTACGACTACTTATTTTCATGGTACAAGATCGATATTAGGAAATGGATCGATATGAATAATAAAAATATATTAGTAGAAAAATAATTTTTTGGGAATGAAAAATGTTCAGTAATATCTGCACATGCGGAACACACAATTTAATTAGAAAATTAACCGAAGCCTGGCCGCAATTTATACAGAATCAGACACTTCGGTTAACCTGGGAAAGTTCCTATGAATCAAAGTCCATTACAGTGTTCGCTAGTAATTGTTTTTGCCACCTGCACAAAAAGCTAGGTGGTTCAAAAATGGTTCATATGGCTCTGAGTACTATGGGACTCAACTGCTGTGGTCATCAGTCCCCTAGAACTTAGTACTACTAAAACCTAGCTAACCTAAGGACATCACACACATCCTTGGTCGAGGCAGGATTCGAACCTGCGACCGTAGCAGTCGCACGGTTCCGGACTCCGCGCCTAGAACCGCAAGACCACCGCGGCCGGCTAGCTAGGTGGAAACCACAACAAAATCAACGCTATGATCTGATGATCTGCTCCTCCACACACACAGAAAATGTGGCTCCAAGAATCGCGTAGTTGACGCTGACCTCACTAAATGTCGGACAGCAGGAGAGGTACGAATTTTACAGTAGCGGCCATTAAAATTGCTACATCAAGAAATAATGCAAATGATAAACGGGTATTCGTTGGACACATATATGATACTACTACTGAGATGTGATTACATTTTCACGCAATTTGGGTGCATAGATCCTGAGAAACCAGTACCCACAACAACCACCTCTGGCCGTAATAACGGCCTCGTTACGCCTGGGCAAAAAGAGCTAGGATGGCGTGTACAGGTACAGCTTCCCATCCAGCTTCAACACGATACTACGGTTCAAGAGTAGTGACTGGCGTATTGTGACGAGCCTGTTGCTCGGCCACCATTGACCAAACGTTTCCAGATCCGTACAGGACCTGCAACATGCGGTCGTGCATTATCCTGCTGAAATGAAGGGTTTCGCAGGGATCGAATGAAGGGTAGAGCCACCTGTCGTGAGACATATGAAATGAAAGTGCTGTCAATGCGAACAAGAGGTGACCGAGACGTGTAACCAATGGCACCCCCTACCATCAGCCCGGAAGATACGCCAGTATGGCGATGACGAATACACGCTTCCAATGTGCGTTCACTGCGGTGTCGCCAAACACGGATGTGACCATCATGATTCTGTAAACAGAACCTGGATTCATCCGAAAAAATGACGTTTTTCCATTGGTGCACCCAGGTTCGTCGTTGAGTACACGATCGCAGGCGCCCCTGTCTGTGATGCAGCGTCAAGGGTAACCGCAGCCAAGGTCTCCGAGCTGGTAGTCCATGCTGCTGAAACGTCGTCGAACTGTTTGTGCAAATGCTTGTTGTCTTACAAACGTCCCCATCTGTTGACTCAGGGATCGTGACGTGGCTGCACAGTCCGTTTCAGCCATACGGATAAGATGTCCGTCATCTCGACTGCTAGTGATACGAGGCCGTTGGGACCCAGCACAACGTTCCGTATTACCCTCCGGCACACACCGATTCGATATTCTGCTAACAGTCATTGGATATCGACCAACGGGAGCAGCAATGTCGCGATACGATAAATCACAATCGCGATAGGGTACCTTTCGACGTTTATCAAAGTCGGAAACACATTTTTCCACCTTACAGAAGCATCACAACAACGTTTCTCCAGGCAACGCCGGTCAACTGCTGTTTGTGTATGAGAAATCGGTTGGAAACTGTCCTCATGTCAGCACGTTGTAGGTGTCGCCACCAGCGCCAATCTTGTGTGAATCCTCTGAAAAGCTAATCATTTGCATATCACAGCATCTTCTTCCTGTTGAGTAAATTTCGAGTCTGTAGCACGTCATCTTCGTGGTGTAGGAATTTTAATGGCCAGTAGTGTATAATAGTAGTACGAATCTAGAACAGGTACAACATAGCCAACTCTGCCTAAGTGATGTTGTGGCTCAAGAGATTACAGATGCCCTGCCTGTGGCTGAATACACCTGATGTTTGGAGAAACACAGATGGGGTGATAGATTTCTCAACCCTGGTGCGAGACATACAACCGTACGCTAGCTCCACAGCGCCTCCACTTCTGCAATGCCGCCTCCCCGTCCCCACTGCAGGGCGCGGCACCGCGATTCGCGCTAATTAATCTTACTTACCCGCCGAGTTCGGGCCTCCAAGGTTGGCGGCCGTGGTCTGCCCCCGCCCACCGGCGCCGCCTCAGCCAACTGCGGCGCGCCTTTCTTCTTAACAATGAAAGGGAATCGCTCCCGCAAGGCGCGCCACGCTGTATCGCGGCCCATCGATCAGTGTCGCCAACAAAGACAAATTGCACGCCTTCCCCCCTCCCCTTCCCCCGCCTCAGTCTCGCACGACCGGGATACGCGATCCGCCCCTAACTCGATATAAATGAGCCGCTGGTGGGTTTCCGGTCGTCACCTAAGCCTTAATTTCCCACGGCGGTATTACTTACATCCCAATTGCCGCTTCTTCTAGTTAGAGCTGTCGAACGAAATAGAAACTATTTCCCACGAAATGTTCGCAGCAAGTCTCACAAATCATCCTCTCCACCCCCCTCCCTTTTATTTTTAATCGATGGCTCTCATGAAGGTATGGAGTTGTAACAGGTCTCTTTATATGAACAAAGAAATGAGAAGTTAATAAATTATTTAGAAAGGCTTACTCTATTCAGTCATCGGTTTTTTGAGTGGTTTGATCATGTAATCTATTTATTCTTACCACGATTTGGGAATCGTTTAACCCTTAATGACCAGATAAAACAAACTGCAGGAAATTCACTGGAAGAATCTTAAGGAAACGTATTCAGTTTTATCAAAAATAGGGTCCACATCGCAATAAATTATTTTCAGTTCTAGTAAGCGGTTTCGATCTACGAGACCGTGTTGAGACAAGGCACTCAGATGACGTGACGAGATAGTCCGTGCAGTTGCTGTGAGTGTATATAACATATTTCTCATATATTTGTAGAGGAACTCGGGATACTTAATGTTCAGGGGAGAGAGAGTTACGGACATGATGCAGGGTATAGGATGGATACCATTCAACCTGTTGTGTACATAGTTCCGATTAGTCAGTCTGCATTAGTCTGTAGTCAAGTTTCAGTCTGCGCCTAATAAGATTACCATATTCCTGTACATAGCCATGAAGATAAATGAATAGACACTTTGTCAAGTATCAGAGATATGTGACACTCGTCCGTCTCCTCACTACGAGATGGCGCTGCCGTAGAGACAGACCAAATTCAGTTTCCGCCGATCTGGGTATTAATATGTAACTCAGCCAATGAGATTGCTGCTTATGTAGAACCTTTTCTCCTCACGGATCACACACGCGCAGTGATACATGAACACATGAGGTATTATAATGAGTGTACAGACCTCCGATTACTCAGTCTGCATTAGTATGCACCAGTCTATAGTCAAGTTTCAGTCTGCGCCTAATAAGATTATCATATTCCTGTACATAGCCACGAAGAGAAATGTGTAGACACTTTGTCGAGTATCAGAGATATTTGAGAATAAGATTAACGTACCAAGACCAAAGGAACTTCAGATTGTCAATTGTAAATAGCATCCAGAATCAAGTTAAGTAAGGTTTATGATTGTTATTATTTTAATAAATGTGTGTAAAAATTAATCAAGTTCTGTTTAAAGTCAGTCACCACCAGTCTGCTAATCTAAGCGTGCAAGTGGCATTTCTATCGTCTGACCTAACAGCAGAAGATAAATACACCACTATAATACCACGAGACATGTTGCTGACACTCGCCTACTTCGCTAGAGCGACAAGTCAAATAATATGATGGTGTGTGTACGGAGGTTTTACAGTACGCACACTACACAAACAAAGGCGGTGGTTCTCTTTGCGGCGGGATCTTCTCACGAAATGTCAATCATCAACTTTCTCCTCGGAATGTGCAAATATTTTTTTAACGCTGACCTACATAGGGAGGAACGATCATCGGAATCAAATAAGGGAAATCAAAGTACTCACGGAAAGATACAGGTGTTCCGTTATGTCGGTGCTCTCTTCGAGAGTGAAATGACAGAGAATTTTTGTGCAGGTCAATCGATGAACACACTGCCATGCACTTAAGTATGATTTGCAGAGTACCCATGTATATGTAGTTGGAGAACAATTTTTGTAAAATAAAGTAGCGCAAAAAAGGACTTACGGGTAAAAAAAAATCTGCATTTAGTGTAACCCAGCGTACCTTACCTGAAAATCTCATAAATCTGTATGTTATGTATACTTTGCATTTTTCCATCGCAATGCAATGTTTTGTGAAATTATTCCACAAACTTTGAAATTTCTAGGAATTTCATCTTAAAAGTAAAACATAAAGTTGTTTAGTGAACAATTTGGACTAAGGAATATAAAATTTACAAAAAATGCATTAGCAGTTAGAAAACATTGTCAGTTTGAAAAATGTACAATTATTTGTAATGTTTATCACCTAGTAACTGTCAGTATTAATGGATTGAATCCCATAGTTGGTGCACCAGCTCTGTTTTATGGCTTGTGAAAATACAAAATAGGATGCCTGATAATAAGTCCTGTAGCCCAGTCCTATCCTTGTGAAATTTGTGAGATAAGCGGTTTCTTTCTGCCAGATGATAAGTTAATCATCTTACGATGTGATGTTTCATCGCGGGATCAAGAACGCCGCTTTCCACTAACTTCACATACGCTACGAGAGGGTCTTCTTGTACTAAAGTGAACGCATTTTTAAATTTACCATCTGATTTGTCAACTCTGTACTAGGGGTTTTTCTTTACTTAACAAGAGTATCTTCCCAGCGTTCGATTGGGCACTATAAGCTGCCTAGATTCTTTTAAAAGTCCGATTTCAGAAGGTAAAACGGTTGAAACCGCCATTTCCATTGATTTAATATCCAACTGCTATCTAGCAATCTTTCTAATGTAAGTTCATACCATCTGGTAACCAAAGGAAAGAATGAAATACATAGTTTAAAATCAACATGCAACAAAAACTGGCGGGGCAGAAATGGACACTATCCCATTCTGCCCTGTCCCGTTTCGCTCGCAACAGTGAATTTCAGCCTAACAACATTTACGGAGCATGATAATTGATGGAATTATAGATATTATGTAATTAACGTGTATCAAATGCTGTCAGATTACATGTGATTTAAGGGCAAAGAGTTCAGAATTGAAGGTTTATCTTGCCTTTAAATTGAGTTATAAAAACACGACTGGAAACGTGGAGGGTAAACATTCACTTACAAGTCGCATTTCAAAGCAAATCAAAATCACTGACGCACCTTCCCTTCAGATACACAGCTACATGTCACTAGAATAAGTTCTAGCATCAGCCCTTTATTCCCTGCTGTCCTGTTCTGCTCTGAATTCCCCTACACCAGCAGTTTTAGATTACGTTTTTGTTATGCATGTTCATCAAGCTTTCCCTTTACACATACGACTTCGTTTTTATCAACATCAATAAGTATTTAAAAATAATACTAAGAAGCGATCTAAAATGGTAGGGATATGCAAAATCAGTATTAGGGAAGGTGTATGGAAGACTTAGATTTGTTGGAAGAGCTCAGATAAATTCATTCCGCCTGTATTGGAAGTGACGTACGACATTGTTCCAGTGTTTGGGATCCTTGTGAAGTACGAATCACAGGTGACATTTAACGGATTCAGACACACTCTGCTAGTACCGTAACAGGTCGCTATGGCCCTAGGAAGGTGTAACAGAAATGCTCGGTGAACTAAAATGAGAAGCGCTGGAAAAACAACGTAGTTCTCACGGAACAATGTTGGTTAAGTACAGAGAACGTGTAACAACGAAACTGTGTGACCATTATGTTGCCAATATCCGTATCTCGCTGAGGACAGATTATGGCATATATAGGCATATATAGACGGGAAATCTATGATACATTACAAGACAAAAAAGATGCAACACGAACGAATTATCCGATTGGCGGTGGAAATTGGTAGATGTGATGTCCATCCACAGACACTTAGACTGGTATCCTACCGCTATCCAGGGCGTCTCCATACAAAACTTCTCTGCCCACCAGGGCAGAAAAAAACCAAGTATAAAACCATTTTGCAATCATTTCGATACTAACAAGAATATCGTACAATATTTCTTGTGTACAATACGTGTTTACAGAGGCAGTGTTGCAGATCTTACCTTCATAAACGTAAGTAGGTACAGTATTATTGTAGTTACGGCGTTGTTTTCATGGACCAAAGCTTTATACACTCCTGGAAATTGAAATAAGAACACCGTGAATTCATTGTCCCAGGAAGGGGAAACTTTATTGACACATTCCTGGGGTCAGATACATCACATGATCACACTGACAGAACCACAGGCACATAGACACAGGCAACAGAGCATGCACAATGTCGGCACTAGTACAGTGTATATCCACCTTTCGCAGCAATGCAGGCTGCTATTCTCCCGTGGAGACGATCGTAGAGATGCTGGATGTAGTCCTGTGGAACGGCTTGCCATGCCATTTCCACCTGGCGCCTCAGTTGGACCAGCGTTCGTGCTGGAAGTGCAGACCGCGTGAGACGACGCTTCATCCAGTCCCAAACATGCTCAATGGGCGACAGATCCGGAGATCTTGCTGGCCAGGGTAGTTGACTTACACCTTCTAGAGCACGTTGGGTGGCACGGGATACATGCGGACGTGCATTGTCCTGTTGGAACAGCAAGTTCCCTTGACGGTCTAGGAATGGTAGAACGATGGGTTCGATGACGATTTGGATGTACCATGCACTATTCAGTGTCCCCTCGACGATCACCAGAGGTGTACGGCCAGTGTAGGAGATCGCTCCCCACACCACGATTCTGGGTGTTGGCCCTGTGTGCCTCGGTCGTATGCAGTCCTGATTGTGGCGCTCCCTTGCACGGCGCCAAACACGCATACGACCATCATTGGCACCAAGGCAGAAGCGACTCTCATCGCTGAAGACGACACGTCTCCATTCGTCCCTCCATTCACGCCTGTCAATTCACGCCTGTCGCGACACCACTGGAGGCGGGCTGCACGATGTTGGGGCGTGAGCGGAAGACGGCCTAACGGTGTGCGGGACCGTAGCCCAGCTTCATGGAGACGGTTGCGAATGGTCCTCGCCGATACCCCAGGAGCAACAGTGTCCCTAATTTGCTGGGAAGTGGCGGTGCGGTCCCCTACGGCACTGCGTAGGATCCTACGGTCTTGGCGTGCATCTGTGCGTCGCTGCGGTCCGGTCCCAGGTCGACGGGCACGTGCACCTTCCGCCGACCACTGGCGACAACATCGATGTACTGTGGAGACCTCACGCCCCACGTGTTGAGCAATTCGGCGGTACGTCCACCCGACCTCCCGCATGCCCACTATACGCCCTCGCTCAAAGTCCGTCAACTGCACATACGATTCACGTCCACGCTGTCGCGGCATGCTACCAGTGCTAAAGACTGCGATGGAGCTCCGTATGCCACGGCAAACTGGCTGACACTGACGGCGGCGGTGCACAAATGCTGCGCAGCTAGCGCCATTCGACGGCCAACACCGCGGTTCCTGGTGTGTCCGCTGTGCCGTGCGTGTGATCATTGCTTGTACAGCCCTCTCGAAGTGTCCGGAGCAAGTATGGTGGGTCTGACACACCGGTGTCAATGTGTTCTTTTTTCCATTTCCAGGAGTGTATGTGTGTGCGTGTGACATTTTCTGAAAGCAGTCATTATTCAGCTATCTACGTGCATTAGCCTGTTCCTTCATTGATAGAAATTATTAAAAGAGAAAACGTTTTAATAAGAACCAAAATATGGTAAAGACCAAATATGGTGAATTTGTTGAATAACGACAATCGATTCGTCATTTTGGCTGGCGACCGTGTTTTTCAGTTTTATCATCAGTCGCAAGAAGTAGTTTGACGGAACAGATAAGCCGCAACCAAGACTGCTTCGTGGGGCCTGTGCCACATCCGAAACCTACCATCCGCTCGTAACAACTGAAGTCGGAAGTCATGTTTCCAGACCACGCTTTTCCAGACCTCTAGGGTCCAACCGATATGTGCGGGTTCAGATGTGGTGAGCTGGGATGCCAGCACATCAATTGGAATGAAATTACGATTATATTAATACCTTCAGCTGCTGACGGGCGTTGATATATATCGACGGGGACAGTTGTGAATGTGTGCCCCGACCGGGACTGGAACCCGGGATCTCCTGCTGACATGGCAGACACTCTATCCATCTGAGCCACCGAGGACACAGAGGATAGTGCGACTGCAGGGACTTACCTCTGGCACATGTCCAGTGTGACCCACATTCCCAACTTATTGTCCAGCACTATATTCATAGCGCCCCTGCCCATTATACTCATTACTCGTGGCTTTACCGCCGATTTCCGTAAGAGTTCGGGCACTGTTTCTGCATCCGCACATAAGACGATTGTCAAATGGCCGGTCAGCCTTACCTATACACAGGGTGTTACAAAAAGGTACTTTCAGGAAACATTCCTCACACACAAAGAAAGAAAATATGTTACGTGGACATGTGTCCGGAAACGCTTAATTTCCATGTTAGAACTCATTTTATTATTTCTCTTTAAATCACACTAATCATGGAATGGGAACACACAGCAACAAAACGTACCAGCGTGACATTGTTACAGGAATTGTTCAAAATGTCCTCCGTTAGCGAGGATACATGCATCCACTCTGCGTCGCATGGAATCCCTGATGCGCTGATGCAGCCCTGGAGAATGGTGTATTGTATCACAGCCCTCCACAATAGGAGCACGAAGAGTCTCTACATTTGGTACCGGGGTTGCGTAGACAAGAGCTTTCAAATGCCCCCATAAATGAAAGTCAAGAAGGTTGAGGTCAGGAGAGCGTGGAGGCCACGGAATTGGTCCGCCTCTACCAATCCATCGGTCACCGAATCTGTTGTTGAGAAGCGTACGAACACTTCGACTGAAATGTGCTGGAGCTCCATCGTGCATGAACCACATGTTGTGTCGAACTTGTAAAGGCACATGTTCTAGCAGCACAGGTAGAGTATCCCGTATGAAATCATGATAACGTGCTCCATTGAGCGTAGGTGGAAGAAACTAAAATGAGCTCTAACATGGAAATTAAGCGTTTCCGTACACATGTCCACATGTGAGGAATGTTTCCTGAAAGTTTGGCCGTGCCTTTTTGTAACACTCTGTATATAGCATGAGTGAGAACTGAGATACATATCAGATCGGCTGTGATCAGTGCATCTGCTTCCGTCACAGTCTCTAGATGGGATTACAACGAGTTACCGTGCGCAGTCTGAGAACGCCAAACGAAAAAAACAGAAAATTTACGGTATTGTTCGGAGGGCCGGAGGGCGCTTCTGCTGGGCGAAACAGCGCAGGACTCGGCGTGGAGGAGCGGCCGCTAGGGCGGGAAGAGAGATAAATCATTGGTGCCAACTGAGGAAGACAAATGGCGGCCCTCCAGGAAACGAATTCCTCGCCCCGGCCGCCGTGTCGCATGCCGCCGCGCCTCGCCGCTCCGGGCGCTGGAGAAACTGGAGCTGGAAGTGCGCGGGAGGCGGCAGCGCAATATGTTTAGTGGTCCGCCCCCAGCTGCAGCTTCCAGCGGCGAGTTGACGCGCCCGAGTCGCTGCCGCCGGGCCGGGCCTAGGAAAGAGGGGAGGCAGAACTGAGGCCTGGGGGACACCGCCAAGTGGACTCCCCACATATCGGTGCTCTTAGACGAAATAAAACACTGATACGCGAGTCTCACAGGTAATTGCAAATGTTATTAGGGTTTAACTGAGTTAGAGAATATCCTTACACAATACATGAACAACGAAAATGAGGGCGTCACAAACCCATTCAGCTAGCCATCTGGTCACTCGCCTTACTTCGCTCGTTGTGTGGTGCGATCTTTGTCTGCTGAATTTAGGAAAGCGTTGTTGAGGATTCGATCGGAGCTAAATTTTGTGTCAAACAAGCAACTTAACCTGTGCTCTTACAAGGGAACCTCTCCATCGCACCCCCTCAGATTTAGTTATAAGTTGGCACAGTGGATAGGCCTTGAAAAACTGAACACATCAATCGAGAAAACAAGAAGAAGTTGTATGGAACTATGAAAAAAATAAGTAAAATTTACAAACTGAGTAGTCCATGCGCTGATAGGCAACATCAAGGAGATTGTGAGCTGAGGAGCGCCGTGGTCCGCAGCTGCGGAACGAGAGGTCCTTGGTTCAAGTCTTCCCTCGAGTGAAAAGTTTAATTTTTTATTTTCAGACAATTATCAAATTTTCGGCACTCACACATAATCTCTTACAGCAAGCCAGCCGCTGATTACCAAGACGTAGGACTCCACCAAAGATTCTATTTGGCTGATTCTTTTTATCACGTAATGAGGAGGTGGAGATTAGTGTTTATCGTCCCGTCGACAACGAGGTCATTAGAGACGGAGCGCAAGCTCGGGTGAGGGAAGGATGGGGAAGGAAATCGGCCGTGCCCTTTCAAAGGAACCATCCCGGCATTTGCCTGAAGGGATTTAGGGAAATCACGGAAAACCTAAGTCAGGATGGCCGGAGACGGGATTGAACCGTCGTCCTCCCGAATGCGACTCCAGTGTGCTAACCACTGCGCCACATCGCTCGGTATCACGTAATGAAATCTTATATTAAAAACTATACATAGATAAAGGAGAGAAAGAGGAAGAGCGAATGAAAATAGAGATAATACTAATAATCCTCCAGTAGTCAAATTTTTCGCCTGTTTTATCACGGATCAGCCAAGAACTGGGAGGGACCTACTTTACTGTATATACTTATATGTCAAGGTGAGGGGATCTTAAAGAGAACAGATACACGTCTATACAGACAAGACATTACACAAAGATAGCAGCTAGCTCCATTGATTATCTATTCTTAGATTAAAGAGACGGCAACTTATTATCCGAACATTTAAAAATGTTGAAAGTTGACAGATATATTTGCCAGTGACTGTTAGTTGCTATTTGATACTAATGGACAGTATAAATGTAAGATAGTAAAATGCAGAATTTGTGGAAGTCGCAGAAATGGCATTTTAACGTTAGTAGAGCCTAGAGGGCTACATGTTGAGAATTCGTGAACTGTGGGAAATCGAAACTAAAAATAGCCGTTACCGAAAAATAGCACTCATAGAAATCACTGAGATCAGGAAGTCACAGGCTGGCCAGTTCCTATTACGGAGGCTTATACTCCGTCGATTGTCGTGGTGGTTAGGAGGGAATGTGGGAGGGGGAAGTCCCAGTGCCTGTGCTGACCGAGGCAGGGCTGCCAACTGCTGGAAGACAAATGGCACCGGTGTAGCGCTGCGCTGCGGTGCGGTGTCGCTGGCAGCAGACAAATGCCTCGTCATAACGAGGCCGCCTGCGACCGCCGTGGGCGGGGCCTTTTAATGGTGGGGGACAGCGCTCCGCGATGAATGGTCCGGCGCCCGGGGGCAGTCGACGTGGCGGCGGGCAACACCGTAGCATGCAAGGCGAAATCATCCACATTATCGTGGGCCTAATATCTGTTGGCGCAGGCGACATAGCAGCATTGGACACACAATTTGTCACCTCTAGCCATGATAAAGCTCTCCAGATGGCGGAGATTGTGGCCCATAAGTTGCTTCAGGTATGGCTATCAGGCCGAGCCATCCATTGAACATGAGATCTAGAAAAGCTACCAATATGTGTGGATGTTATTTACTGTGCTACATGTGCTATTCCAAGTAACACTGGCATTTTATGTTGGCTCTGTTACGACTTCTGCACCACTTGTTAGCAGCAGTCACAGTGGATGCACCAAAGACTGAGACGGCGTGGAGTTTTACAGTTTTTTATTGAACTTTCTTTACAATTTCTCCCTCGTCGTCGCTGCCCAGCCCCGCGGATCCCTCTACCTGGCTGCTGCTGTGTAGATTCTCCAGCAATGGGCGCAACGCGAGCCGCTGATCGCACTCGGGAGCCTCAGACCACCAGTGCTCCACTGAAGCCAGGATGCCCTGTGGTTGAGATGAACTCGTCGCTGTAAGGTCAGCTGCCGACGCCTGCTGCACCGGCGGCTGGGAAGCCGTCACTCGCCATGTCTGCTAGGTCCCATCTTGGGCGGACCACGCGCTGTGGGGCCCGGTTGGCGTGAAGTCCGGGCGTCAGTCCCCGGCGGCGCCTGTGACCGAGACCACGCTGCGGCCGGTCCTGCTGGAAGTTCTCGCTGTAGTTAGTCAGCCGTGGTGCCGACAGAACTCGGGCCGACCTCCGGAGCTGAAATTGACATCTGGCGGCAAACGGATGACTCCTGGGAGCTGGAACAGACTTCCAGAATCGTCACCTACGAAGATTGAACATTCGGACACGTACCACATTCGTCCTCAGATCCGAACTGCTTCCTAATATCTTCTGTCTGCTGCTGCCTGCGCTCCACTATTTATATCCGGCAGGAGGACGCTTTTCACCTTCGGTGGTAGCTCTTTGTTATAACTCCCGCAGTATATTACAGCGTAACTTTGCGTGCTGGCCTCACTTCCCCTTACTCACCAATCTCCAGGCTTCGCTCGGTGCTCGGTCTGTGTGCGTTCTTGAATCAGTCTGTTGGTAGACTGCTGCTGTCAGCAAGGCTATCTGTGCGTGCTCACTTCGCAACACCTCGGTCGCCGGCGTGCATCTGTTTTGCCAATCCCCACTGCGTGAAGCAACGTTTACTACATGTAGCCGCAACAGCTCCGATCGAATGCTACAGCATAGCAGAGGAGAAAGTACCCGAGTTTTCGGCAAGCAGGGAATGTATGCGTGGACTGCTGTGACCAAGGCAGTTGGCACCCTGGAGTTTTGAGAATATGCACAGTATACTTCTCATGAAGATGCCGAAAAGAAGGTAACAGTTGCTCATTGAGAATTGTGAAATAGCATCCCAGGTTCATGTACATGGTAGAGGGACACCACAGAAGGACCTTTGGACTGAACTGCAACCTTGAGAAGCGATGTTTTAAATACTTCATTCGGCCACTAGTGGACTCGATGCCTCAAAATGGTTCAAATGGCTCTGAGCACTATGGGACTTAACATCTGAGGTCATCAGTCCCCTAGAACTTAGAACTACTTAAACGTAACTAACCTAAGGACGTCACACACATCCATTCCCGAGGCAGGATTCGAACTTGCGACGGTAGCGGTCGCGCGGTTCCAGACTGAAGCGCATAGAACCGCTCGGCTACAACGGCCGGCCGATAGAAATTCTAAGGGAAGGTTTCATAGGTTATTGTAGAACGCAAGGTTGCGTAACAAAAGAGATATAGAGGCGACAAGAAGGTTTCAGCTACACACCTCTATTTAATTACGATTGTAGTCAAAATAAGTTTTTGTCTAACCAGCCTGTACCCACATCGAATTGTTGGCTTCCTGCAGCATCCAGTATTTCGTAACAACCTCATTCGTTCTGTGCACAGTACCACTGAGCGGTCCTCAGTATTTGCAAGACAGGTTTGTGAGCTTCAAGTGTTTAGAAAAAATAACTTTGGTCGAAGTATTGAACATTGGGGGGGGGGGGGGCGCCATGGACTTTCAGGCACAGAAAAAGAGGGGGTGGGAGCTGATGGGTGAAGGGGGAGGGGAGCGGAAAGAGCGAGAGAAGGGGAGGGATGGAGGCGAGAGGGAAGTATATTGAGGTGAGTATAGAAAGATAGGAGGAAAACTGTCGATATAAAGAAGGGCGTGCTGCATCATTCTTTGGACTTCCGACTGCTGCGGGTGACACGGCGGCTAGTTCCGACGTCGGCCGTCAATTGAGCGACCATTTATTTCCCTGCCGCCGCTCCTGCTGCAACTGCTAACTGGCAGGGCTGGCCATTTATATCAACTGCGGTGGGCTGGTACACAGGCGGAAGGAAGGGCTGTGCGCGAGTGTGAAGCGCCTAACGGAGACAGATAGCGCGCCAGCCGCCAGCAGCCGCAGATGGAAGGGCGTGGAAAATAATTTATCTGCCGGGACCCCCTTACCCTCTGCTGGCTAGCATCCCAGCGTAGCACGTGCCGGGCGCCCGGTGCGCCGTGCGGGACGGCATAACCGTCAGGCGCGCGCAGTGGTCATCCTCCGTCCAGTGTAGTGGATCCCAAACTTTACCCTCCAGCTCAATCACATATTACTTAGTACACCGCTCCCATCCCTCGTCATCAACAACACCAACGTTAGAACCCAGCTAAATTTCAGAACGAAACAGAATTATCTTTGAACGTATTTATTTTCAAAACGCTGACAGATAAATAGACTACTGGCATCTTCAACTTTTGTAGTCCTGTCTTCCTCATTTGCGTATAATATTACGATATATTGATAATTTTTACTTATGGACCGTCTCACAGCAACTGAATAAAACACAATTATCAATATACCGTAAAAATACACTACTGACCATTAAAATTGCTACACCAAGAAGAAATGCATATGACAAACGAGTATACATCGGACAAATATGTTATACTAGAACTAACATGCGATTATATTTCCACGCATAGTCGGTACCCAGAACAACCACATCTGTCCCTAAAAACGGCCTTTATGCGCTTGGGCATTGAGTCAAACAGAGCTCAGAGTTTGGATCGCGTGTACAGTTACAGCTGCCCATGCAGCTTCAACACGGTATCACATTTCATCAAGAGTAGTAACTGGCGTATTGTGACGAGCCAGTTGCTCAGCTGCCATTGACCAGACGTTTTCAGTTGGAGAGAGATCTGGAGAATGTGATGGCCAGGGCAGCAGTCGAACATTTTCTGTATCCAGAAAGGCCCGTACAAGACCTGCAATATGCGGTCTTGCATTATCCTGCTGAAATGTAGGGTTTCGCACGGATCGAATGAAGGGTAGAGCCACGCGTCGTAACATATCTGAAATGTTACGTCCACTGTTCAAAGAGCAGTCAATGCGAATAAGAGGTGACTGAGACGTGTAACCAATAGCACCCCATACCATCACGCCGGGTGATACGCCAATACGGCGATGGGGAATATACGCTTCCAATGAGCGTTCACCGCGATGTCGCCAAACACGGATGCGACCATAGTGATGCTGTAAACGGAACCTGGATTCAGCCGAAAAAATGACGTTTTGCCATTCGTGCACCCAGGTTCCTCGTTGAGTATACCATCGCTGGCGCTTGTGTCTGTGATGCAGCGTCAAGGGTAACCGCAGCCATGGTCTCCGAGCTGATAGTCCATGCTGCCGCAAACGTCGTCGAACTGTTCGTCCAGATGGTTGTTGTCTTGCGAATGTCCCCATCTGTTGACTCAGGGATCGAGACGTGGCTGCACGATCCGTTAAAGCCATGTGGATAAGATGCCTGTCATCTCGACTGCTAGTGATACGAGGGCATTGGGATCCAGCACGGCGTTCCGTATTACCCTCCTGAACCCACCTATTCCATATTCTGCTAATAGTCATTGGATCTCGACCAACGCGAGCAGCAACGTCGCTATACGATAAACCGCAATCGCAATAGGCTACAATCCGACCTTTATCAAAGTCGGAAACTTTATGGTACGCATTTCTCCTTCTTGCACGAGGCATCACAACAACGCTTCACCAGGAAACGCCGGTCAACTGCTATTTGTGAATGGGAAATCGGTTGGAAACTTTCCTCGTGTGAGCTCGTTGTAGGTGTCGCCACCGGCTCCAACCTTGTGTAAATGCTCTAAAAAGCTAATCATTTGCATATCACTGCGTCTTCTTCCTTTCGGTTAAATTTCGCGTCTGTAGCACGTCATCTTCGTGGTGTAGCAATTTTAATGGCCAGTAGTGTAGTATTTGCTCTCCTTGTAAGTGTTTTATTAAGATAATTATTAACAAGTCAAACACATGATTGATACCGCTTTTTTCTGACAGCCTGTTTTACAAACTTTCTGGCAGATTAAAACTGTGTGACAAACCGGGACACAAACACGTGAAAATATGGACGTGAAAATCATAAGTCTGTAACTAAGTGGAGAAACTGTCACCGCAGCGTAACTATAATAATGATGCTTCACCTTCATGTAAGTACAGATATATTTTCGACAAATGCTGCCTTGCCATTTACAGTTGTCCCACTTGTGTCTGTTTAGTCACTAGTAATTTATTTTTTATTTTTTATTGATACAGTGATTTCCAGCAATACAAACATGTATATGAATGTATAAATACCTGAGGGTGGGCCCAAGCCCGAAGCCGATCGCGTGACAAGTAAATAACCTTTTATTGTGACTGTTAGCGGAATTTTTTTTACAACATTCTTCATTCTCAGGTGGATGACTAGCTGTGTTTGTGTTTGGCAGCCAAGAAAATAATAACAGCACGATGATGCTCTTTAGACACTTCCCTGATTTGGTATGTACTGTAACCACGTCGGAATCACGGGAATGTCATACTAATCCCATGTCGGTGCTTATGTGCTGCATCGAAGTCGCGCTACGTTGAATATATGCTGTAGCAACGCTCTAAAACGGAAACTTTTGACCGCCCCTTATTTTATTGAATGGTACTACGAAACAAAAAAAGTTTGTTGCAAAGGTTACTTAGTCACAGAAATGATCTCAGAGAAGAGACGATGTTCAAGTAATGGATTAACCCTACATGTTTAAGGATGCTGTTTTCGTGTTTGCAGTTGAAGCTGTTGCTCACTACCTAGTAAAGTCACCAAGATCAAAACAACTTCAAAATGAGTTTGGTACGGTATTTGCAATATATGAAAGGTGGAAATTGGCTCAAAACAGTAAAAACTGAGAGGTGCTCCACACGAGCACCAAAACGGAATCCGTTAATTTCCGTTGAACGATAAATCGCACAAATCTAAAGGCTGACAATTCAGCGAAGTACCTAGGATTTACAACTAACAATTCAATTTCTGTCGGCCGGAGTGGCCGAGCGGTTCTAGGCGCTTCAGTCCGGAACCGCACGACCGCTACGGTCGCAGGTTCGAATCCTGCCTCGGGTATGGATGTGTGTGATGCCCTTAGGTTAGGTAGGTTTAAGCAGTTCTACGTTCTAGGGGACTGAGGATCTCAGATGTAAAGTCCCATAGGGCTCAGAGCAATTTCAACCATTTAATTTCTAACAATCACACAGAAAACGTTGCGGGCAGGCGAACTAAAGACTGCGTTTTACTTAAAGAACACTTAAAAGATGCAACAGATCTACTAAACAGACTGCCTGCACTATACTCGTTCGTTCCCTTTGGAGTTCTGCTGTGCGGTGTGGGACCTTTACCAGATACGAGTAATGGAGTACATCGAGAAAGTTCAAAGAAGAGAATCCGTTTTGTATTATTGAGAAATAGGGGAGAGTGTGTCACCGACATGATTCAGGGTTGGGGATGGAAACGATTGAAAGAAAGACTTTTTGGTTGTGGCGGGATTTTCTCACAAAATTTCAGTCAACTTCTTCCTCCAAATGTGAAAATATTTTGTTGACGCCAACATACATAGTGAGAAACGATCACTATAATAACATAGGGAAGACAGAGCTCGCGCGGAAAAATATAGGTGTTCGTTATTTCCTCGTGCTATTTGTCTAAATAAAGAACAATTGTGAAGATGATTCGATGTACCCTCCGCCAGACATTTAAGTATGATTTGCAGAGTATCCATGTAGATACAAATTTAGCGTTAATTCGTGAGGTGAAGACGATCCCGTTAGCAATACTAGTTTCCTGCGAAGAAATATTCATTGTAACAGATTTTAGAATCTCCACGGCACCGGTTTCTCAATGCCGGACACTAGGAGACGTGCCGGAGGTGGTTCTATCGGAAGCAAAGACGATGCCTGATGCTGCGTTGCTTTTTTGCCGGTGTAGAGTGGGTGGAGGGGGAGGGGGTGGGAGGCCCTTGCAGTATTTCAGTCATTGACACTTCCTGGAAGATTAAAACTATGTGCCGGACCGAGACTCGAACTCGGGACCTCTGCCTTTCGCGGGCAGGTGCTCTACCAAATGATCTACCCAAGCACCTGCTCTTCGCAGGAGAGCTTCTGTGAAATTTGGAAGGTAGGAGACGAGGTACTGGCAGAATTGAAGCTGTGAGTACCGGGCGTGAGTCGTGCTTGGGTAGCTCAGATGGTAGAGCACTTGCCGGCGAAAGGCAAAAGGCCCCGAGCTCGATTCTCGCTCCGGCACACAGTTTTAGTCTGCCAGGAAGTCTCATATCAGCGCACACTTCGCTGTAGAGCGAAAATTTCATTCTAGAATTTCAGTAATTATCCTTTCAAAATAACAACAAGAGTGTGTAAATTTGTCAGTTTGGGTTATTTCTCCTATAACAAAATTAGTTTTATGATACTATGTAATGTAACTAAGTGTTACACGATATAATGGAAATACATATTGTGAACACGAAAAGAAATTCTATTAAAAATGTCAAAACAAACCACGAGATTTTGAAATTTGTCTGGTTTATAAAGCAAACATTATCTTTGAGGCTCTGCAGCAGTGTAATCTACTTCTTAAAGGATCGGATGTCAACATTGTTCTGGGAGAAAGCGATTCACTTTTCGTCAGAGGCGTCAAAAACAAAAGTTGTGATAGTATCAGATGGAACATTTGAAACTTCGTGCTTACACTCCGTCATGACAAAGAACCCTCATGCTTGAAAATACTCAAAACCGTGAAGAAATTACTGTTTCATGGTCATTTCAAAATGTTGTCAATTTCTTGAGCTTATACCATTCACCAGGAACTATTTGTGGTATATGAAGATTTCTATCACGCAAGCATTGCGAATTCTCTGGTTTCATCCAAACTACTAACGAAGACACTATGCTGGTCCATCTAGAACCAAAAATCAACCACAATGTGGAGCTAGAAAGAACACGTGTTTAAATATAGTGCAATCCTTTGCCAAAGAAAATCAAAACGAGAGCGACAGTCGAAGATGCAGAGTATCTGGTGCGATTCAAAAATTGGAACTGTCCTCTGCGGCAGTTAAGTCCCTTAGCAATGCGAAGAATAGGGTTCCCAACCTTGTTGCTGCTACTTGACTTTTTTTATCTTTTTTTATCTTTCAGGTTAAAACTCTAAAGATTCGTTTCCTGTAAAATCTTGGTTTCTAAATCACTGAAGCTACAGACTGATTTCAAGGTGCCTATCTCAGTTGGAAGATCAAAGGATTTCCAGATGGAAGTGAAGGTCCGTTAATACTCCTTCAGCGAAACGAAAAGCTGTGTTCTGTTTGCTATGAACTCTCCAGTACATCTACATCTACATGACTACTCTGCAATTCACATTTAAGTGCTTGGCAGAGGGTTCATCGAACCACAATCATACTATTTCTCTACTATTCCACTCCCGAACAGCGAGCGGGAAAAACGAACACCTAAACCTTTCTGTTCGAGCTCTGATTTCTCTTATTTTATTTTGATGATCATTCCTACCTATGTAGGTTGGGCTCAACAAAATATTTTCGCATTCGGAAGAGAAAGTTGGTGACTGAAATTTCGTAAGTAGATCTCGCCGCGACGAAAAACGTCTATGCTGTAATGACTTCCATCCCAACTCGTGTATCATATCTGCCACACTCTCTCCCCTATAACGCGATAATACAAAACGAGCTGCCCTTTTTTGCACCCTTTCGATGTCCTCCGTCAATCCCACCTGGTAAGGATCCCACACCGCGCAGCAATATTCTAACAGAGGACGAACGAGTGTAGTGTAAGCTGTCTCTTTAGTGGACTTGTTGCATCTGCTAAGTGTCCTGCCAATGAAACGCAACTTTTGGCTCGCCTTTCCGACAATATTATCTATGTGGTCCTTCCAACTGAAGTTGTTCGTAATTTTAACACCCAGGTACTGGTGTAATATACGACACGCATGTATTTTTTTCATCAGCCAACATTCAAGATCTATGTTAGAACCGAGAAAGACACACGTAGTTAGAGGTGAGACGCTGAAGGTGTGGAGTAATCTTAGCAACTTATATAGAGAGAAAACTGTGGGGAGCGGACAGGGGTTAAGTACTTCTGCCGCTTGTAGCTGTAAGGTGCAAAACAGTAGCGACCGGAGAAATGTGGAAGAAATTTCTCACTCGCGTTTATGACTCATGGATGGCCATTGCAGGGCTGCCAAGGTAACGCAGACAAATTCCCTTTAATTTAGACCAGAATGAGGCCGCGCCCTGTGCAGTGGGGGTGGAGGGGCGGGCAGGCAGAGAGAAAGAGAATGTCGCCAGTAAGAGGACAAAGGGAACAGGTTGGCGGAGCAGAGGAACAGGTGAGAGTTGGAAGGAGCAAGAGACGCAGTCAGGGGGGAAGGGAAACGGGGCCGCGAGAGACGGGCGCAGACAGCGGAAATGAAACACCGCCACCGCCCAGACGCCAGGGGTGGGCTCAGGTGGAGGAAGCACTGCGGGGGAGGAAATAAATGGAAATACAGGGCGGGCAGTCCAGGGATGTCTGTGTTTCATCGCCGTGATGAATGTCGGGATTAGGACTGCAGCCGCCCCAGGTAATGTATGTATACACTCCGGCAAGAGTCGTAGCTACGCGGAAATTGATGCGCTTCGTCTGCCTAATGATGAAATACGCCCCCCCCCCCCCCCCGTCCTCCACCCCGCACTGCCACGGCAAAAGTAGTTATCGTTCCGGTTTTCCTTCGTAGCCCAGCCATAACTCTTTTCCCCTTTTCTGCAAAGCAGCTGGCAGGAGAGTAATTGGAGTTGAAGCACCCGGTTGGATTCCGGCACTCAAGTACCCGGCTGAGGGTTTGAGCAGTGCTGAGGAAGGGCAAAAGTGGGAGAGGGGGGGGGGGGGCGGAGGGGAGAGAGGAAAGGGGGAGGGAAGCGTAGCCTCAGCGCAGAATGAATGGCGGAGCACGTTATTGGCTTGTATAATGGCCATTAAGGTCGCGGAGGTAGTGGAGGAAATGGGTGGTGCTCGGGGGAAAATACCTCTGTTGTGGGTAGGTTTTGATGAGAGTGGAGATTTGCGGCTGACGAGACCAGGGGACGGGGGCAACGTGGGAATCATGACAAGCGACTCAAAAATCAAATTACTGAAACCGTTATAGATCTGCTGTGGTGCAGAATAATAAGGGAAATGAATTGGAATGTGTGCCACAGACAGTACCAAGGAGAGTAAAGACAGAGTCAGGTAGTGCAGTGGTTAGAACACTGGACTCGCCACTGGGAGGACGACGGTACAAACCCGCATTTGGCTATCCTGCTTTAGGTTTTCCCTGATTTCCCTAAATTGCTTCAGGCAAGTGCCAGGACGGTTCCATTGAAACAGAACAGCCGACTTCCTTCCCCATCTTTTCCTAATCCGATGGACCAATTATCTCACTGTTTGGTCCCGTACCTCCAAGCAAGCAACCAACCAACCAGCTGCCCAAAGACAGAGGCAGAGTCAGAGCCTGTAGCAGAAGCAAACCAGTGCCGTCGCAAATGGGTCAGATATGGACATACATTTCAGTATCGCCACCAGATGCCAAGCGTCAGGTACACGTCCAGCAGGAAGATGGCAGAGACAGCAAACCACAGCTGAGAAAGAAACACATATTCGTTAGCACGTAATCAGCAGTCAACAGCCTGTAATAGATTATTAAGTGAAGATAGCAGAACGAGGACCGCTGACAGTAGAGGACAAGCAGGTCACAGTTGGTGATTATGAAACAAACCTCGTTTCATACCATCTTGCTGGCCCGTTTAAGTACACCACTTTTCCAGCTATCAGGGAGTGGGACATTGGGGTAAATGACATTCACAAGAATAACACTCGATTCTGTGATTAGAAAAGTGTAGTCAATCTTTGTCCAGGATCTCACATGAACTAGCCAAAGGTGTTCTTGAGACCCTGACTTGGCAAGTTCAAGGTGCTCATTGTCTACCACGTACTGCTGGAGGGACTGTCTTCGGCCACCGCCACCGCCACCACCATCACCACCACCATCACCGCCGAACGGTGTTGCCGAGCGGTTCTAGGCGCTTCAGTCTCCAACCGCGTGACCGCTGCGGTCGCAGATTCGAATCCTGCCTCACTCATGGATGTGTGTGATTTCCTTAGGCTATTTAGGTTTAAGTAGTTTAAAGTTCTAGGGGACTGATGACCTCAGATGTTAAGTCCCATAGTGCTCACAGCCACTTGAACCATTTGAACCACCACCACCATAACCACCACATCGCAGAGTGCTGGTCGCATTGAACATAGTCTCAGAAGGCAGAACTGATGGACTCTCAGGGTCCCTGTTTCTGTTCATCACTCAGGTGCCTAGGGATGCTGAGACCCAACAGGCCGGTATGGAGTAGACCAACCCACCACACGGGTTGGGTTGGGTTGTTTGGGGGAAGAGACCAAACAGCGAGGTCATCGGTCTCATCGGATTAGGGAAGGATGGGGAAGTAAGTCGGCCGTGCCCTTTCAAAGGAACCATCCAAGCATTTGCCGTGAGCGATTTAGGGAAATCACGGAAAACCTAAATCAGGATGGCCGGACGCCAGATTGAACCGTCGTCCTCCCGAATGCGAGTCCAGCGTGCAACCACTGCGCCACCTTGCTCGGTCCACCACACGGCTTCTGATACCAGTTACATCGCTGATTGGTCGTCGAGGCCACCATAGAAATGGGAGTGGGAAGAGTACGCTCCTACAACCAGTGCAAACCAACAGTCACGATCTGCCATACAGCTGACGGCATGACACCGAGGCAGCTGACGCGGCTCCCTGCACGTGCAGAAGCTCAGCTGACCGAACACAAGTCAGCCGAAATAATTCGAATAGCTGAATGCGGCATCATCCGAGTTGTAAATCTAAAAACTAAACTCCGCCCCAACAGCCGTTATGGTACCGACCGGCCGCCGTGTCATACTCAGCCAACAGGCGTCACTGGATGCGAATATGGCGGGGCATGTGGTCAGCACACCGCTCTCCCGGCCGTATGTCTCTTTACGAGCCAGGGGCCGCTACTTCTCAATCAAGTAGCTCCTCAGTTTGCCTCACCAGGTCTGAGTGCACCCAGTTTGTCAACACCGCTCGGCAGACAGGATGGTCGCCCATCCAAGTGCTAGCCCAGCCCGAAAGGGCTTAACTTCGGTGAGGCGGGAACCGGTCTCACCACTGCAGCAAGACCGTTGGCCTAGTTGTATATGTAATGCCTAAATCATAGAACTCTGCCACTGCTTTAGTAGTGACGAAGATGCTTCACAGGTCCTCCTTGCGCTGTCGTCGAGATTCCACAGCGGCGCAATAAGTATCGACCAGTGCAGAGATACTGCACAGCAAAGTGGTATCAGGAGGCGGCAATGAAATGCCGGGAAGAAGCCGTGCCTGGCGTAGTCCCGAGGCGCCACCGCCGGGCCTCTGCACTAAAATAGCGTCGCCAGAGGCCAGGAGGGCAGTTCTGTTCGAGGTCGGCTCCGCCCACTTCCAGAAAGTTCCTGTTAGAGTGGCGTCGTAGTGCTGCCTACTCACCGCGACGCAGCCACTGCAGTGAAGAGACTTCCGTCTCCTGTGAACTGTGCCTACGGGAGAGCGATGTCAGAACTGCGTCAACAAGGGTCAACAAACTTGTGTTGCCTAGTGACTGTAGTGAAGCCACAGTACGGTCATTCCGACCTTGCAACAAGTGGCCACTCAGTTACCATAGCTCATCTAGTGTGTTCCGAACCACAAGTCCACGTGTGCAGCTTCATAACGACAGCCGAGCCTCGCGAGCAAAGGCAACTTTTGTTGTAATTAATAGTCATTTGGGTTAGATAGAGCAGCAATCAGTCGTTGAATGAAGTTGCTTTAATATGACAATAATAGTCACAACGCAGATCAGATTTGGACCTGTGTCAGGTCATTATCAATGCAGTGCGGAATTGTACCAGTTGTTCGTGCTCAAGTGAATGCTTAAACAGTTCAACCATGGTAATTGAACTGTGTAAGCATTCCCTTGAGCACGAACAACTGCTACAATTCCGCACTGCATTGATAATGACCTGACACAGGTCTAAATCTGATCTTCGTTGTGACTATAAATGTCATATTAAAACAACTTGATTCTACGACTGATTGCTGCTCCATCTAACCCAATATAACCACAGCCGTTGCGTGCACCCACCCCACGGAGGGCAACCTGCTAATAGTGATTTATTCATAGTCTTCTACTTAATTGTATTACCACTGGCCACCTCAGTGTCCAAGAAGTCGGACAAAACACACCTCAACCATCCTGACATAACTTGGAAGCAGTTGTAGCTGGACCTGTTGATAAAATATCGATATATGGTTTTTTTGTAGAAGTATCTGTATATATTTATCAAATGGCTCTGAGCACTATGGGACTTACCTCTGTGGTCATCTGTCCCCTAGAACTTAGAACTACTTAAACCTAACTAACCTAAGGACATCACACACATCCATGCCCGAGGCAGGATTCGAACCTGCGACCGTTGCAGTCGCGCGGTTCCGGACTGAGCGCCTAGAACCGCGAGACCACCGCGGCCGGCATATATTTATCAACATTTTTTCACCGATATGTTAATATCGAAATTGAAATATCGAGTGCTGATATTTTTATTCAATATTATACTTTTTCTCTATTTTTGACATATATTTTAAGTTGTTCTTCTGAAACTGTACTAGAACATAACTTTGCTTTCACTGTATGAAGGAGTGTTTCTATTTCTTGAACTTTCTCACGTCCTGTCTTTCTCTTCGACTAAGTAAACCAAGTGTAGATGGAAGAGAGTAGTAGTCCGGTTGCATGTGGGGAGGGGGCGGTGTGAATGGAATAACAAGACATTCCGATGTGAAGGAACAGCAGACGAGTTGCGTTAAAACCAGTTATTAAAATAACTAATGCGCTATTTGTTCACATCGGTATTCTTCAAAAGCCGGCGGAAGTGGCGGAGCGGCTCTAGGCACTACAGTCTGGAATCCCGCGACCACTACGGTCGCAGGTTCGAATCCTGCCTCGGGCATGGATGTGTGTGATGTGCTTAGGTTAGTTAGGACCCAAAGTGCTAAGAGCCGTGTTCTTCAAAAAACAGTTGCTGAAACTGATCAACAAACATCCAAATGATAAGACTGGTACTTGCGGTGGGTGGAGACGTGTGAGGAGAAATGCTGACATAACACAGGTCTGCGTCTGCGACATAAAAATTGTTTCAAATTTATCAAGTGATTTTTAAAGTGTTTTCAATGCTGATTTCGGGTAAAATAGTGAAAAACTCAATCACGTACAGTTATTTCACAAACTGCTTGTCTAGTTTTAGCTTTTTTCTATATTTAAGCACTCTAGTGAGTTTGAATTTTGTTTTTTAGGATCTCCACAAACTGTTATTTAGCCGTTTTTATACTAGATAAACGTAAAATAAAGAGTAATTAGGAGTAACCAGCAGCGTTTTCATGTCAGTGCCTGTCTGTCTCGCTGCCCCTTCCCCCGCCATCACCAAGCAGTGAGCTTCTGCTGTCGTCCTTCAGTTCACAGCACCTCTTCACTCTATGCTGTTCACATGTTGTTGTTACTGGTGCTTTAAAGCACTGACTGTTCTCTTGTGTTGTGAAGTTGTTTTATAGACAACGGTTCAAAATGGTTCTGAGCACTATGGGACTTAACATCTGAGGTCATCAGTCCCCTAGAACTTAGAACTACTTAAACCTAACTAACCTAAGGACATCACTAACATCCATGCCCGAGGCAGGATTCGAACCTGCGACCATAGCAGTCGCGCGGTTCCGGACTCAAGCGCCTAGAACCGCTCGGCCACCCCGGCCGGCCTATAGACAATGGACAACGGATACCACAGGATGTATAAACTCGCCAGATTGCCTCTGTTACATTTGTGGTAATTATACCATTAGAAAGCAACAAAGAAACATTTCCGATGTTGAAAAAAAGTATATTTCGCCTATTTTGGTATAAAGTTAGGCGATCAAGATAAGCCTCGGGCCCCACACAAAGTTTGTTCAGTGTGTCTTGAAGAACTGAGGTAATGGTTTCAACATAAAAAGCAGTCCTTACGTCTTGGAATACCAATGGTTTGGACGGAGCCCAAAAATCATAGTGATGACAGCTACTTTTGCTGTTGCAACGTACGAGGTTTCAATTTGAAAAAAAAAAAGGATATTTCTTACCCTAACATAATCAGCCATTCGCTCTGTTCGTGATGGACCTGAAGTACCAATACCCTCTCCTCCAGATTCTTTGGATCATATAGATAATCACGAGCCATTGACTCAGCAAGATGATAGTTAAGAAGATAGAGATTGCTACGATCCTGGCACAACCGATCCCATTCCATTCTCACAATCTGAACTGAACGATTGCTTCTTGGTATCGATCGAGGGAAAAGAAATAAAAGAACCTTCGGCAGAAAGCAAAAGCGTTATTATAAGAGGTTGTGAGCCGACAGAGAAATGGAAGTGTACTGTAAATTCAGTTTAGAATACCATTTATAAATAAAATAAAATTTGATAACGTTGGAAAAAATGTGATAAATTGCTTGAATCTTATTATTATACCCAAAAATACTGCCTCGTTTGTGAGAAAACCAAGCGTGATAGAAAAAAAAGGGATTGCATTTTTGAAATCAGCGATGAAAAGTACATAAAAGTCAGTTATCAAATTTCAGACTTTCAAAAAATATTTTTTTGCAGACCAGTGTAATCGTCGTTCGGCGCTACCAGCACGAACTGCAGCGCTTAACTTCACCACACAGTTTTAACACTGCGACTACTGTTTATGCAATTGTGCTGTGTACTGTGATGAGCTTGGAATAAATAAAAGATGTCCCAAAATTCATGCAAGATTAGAATTTAGCGCCATTTCTGCGGCAAAGTGTTGCCAATGAGAAACAAAAGAAATTTGGCAGGTTACAATTCCAAGGTTTTGGCCAGGTACATGAAGAACGACGCGTTTTATTTGTTGAGCAATAATTTGAAAATAATCAAGGTGTGGCAGTCATAATTCGCAATTTTCTTGGAAAATATGGTCGAAGTAGTGATTTAGCTTGATCAGTTGATAAGAGATTTATTACAAAATGTGGGAAGACTAGATTAGTTCTTTATCTTAAACGCTAACGGTGCCTCTCAATATGTCGCTCACCACAAAACATGGAAGGTATTCGTGAGAGTGTTGTTCACAGTGCAGAGACTTCAATTCGGCACCGTGGTTAAAAATCAGAGATTTCGGGAAGCGCTCTAGCGTGTATTCTAATGGATCTATGAATCTCGCTGCTTGCAAAGTTCGATTCACTCAACAGCTGAAGCCTGCTGCCCCAGCAGAGTGAACGGTGATCGTGGTAATGGTCGTTGAGACACATCGTCACACTTTTCTGAGAAATTTATGCTGGGGGCAGTATCGGAACATTCTTTTTCAAAAATACGGAGGTACAGGGAATGAGAGTTAGTGGTGCTCACCATTGCGCAATGATAATCTGATTTTTGTTCCTTAATTAAAAGATACGGATGTGGACGACATTTTGTATCACCAACACGGCGCTAAATGCCATACACAGCCTGAGAAACATTTGAGTTACTGCACGACTCATGTATTTTTCTGTTTTGGTGAACGGAACTATCCACGCAAATAACGCAATTTTATGCCATTCCACTTCTTTTCTTTGTGGCTTCTTGCAGTGTAATATTTATGCCAATAAGCCAGCGACCACAGACGCGTTGAAGGAGCACAATTTTGTGCGTTATTAACGAAATTCAGCCCCATTCATGCTAGAAAGTCGTGGATATTTAGCTTTTATTTATTATTTTAAAGGAATGAAAAGAAATGTGCGTATGTGCTAGGAAAGTCGCGAAGGCCATTTATCGGACATGCTACCCTACTGATTTTGCGGCACAAGATAGTAGTTGAAATAGAGAATGTGTTAGTACGCTGTTTAGGTTTTTAAATTGGTAACGCCACGTAGCGCTCTGTTTGCAAATCACTGGCTGTGCTGTGTGAAGGCTGTGACTGGTTTGTATCGTTGGAAGTTGCTATTGTAGTGTTGGGCAGCGGCAGCTGGATGTTAACAGCGCGTAGCGTTGCACAGTTGGAGGTGCGCCGCCAGCAGTGGTGGACGTGGGGAGAGAGATGGCGGAGTTTTCAAATTTCTAAGAATTGATGTCATGAATTGGTATATATTATGACTATTAAGGTAAATACATTGTTTGTTCGCTATTAAAATCTTTCATTTGCTAACTGTGCCTATCAGTAGTTAGTGACTTCCGTAGTTTGAATCTTTTAGTTAGCTGGCAGTAGTGGCGCTCACTGTATTGCAGTAGTTCGAGTAACGAAGATTTTTGTGAGGTAAGTGATTTGTGAAAGGTATAGGTTAATGTTAGTCTGGGCTATTCTTTTGTAGGGATTATTGAAAATCAGATTGCGTTGCGCTAAAAATATTGTGTGTCAGTTTAGTGTTGATCAGAATAGGTAAAGAGCGAAATGTCTGAGTACGTTCAGTTTTGCTCAGCTGTTTGAAAATCAAATAGCGTAAGAGTTTTATCAGCACAGTAAAACACTAATTTTTCTAAGGGCACGTTTCAAATGTATCAACATGCGCTTCTTTTGTAAAGAAAAGAAGTTTTTTTCAGCAGAAGCAGCTCTGCGGTACAGGTGTGAGAGCCAGCCAGGTTCTGAGGGAATCAGGCACGTGCTTCCCAGCAGCAGATGTCTGTGGGCGAGCAGGGGGGGGGGGGGGGGGGGGAGGAAGGCGGAGTGCCTCCCCGTGACGTCAGCAGTGTTTACGACGAGTCTGCCCTACACGGGCGGCGTTCCGCTTTCGGAGCGACCGTCAGCGCCATTGTCTCGCTCCGAAGGCAGCCGCGTCACTCCGAAATGACGTCATCAGGGATACAATGACGTCACGTCACTGCCAGTTGCCTTGGGTGCGTGGCAGAGGGGAAAGGACGAAAAGAGTGTGAGAGGTAAACGCTTGAAACGGGGGGGGGGGGGGGGGCTGGTATGTGTTATCGAGCAGCAAAGGCATGAGACGGAGGGGTGAGCGCAACGTAGGGACCGCGAGAGGTTATCGTGTTTTCAGCTGAACTGTCACGTCACGGCGTGAAGGTAAAGACAGGGGCGAAAGTCGTCAGTCAAGTCCGTTGTACGAAACCACGCGGATGTCATTCAATCGTAAAAAGGAATGAACGTCGGGTTTTGGCGTCCGACCGGGAACGAGATCTCGCTAGAGATGCAGCAGAAGTTGGCTATGAACACGGATAGACGACGGAATCGATATCAGAGGAACCATCCCAGATTTACCTTAAGCAATTCAGGGAACTGCGACAGAAAACGTAAACTGGATGTCTAAGGCACATTAAATGTACTGTCGCAATTGATAATGATAACGCCGAAAGGGTTCCAGCATATAAACGTTTGCGTGTCAGATAAACGATAAATGACGCCTCCACCAATATTTTCTCTTCGGATTTGAACAAGTCACAATTTTTTCCTGAAACTAAAGTAATTCCTGATAAGCCGTGATACAAGTATTATTGTTCGCATTCGACTACTTCGGCGCTACGTGTTCAGTATCCTACTCTGTGATTTTGAGTATTGGACACTTTAATCGTAGTATTAAGCAAAAAGCTGGAGAAATTGGAGATATGAGCGTATCGAAGGGTACTAAGGATACCTTGCGTAAAAAATGGTTCAAATGGCACTCTGCACGATGGACATCTGAGGTCATCAGTTCCCTAGAACTTTGAACTACTTAAGCCTAACTAACCTGAGGACATCACACACATCCATGCCCGAGGCAGAATTAGAACCTGCGACCGTAGCGGACGCGCGGTTCCGGACTGAAGCACCTAGAACCGCTCGAGCACAACGGCCGGCTACGTTGGACAGATAAAGTCTCAAATATTGCAGTTCTGCTGCGTGAGACGTAGAATTCTAATTGAAACCTATTCAAACATATGTATTTCGACTATAAGCATCAACTTCTGACGTAGGGGTGTAGGCAAATATGTACTTCTAGAAAGGTTACGAAAAAACTAATTACAAAATGATAATTTCGCTAACTTGTGGAAGTCCATTAATTGGTAGGAACATTTTTTATAACATACATCGTTTCCAATATATAAAAACAGGAAACCCATTGTCAACGAAACATTTTTTATGCATTTCTACACAGGTGGCCGGCCGACGTGCCCGTGCGGTTCTAGGCGCTACAATCACGAACCGCGAGACCGCTACGGTCGCAGGTTTGAATCCTGCCTCGGGCATGGATGTGTGTGATGTCGTTAGGTTAGTTAGGTTTAAGTAGTTCTAAGTTCTAGGGGACTGATAACCTCAGTAGTTAAGTCCCATAGTGCTCAGAGCCATTTGAACCATTTTTTTACACATGTGATTTATAATATGCTTGGAGAATGAGTTATGTAGTTACGCTATGGGAGATATTGTAATTATTGAAATGTTTCATTGGTTTTAGGATGAGAGTTTTAATTGTAATTTTATTGAAAAACTCTTTATAACAATACTGAGGATTATTCGGATTTGAATATAAAGGGGCAGCCATATTGGCAGGCAAGCTGTCTTATTCGTGATTTTTGGTGGGAAACTTGTAGCCTGTAAAACTGATATCAGTATTGGAAGTGCTTTACTAATTATTTGAGTTTTGTAAAGATGCTTTGATTTTTTCGAGATTGCAATAAATAATCTGTTAAAACATAATACTTGATTAAATATTAATTGGACTTTTGAGTCGACATTACAGTCGCTCTCTAAGAATCCAGGACCATGGCTCTGACAAATGACTACGAACCCCGATTACAATGCTAAATTAGAATTTAGAAACGTTTCAGGCGTATGAACAGCGATTTAGAAATTGTCAGTGCCATCAAGAGAAAAAAAACTCCAATAGCTTGGCGATATAATGCGCAAATACGAGGTGCATTCAAGTTGTAAGGCCTCCGATTTTTTTCTCCGGACTGGAAAGAGATAGAAACATGCGCATTGTTTTCAAATGAGGCCGCGTGCATTGTCAATACGACCCAGAGATGGCAGCACCGTAGGGCAGATGGAATTTTACCGCCAGCGGCGGGAATGAGAACTGTTTTAAATACTTAAAATGGCGACGTTTTCCTTACTTGAACAGTGTGCAATCTTTCGTTTTTGCGTGGTGTGAAACCAATTGAAATTCATCGACAGCTGAAGGAGACATGTGGTGATGGAGTTATGGATGTGTCGAAAGTGCGTTCGTGGGTGCGACAGTTTAATGAAGGCAGACATCGTGTGACAACAAACCGAAACAACCTCGGGCTCGCACAAGCCAGTCTGACGACATGATGGAGAAAGTGGAGAGAATTGTTTTGGGGGATCACTGAATCACTGTTGAACAGACCGCCTCCAGAGTTGGCATTTCTGTGGGTTCTGTGCACACAATCCTGCATGACGACCTGAAAATGCGAAAAGTGTCATCAAGGTGGGTGTCACGAATGCTGACGGACGACCACACAGCTGCCCGTGTGGCATGTTGCCAAGCAGCGACAGCACGAATGGGACTTTCTTTTCGTCGGTTGTGGCAATGGATGAGACGTGGATGCCATTTTTCAAGCCAGAAACAAAGCGCCAGTCAGCTCAATTGAAGCACACAGATTCACCGCCACCAAAAAAATTTCGGGTAACCGCCAGTGCTGAAAAAATGATGGTGTCCATGTTCTGGGACAGCGAGGGCGTAATCCTTACCCATTGCATTCCAAAGGGCACTACGGTAACAGGTGCATCCTACGCAAATGTTTTGAAGAACAAATTCCTTCCTGCACTGCAACAAACGTCCGGGAAGGGCTGTGCGTGTGCTGTTTCGCCAAGACAACGCACCCGCACATCGAGCTAACGTTACGCAACAGTTTCTTCGTGATGACAACTTTGAAGTGATTCCTCATGCTCCCTACTTACCTGACCTGGCTCCTAGTGACTTTTGGCTTGTTCCAAAAATGAAAGACACTCTCCGTGGCCGCACATTCACCAGCCGTGCTGCTATTGCCTCAGCGATTTTCCAGTGGTCAAAACAGACTCCTAAAGAAGCCTTCGACGCTGCCATGGAATCATGGCGTCAGCGTTGTGAAAAATGTGTACGTCGGCAAAATGTGTACGCCAGTTTCATCGATTTCGGGTGAGTAGTTACTTAGAAAAAAAAATCGGAGGCCTTAGAACTTGAATTCACCTCGTACAAACACCACCTGTTGCAACTAGTACTCCAAGGAAAGGTTGATGGCAGACGTGGTCCAGGATGTAGATGATTATCCCGTCTTAAACAAGTGGATCGTACTGAACACAGAATCACAGTTCAGGTGAGCACTTCTTGCTACTGATCGCAGATGTCCTCGGAGGACGAGGCACTTGAAGAAGAAAGAAGAAGGATGTCCTAGGTGATTTTAGTTACATGGGCCTCAAGCTCTTGTCTAAGGCATCGTCACATTCCTCGTGTCTCGTCTCCTTACGCTGGAGATATCCTAAGAGGCTCTCAGGACTTCGTTAGCTGTTTTTTCAAACTCAGAGAATAAACTCAACAGTCGGCTCGTGACCTCATAGGACTGACGCCCAAAATCGCGCCATTCCGTCATGGGGTGTTACGAAGCTGAAAGTGGGGAAGATGGATGGATGGATGGATGGATGGATGGATGGATGGATGGATGGATGGATGGATGGATGGTTGGTTGGTTGGTTCTGGGTTAAGGGACTGAACAGCGAGGTCATGAGTCCCTCAGTTGAGAAGTAGTTCACATGGATTAACTGAAGTCGGTCAAAAATGTGATCGGATTATAAACGTAGTGTGGAATAATCGAGGCACTAAAAACAGTATTGATGTCAGAGTTGATAAATTCTTTTACAGAGAAGTAAAAATATATGGATCGGGCCGGTACGTAGATCAAAGAGCAGACAATAGGTCTTCCGTCTAGTGCGAGGGCAACAATGAATGATTAATAAGTTTATCCTCGGAGGAAACGCTTCATTACAGACGAAATCAGTATTGTGATTCTTAAGTAACTACTATTAAGGTCACAGTAAACTGTTATAGCGTCACAGTTTAATTTGAAAGAGCAAAACGGTAATGCGAAATTTTAGTGTGGAAGTGTAATCACAGTACTTCTAACTGCGAGTATGAGCATGGATAGGTTTACTCAGCGTTAGGAGAAGTCTCACTTACGAACTCGGTGAACGAAAGAAATGGTATGAACCGTAAATCTGTCAAAGCAACCTTTCTCTCGTAAAACTGAAGACCTTTGACGTTCATAAAGAAACCAGACGCGCTGTCGTTTTGGGCAAAGAAATCAGGTTTCATACGAAGCGTGTTCTCGTTGCTAATCACGCCTAACCCATGCCCGATAGCCGCAAAAAAAAAAAAAAAAAAAAAAAAAAAAAAAAAAAAAACACCTCTTTCAGTTAAGTATCAGCAAAATGTTTCGAGAGGGACCAGTAGCCAACCAACCAACAAATTTTGAATCCACAATGACCTTAAATAAGAAAGGTCTTCACAAAGTTCTTAGGACATGAAAAAGACCCAGAATATGTTTCTATGATGGCAACAATGTTAAAGAAGTTTGAAACTTTAGGAAGTCTAATGACCCTGAATGTTCACTTTTTTAACCTTGATTACTTCCCAGACAATATGGGAGATGTTAGTGAGGAGCAAGGAGAGTGTTTTCACCTGGACATTAATGTGATGGGAAAACGCTACCAAGGCTGCTGGAACACCAACATGATGGGGGACTACTGTTGGTCACTTCACATACACGTTCAGCAAGCGACTCGTCGTAGAAAAAGGTACACAAGAAGCTTCAAAGAAAAAAAAAGAGATAGAAAATACAAATCCATCTGACAAGTGAAACCTCTATTAACACATATCATTGTTTTCAGTAGCTTACTATAAATACAAACCATGCTTATGTTGTAACAAAGCGTTTCATTAATTTCCCCGTTTACTGTATAGCGCAGGATTTTTATACTGTGCAATAAAAAGTGTATTGCTCGAAAACTATGGGTGATAAAAAATACTAAGGCTAGATTTGGATTCAGCTCATAAAAATCTATGAAGATCAGCTATCAAAGTAAAAAAAAAGATTTTCAAATAAAGTTTCACGTTGGCCTGTGTGATCTTTGCTGTGGATTCCTCTCTAATTGGAATTATTGTAACACCAGCATCGTTGCAAGAAGACTCGCCAGGTCAGCCGAGCGCGCTAACGCGCTACTTCCTGGGCTCTGTAGGCGCACCGACCCCGGATCGAATCCGCGCGGCGGATTAACGACAAGGACGGGTATGCCCGACAGCCTGGATGTGGTTTTTAGGCGGTTTTCCACATCCTCCTAGGTAAATAACGGGCTGATCCCCACGTCCCACCTCAGTTACAGGACTCGCTGACATCTGAACACTTTCGCACTATTCCATGGATTACACTAGTCACAGACAGGTGGGGTACACTAATTCCTTCCCGGGGGTATGGGTTGGCGGCAGGAGGACATATGACCACCCCTTCAATTAACATTGCTGCCTCCGATTAACCATGCCGACCCTGCGTATCTGTGGGAAAATTGGCACAAGCAAAAGAAAGAAAAATATCATTGCAAAAAGGACGAGGAGTGTACCCAAAATTTAACCTTGTGGGGCTCTCTTTGTGATTTACAACCTTTCATCAAAATTTTCAACCCTTCCATTAGTGTCCGAATTATTGAGCACCGCTTTTTGTATCCTACTTGTTAAATACGATTGAAATCCTTTGTGTGTTGCGGCGTCTAATCCATTAAACACGAGTTCTTCTAAGAGTGTTGCACGACTTACTGTTGCGTACATAGTTCCGCATAGTCAGTGCGTACACAACTTTCCCACTAGAGCGCGCCCAGCTAAGCACAACAGCGGAGGCGCAGCGCTCGTCCGTCTCTGCACTACGAGATGGCGCTGCCATAGAAACAGACCCAATTCTGTTTCCGCCGATCTGCGTATTAATATGTAACTCAGCCAATGAGATTGCTGCTAATGTAGAACCTTTTCTCCTCACGGATCACAAACGCGCAGTGATACATGAACACGTGAGGTATTATAATGAGTGTACAGACCTCCGATTAGTCAGTCTGCATTAGTATGCACCAGTCTATAGTCAAGTTTCAGTCTGCGCCTAATAAGATTATCATATTCCTGTACATAGCCACGAAGAGAAATGTGTAGACACTTTGTCGAGTATCAGAGCTATTTGAGAATAAGATTAACATACCAAGACCAGAGGAACTTCAGATTGTTAATTGTAAATAGCATCCAGAGTCAAGTTACGTAATGTTTAAGCTTGTTATTATTTTAATAAATGTGTGTGAAAATTAATCAAGTTCTGTTTAAGGTTGATCACCGTCAATGTGCTACTCTAAGTGTGCAAGTGGCATTTCTATCGTCTGACCTAACGCCAGAAGATAAACACGCCACGATAAGACCACGAGGCATATTGCTAACTCTCGCTTACAGTACGCACACCACACCTACCTCGTACCTTGGAAGGTCACAAAAGCTTTACTGTTTGAGGCTTGTAACAGCAACTGCACCGTGCTTTTTTTACTGTTTAGCACAGTGCAGTTTCCAGTCAGCTGGGAACTCGGCTTGGACTGGCAGTCAGAGCCACGTCCCTTGGCTCTCTGAGGCCTTGGAAGATGAAGTCATCAGGAGAGGAGGCGCCGCAGTCGAGGTTTCAGGGCGAAGCGTCTGGAGGTCTATTGAGGCGAATCGTGTGTGCCGACGAGGGCCGGGCGCGCAAGACTCTAGAGGGTGGGGAGGGGGACGAGGTGCTCCAGGCTGGAGAGGTTATCGCGTTTTCGGCTGACTTGCTACGTGCCCAGAGGGAGGGCCACGACAGGTCGATACGGTCGCGCGCATCCCTCAACCACTGTCACTGCGCCGCGTTGAAAGCTGGCTGGCTCTCAATGGCGCCGTCCTCTAATGCTTCGTAGCGGCGTTTTCTCCATGCTGGCCATAAAACCACCACTAATGCTTGTCACCTCTCCTCACCTTACGAGATTGCAGACGACGTTTAATTCGAAATAAACGTCCAGGGTGACGTGAAGTAGAACCACTGTAACATCCTTCGGATCTTCAGTCTTAGATAACACTCAGCGGTAGAGCAATAAGATTGTTCTTTCTTACGCAGTCAATACCTTCGCTGCGCAGTGCCGATGGTACTGTTACCGACAACTGCGCCGCTAAAGCGGAGTTATTGAACGCAGTTTTCCGAAATTCCTTCACCAGGGAAGACGAATGGAATATTCCTGAATTTGAAACACGAACAGCTGCTAGCATGAGTTTCTTAGAAGTAGATACCTTATGGGTTGCGAAGCAACTCAAATCGCTTGATACGGGCAAGTCTTCAGGTCCAGATTGTATACCGATTAGGTTCCTTTCAGATTACGCTGATACTATAGCTCCCTACTTAGCAATCATATACAACCGCTCGCTCATCGATAAATCTGTACCAACATACTGGAGAATTGCGCAGGCCGCACCAGTGTTTAAGAAGGGTAGTAGGAGTAATCCATCGAACTACAACCCTATATCATTGACGTCGGTTTGCAGCAGGGTTCTGGAGCATATACTGTATTCAAAGAATTATGAATCACCTTGAAGGGAACGATCTATTGATACGTAATCAACATGGTTTCAGAAAACATTGTTTTATGCAACGCAGCTAGCTCTTTATTGCCACGAAGTAATGGCCGCTATCGACAGGGGATCTCATGTTGATTCCGTATTTCTAGATTTCCGGAAAGCTTTTGACACCGTTCCTCACAAGCGACTTCTAATCAAGCTGCGGGCCTATGGGGTATCGTCTCAGTTGTGCGACTGGATTCGTGATTTCCTGTCAGGAAGGTCGCAGTTCGTAGTAATAGACGGCAAATCGTCGAGTAAAACTGAAGTGATATCAGGTGTTCCCCAGCGAAGTGTCCTGGGACCTCTGCTGTTCCTCATCTATATAAATGACCTGGGTGACAATCTGAGCAGTTCTTTTAGATTGTTCACAGATGATGCTGTAATTTACCGTCTAGTAAGGTCTTCCGAAGACCAGTATCAGTTGCAAAGCGATTTATAAAAGTTGACGCTAAATAACGAAAAGTGTGAGGTGATCCACATGAGTTCCAAAAGAAATCAGTTGGAATTCGAATACTCGATAAATAGTACAATTCGCAAGGCTGTCAATTCAACAAGTACCTGGGTGTTAAAATTACGAACAACTTCAGTTGGAAAGACCACATACATAATATTGTGGGGGAGGCGAGACAAACGTTGCGTTTCATTGGCAGGACACTCAGAAGATGGAACAAGTCCACTAAAGAGACAGCTCACACTACACTCGTTCGTCCTCTGTTAGAATATTGCTGCGCGGTGTGGGATCCTTACCGGGTGGGATTGACGAAGGACATCGAAAGGGAGCAATAAAAGGGCAGCTCGTTTTGTATTATCACGTAATAGGGGAGAGAATGTGGCAGATATGATACGCTAGCTGGGATGGAAGTAATTAAAGCAAAGACGCTTTTCGTCGCGGCGAGATATATTTACGAAATTTCAGTCACCAACTTTCTCTTCCGAATGCGAAAATATTTTGTTGAGCCCAACCTACATAGGTAGGAATGATCATCAAAATAAAATAAGAGAAATTAGAGCTCGAACAGAAAGGTTTAGGTGTTCGTTTTCCCCGCGCGCTGTTCGGGAGTGGAATGGTGGAGAGATAGTATGATTGTGGTCCGATGAACCCTCTGCCAAGCACTTAAATGTGAATTGCAGAGTTGTGATGTAGATGTAGATGAAGATGCATGTATCGGTATCGACGTTACAAAAAGAACATTGATGAACTGAACTCGAAACTTGTGCGAGATATTTACTTCACCAAATGTAATTAAATCGTTTATAATCGATGGTTTATCGATTGATATTTAAATATTAATGATCAAATTAGTTCCAGTGACACCATATTCCCAATAGACTGGTTGTAATCTCATATCTATAATCGGTCGTTTTAACAATACGAATCAAGATAGATGTAACGGAACTTGAAAAGCGTATTTGCCTCTATTGGTAGACAGATCGATCTTTTGGTCCTGTCTGTATATTTATATATAATATTGCATAAATAAAGGCTGGGAGAGTGTAAAGTTATCGTTAAAAACGCACGCCGCGCGATTTGTTACGATTTGGTCGGTCATAATAATAATAATAATAACATGCTTTTGAATACAAATAAAATATAGCGGCGATACCTGTGTAATGTTATTGGCAATAATATGTAGTAAATTAATGAGTAAGGTAACCTGTCCTATAAGAAGAGGTAAACTGGCATATTGAGGTGTTTTGCCGATGATACGGCGTCAGTTTTTCGTTTACTCTTAGAAATAAACAAGTAAAGAAGTGCTAATTGTGCGTAGTGAAAAAATATAGGGGCGAGTTTTAAATAACTATGCTATACAATCAGACTAACAAAAGGACATTTAGTTACACGAAATCGCGGATAGCGAAGTGTGGTCGTTAAATTGAGTACACCTACAGGGCGGTCGATTCCGGGATAAATCTATACGTATCTCACGAGGGACGCGGTAGTGAGACCATTTTTGAAAATTATATCGCGTAGACCGTGCTCCAATTTGTGAAAAGGAGAAAAACGTTAACTTTTACGCGAACACTTAATAATTGCGGATTGGAGAGAAAAGTGTGTAATTGTCTTACGCCTAACAAACATTCGTGGAGGCGGTGGCTAGAGTAGAAGAGTCAATTACAAAATACTGTATCATTATCATTTACTGTTGGTGTCGAGCAACCAAAACTGTTCATCAAAGGGTTTCGATGGAACTTGGGAGTTATGGTTCAGGCACTCGCACATACTCCACACCAGAGTGTGAATGAGTGGTGAATGCGAAATAAAACTATGAACAATGTTACGTTGAATAAAACAGAAGAAACAAGACAGTTTGGTCGTATCTGTTATTATTCCATAAACTGTAACATTTCTTATCGTTGTATGAAGCCTTTATAGACGATCGTTATGACAATTTGCTTCGAAGGGCTCTCGTTACGAGTTAAGTTTTGGGGACCTGGTCAAGAGGGGGTAGTTCGTAGATCCTAACTACTGCAGCTGTTCTGGAATCAGGTGCTACCGTGACCGTTGTGTGTTGTCAATGACTTACGGTTACCATATCTCATGCTTTACGATCGACGCGCCTTGCCACTTGGTATAACGGTGCCCCACAGCAACAAAGACAATATGGTAGATCGTAACAGTGTTATTAATTCCTAACGTCAAGGAGTTTCTATTTAAGCGCCGAGCGCTTCAGTCAAATAATATCGCAGCACGTTGTCTCTATAAATAATATTGAAAAATTGAATGACAAACGCGTGAATTGACAGTATATGCTGGTTTATTACACAATATTAGTCACTTCCTAACAGAGCCGTGAGGATGAAGCTTTCCCAGGTGTTGGGGAGAATTATAAATTATATGCTTCGTAACTATCGCCAAGTTCCATAGTCCATGAGTTATTACGAATGAAATTGTTTATCTGTATTCAGTTCCTAAATAGTGTTCACTTCAGGTTATCTAATTAAAAGTCACTTCTGTCTAATATATGCAAGTTCTCTATCTGAATTTTAAATAACGTAATATTTAGTCAAAGTATCGTTTCACTGCGTCGTAGGAGATCGCAATAATCAATTCTGAAAAATCAATCTAATTGCGCCTATATATACGAGCATTCAAAAGTATGACCTGCTTCGGCTACTCTCGTAACATAGTGACAATGGATTGAATTATCCTTAGCCATTACTCACGAATGTCAAAGAGTACTCACACGGAGTATTCTTTGGGAACGTTGGTTCTACTTTGCGAATTTTAATTATAATGATTTTGCGATTTACTATGATTTTGAATTTTGAGTATGATTTTACTGGAATCCTATCTTTCTTTCGTATGTTAATAAATTACTAAGAATTAGATTCCTGATTCAATTACTGGTTAATATCCATATAATAGTGTTAACTGGAAATTAGTTTGCTTGTTTATTTTTCATGGAATTTGGAACTTGTTTTGGGGAAATCTTTGGCAATTTTGGAGCTAATTTTTGATTTTCGTTTCTCGTCCGAGGAAGTGGCATTAAACCAGGCACGTTGCTAGTTGCTAATGGGAGTCGACGGGTGTCACGACATCCTAGTTCCCAAAATAAAAAAAAAAAAACATTTCAACAACAGAGATTACGTTTTTGGGAATCTGAATCAGTAAATGGTGAAATGTCTGAGCTAGCAAGATAGAGCGGATTAGGTTGTGGAAAGGGGCCAAAATAAGTTGGTGACAGTTCCACTTAACATATAAACTTTATTCATCAACGCACAATGTTACAACAACGATGCAAAACACTCAAAAATTTTAATCGACCTCCTTTGATTAACTTTAGATCGGCTGAAGGCCACACTCAAAATCCAAGACGCAAGGTTTAAGCAAGAAATTGAAATACAAGGATCTTCTGGAGGTTCCACCCAAGAATATTTTCTAAACATTCAATCGAAAGAGGCTGAATGCTTTAGCAATTTAATTTCAATGGAACTTGGCTGGAGGCGGCATATTAGGCAATAAGAAGTTTCAATCGAAAGGCAGAAGGCCTTATGTTAAAACAAAAGCATAAAAATCTTATGCCTTAAGGGCAAGACAAGGACATTAATTTAATAGACATTAAAATTCGGTTGAAGGCCACACATCAATCAAATAGCTAAATTCCAAACAGAAATCACTACATAACACGCAAGGAATGACGCTCAGAAGTTTCCAACGGTCGGCCTGGGATTGTAACACTAACGCCCGTTTAGGTGAGACAGGAAGCCTGTCTTCTTAATCTGGAGGCAACCCGACCGACCAATCAACCAAATCAGTTCCGCTCCACGCAACCAGCAAAACGACCGCAAAATTTCGATACACAACACACAGAATATTGGTGCCCACAACGGCCAACACCACCTCAGCTGTCGAACTACACGCCACGCTGGACAGCAACCACACGAAGCGGAAAATACACGCCTAAAATTACGTTAACGAGCAGGGCAGGTAACTGGAACGTCAACGGCCACAAGGCAGAAGATACCGCTGGTCAACTTCAATAACAGGGAATAAATTAAGTTAAACTCCACAGGAAGACGGCTGGAATCTGGGCCAAATTGAATACACACACGTGTTGCTCGCTGGAATGTCTCAAAACCGACAACCAGGATCAGAGGAAGAAATGTAAACAGTTGAGGCTCGATAGTAGGTTAAGTGAAGACTCGACATTCATATCCACGATCGTTGGGTGACGAACTTCGTAGCACTCGCAAGCAGCACCTCACACTCCAACCATGCGTGCACACCGCCAGCAGGTCTCGCAAGAGAGAAATATCAGAAAAGATCATTGGTGCCAAATTACAATAAAAATAAAATTGCGACAGATGCAAAATTATTGCTAGCATATGAAAAATACACTGAAGCGGCCAAAGGATCTGGTAAAGGCATGCATATACAAATACAGAGATATGTAAACACGCAGAATACAGCTCTGCGATCAGCAACGCCTATATGTGAAAATAAGTGTTTGGTGCAGTTGTTAGATCAGTTACTGTTGTTACAATGCAAGTTACCAAGATTCAAGTGAGTTTGAACGTGGTGTTATAGTCGGCGCACGAGCTATGGGACACACCATATCCGAGGGAGCGATGAAGTGGGGATTTTCCCGTACGACCATTTCAAGAGTGTACCGTGAACACCAGGAAACCTACAAAACATCAAATCTCAGACATCACTGTGGCCGGAAAAAGATCCTGCAAGAACGTGTCCAACAACTACTTAAGAGAATCGCTCAACATGTCGGAATGCAACCATTCCGCAAATTGCTGCAGATTTCAATGCTGGTCCATGAACAAGTGGCAGCGTGCGAATCATTCAACGAAACATCATTTCACTCGCCTACCCTTGATGATCACAAGGCACAAAGTTTTATGCTTCGCTTGCGCCTGTCAACACAGGCACTGGACTGTTGATAACTGAAAACATGTTGCCTGGTCGGACGAGTCTCGTTTCAGACTGCATCGAGCGGATGCACATGTACTGGTATGGGGAGAATCTCATGAATCCCTGGACCCTGCAGGTCAACAAGAAACTGTTCAAGCTGGTGGAGGCTTTGTAATGGTGTGGCGCGTGTGCAGTTGGAGTGATATGGGACCCATGATGCGTCTAGATACGACTCTGGCAGGTGACACGTACGTAATCATCCTGTCTGTTCACCTGCATATGTCCATTGTGCATTCTGAAGGATTTGGCTAATTCCAGTAGGACAATGCGACACTCCACACGTCCACAATTGCTAAGGAGTGGCTCCAGCAGCACTTTTCCGAGTTCAGACATTTCCGCTGGCCACCAGACTCCCCACACATGAACATTATGAAGCGTATCTGGGACGCCTTGTTACGTGCTGTTCGCAAGAGATCTGCACCCCCTTGTTCTCTTACGGATTTATGGACAGCCCGGCAGGATTCATGGTTTCAGTTCCGTCCAGCACCACTTCAGACATTAGTCGAGTCCAAGCTGCGTCATGTCGAGGCACTTCTGCGTGCTCATGGTATTAGGCACGTGTACCAGTCTCTTTAGCTTTTCAGTGTTCATGCGCTCACGCCGTGAATATAAACCAACGAGTAAAGAAAGAATTATTCAGAGCAATATATAATAAATTTGACCAGTAGACAGCCCTTCTGACATATTTCTATGACATATACAACACGTTGGTAATACTGTATCAAGCAGGGACTTACGGACTGAATTTACGAAGCTTAGCGACGTGGGTATATTGGGTTTGTAACAATCAAAACATAACCCAACAGCATCGAAAAACATTGCCAGAAGTAGTGAATAAAACTGTCACGTTTACATGGCGACAACAGAAAACACAATTTAGAGACTTCCATTCCATATTTAATGAATCAAATGATTTTAGAAAAATTCCCACAGACAAAAGTACTTTTTCTTTACTTAGCGTTTTAGTAGTTGGTATGTTCATAAAAGTGACTATCTACAGCAAAGAAAAGTGCTGCCAGTACTTTAAATCAATTTTTTTTTTAGCCAGCAATAAACTCATTTACGGTGTGTAGCGTATCAACTGTACTAGCAGAGCCGTGCAGAATTATGACAGTTACGTAGGTGTCCATGTCGTGTACTTTAAATGTTTACATTTGCTTTTTGAAAAGAATTTTGCCAAAGTAAAGTTGAGTAGCAGGTGAACATTAGTGAGGAAGTGAAGAGTAAATAATACCGACCACAGTTATAAGGTGAGTCGCACCTTAATCGAATCTTCACAGTGCATTATGGACCATCGATCAAGTGAGGGTATGTTTTCAAGGCGGTTTTCGCGGGTTGTTTGTGAAAACGCTGTATTGCTTCATAATCTGCCCCTCATAAAAGACCAAACACATTCGAAATATGACAACGCACAGAACAAAGTTAATACGATTCACAGATACCTACATCTACATGGATACTCTGCAAATCACGTTTAAGTGCCTCGCAAAGGGTTAATGGAACGACCTTCACAATAATTGTCTATTATTCCAGTCTCGGAAAAAACAACGAACACATGTATCTAGCCCGTGCGAGCTCTGATTTTCGTGATTTTATCGTCATGATCGTTTCCCCCTGTGTAGGTTGGCGTCCACAAAATATATTCGCATTCCGAGGAGAAAGTTGGTGATTGAGGTTCAATGAAAAACGCCTTTGTTTTAATGGTTTTCACCTTGAAGCCTGTATCAAGTCAGTGACACTCGCAGACCTATTTCACGATGATATAAAACGTGCCACTCTTTTCTGAACTTTTTCGACGTACACCGTCTGTCCAGTTTGGTAAGGATCCCAGACCGCGCAGTAGTGGTCTAAAAGAGGACGGACAAACGTAGTGTTGAGAGTCTCTTTGTTAGATCTATAAAATTTTGTAAGTGTTCTTCCAATAAAACATGGTTTATGGTTTGCCTTCCCCACCACATTTTCTAGGTTTTCTTTCCAATTTGTATTGTTCGTAATTGTAATTCCTGGGTATTTAACTGAATTTACGGCCTTGAGATTTGACTGATATATCGGCTTCCTTTTAGCACTAGTGTGGATGACCTCAGACATTTCATTATTTAGGATTAATTTCCAATTTCCGCACCATATAGATATGTCCACTAGAGTATAAACGACAGCGCCATCTCCAAACAACCTAAGACACCTGTTCATGTTGTCTCCTAAATAGTTTATACAGATAAGGAACAGCAAAAGGGCTTTAACACTACCTTGGGGAACGCCAGAAATCACTTTTTTTTATTCGATGACTTTCCATCAGTTGCTGTGAACTCTGTCAAGGGAAATCACGAATCAAGTCACATAAGTACGTAATTTCACTACAAGTTGATTGTGTTGTACAGTGTGAAAAGCCTTCTGGAAATTTAGAAATGTGGAGTCAGTTTGAAATCCCTTGTCATCAGCAATCAACACTTCATGTAAATGAAGAGACAGTTGTGTTTCATAAGAACGATGTTTTCTAAACCCATGCTGACTGTGTGTCAATACACATTTTTCTTCGGGGTAATGCATTATGCAATATATGTTGCAGAATCCTGCTGCATGTCAACTTTAATGATATGAACCTGTAATTAAGTACATTACTCGTATAACCTTTCTCGGATATCGGTGTGACCTGTGCAACTTTTCAGTCTTTGGGTACGGCCGCTGTAGCCGAGCGGTTCTAGGCTCTTCAGTCCGGAACCACGCTGCTGCTACGGAAGCAGGTTCGAATCCTGCCTCGGGCATGGATGTGTGTGTTGTCCTTACGTTGGTTAGGTTTAAGTAGTTCTAAGTTCTACGGGACTGATGACCACAGAAGTTAAGTCCCATAGTGCTCAGAGCCATTTTTTGGAATCAATTTGAAATCCCTTGTCAACAGCACTCAGAACTTCGTGCGAGTAAAGAGTTAGTTGTGTCACAAGAACAATATTTTCGAAACCCGTGTTGAGTCTGTGTCAATAGACCGTTCTGCTGCAGTTTCTCCCGAGGTACATGGGCTTCTATTGCTTAGTTTCACCCACGAATGAGGTCTCACGACAGGCCGGCGACCACAATGTTAAATATAAAAAGATGATTTGCCAAATCATGGAAGGTAATGGACACCATAGTATGGGCTAAATACAAGAAAACGAACGTGAGACACTCGCAAGAAAGTAGGTTATTCGAACGAGAGAGAGTCGACCAAGACTGCCAATAAAGAGTTGTTCCAGCTGCAGTAATGGCAACTGGGTGTTTGTGGCACAGAGGGTGTACCAACTTTTGTACTCCCTTTGTCGGTAATCGGAGCAGACACACTCTGAATTTTACCATTACAAGCACGTCACTCCCTGCACCTACTGAATGGCCGTGGCCGCGTGCGCTAGCTACACGGCTGCAGCAGCTGCACAGCCCTCCGCCCTGCTGCTACAGGAGACGGGACACCGCCCCCGCGCTTATAAATTAAGAGTGCAGCCGCGCCCTCCCGACGGGTATTTCGCGTCCGGCTTAACTACGGGCCAGAAATTATTGGCCCCGCTAATGAGAGCAGAGATAAAGGAGCTCGCGGCCATGGGTGCAGTTCCCTTCTACTCTATCCCTGCACCTGCACCAGTGCCACACTGCGCCCCCCGTAAGACAAGAGCAGTAGGTCAGCTACCAGCCACTTCTTGTGGGCGGACGGTGAAGGACACAAGTAAGCTCTTCATCCTCAAGCTGTCTCCTTGTCCAGACATGTGCAGTTTAAAACCGGCCCCAGAGTGCACATAGAGTTTTAATTATCGCTTCCAAAAATTACCGCAACATAATTAGCTTTTTCTTTCAGTTATTAGCGGTTCCTCCGTATTAAGCTAACTACAATTTAATTAAAAAAGGGTTTTACACCGGACGTGTTTCGCTTTATAAATTATTCGTGTTTGTATCTCTTATTTATATATTCTCAACAAAAAAGAGTTCAGATATGTGTGAAACCTTATGGGACTTAACTGATAAGGTCATCAGTCCATAAGCTTACACACTACCTAACCTAAATTGTATTAAGGACAAAAACACACACACACACACACACACACACACACACACACACACACACACACACACACACACGCGCACGCCGGATGGAGGACTCCAGCCTCCTCTGGGACCAGCCGCACAGTCCATGACTGCAGCGCCTGAGACCGCTCGGCTAATTCCGCGCGGAATGCAATTTTTACAAACCACTGCTTCTTCCCCCTTTGCTAACAGAGGTCGAAAGATTTCGTTTCACAAATACACATAGCAGATTTTGCCTTTCTGCAGTTTTCCATATACTATATTTGCGACTACTACACTTCGCCTCGCTTTTGGAAAGTAATGCTTATCACGTGATGGAGAAAGACATCCGTGGTATAAACAGACGACCTTTCAAATCTGAAACAACTTGGCAATACGTAAAAGCCTTTATCGCACGATTCTTTATTAAGTGTGATGCGTTTCAAAATTTCGTCATCAGACAAAAGTTGTGACATATAGTGTAAAAACGAATTAGCAATAACAAATACATAAATACTAACGTAAGTACGCACAGTAGTGATACATATACAGCATTTTTAATTTTTACAAATAAGATCATACTTACATTTAAATGAAACTGTGGCAAAAGGCTCCAGGATATGAGTAAATAGACGAAATGTAATAGAGATCTCATCTCAGATATAGGAGGTCCATTTAAAAAAATATAAGTTTGTGTTAAAAAAACACATATGCTTTCGTTTTAGAATGTTTCCAAATATGTACAATCATGGGCCCCAGGCCTACATTGATACCGGTGAACGTCGTTTTCCAATAGCTGTTATTGTTTCAGAGATATTTTGGGTGGACAAGATACCTGCGACACCATGTATAATAGAGTGTGGGCAGTATTATTAATAATACAATTCTTCTAATACACTACTGGCCATTATAATTGCTACACCACGAAGATGACGTACTACAGAAGTGAAATTTAACCGACAGGAAGAAGATGCTGTGATAAGCAAATGATTAGCTTTTCAGAGCATTCACGCAAAGCTGGCGTCGGTGGCGACACCTGCAACGTGCTGACATGAGGAAAGTTTCCAACCGATTTCTCATACACAAACAACAGTTGATCAGCGTTGCCTGGTGAAACGTTGTTGGGATGCCCCGTGTAAGGAGGAGCATTACGCAACATTCCGTTTCCCACTTTCATAAAGGTCGGGTTGTAGCCTACCACGATTGCAGTTTATCGTATCGCGACATTGGTGCTCGCGTTGGTCGAGCTCCAATGACTTTTAGCAGAATGTGGAATCAGTGGGTTCAGGAGGGTAATACGGAACGCCGTGCTGGCTCCCAAAGGCCTCGTATCACTAGCAGTCGAGATGACAGGCATCTTATCCGCATGGATGTAATGGATCATGCAGCCACGTCTGGATTCCTGAGTCAACAGATGGGGACGTTTGCAAGACAACAACCATCTGCACGAACAGTTCGACGACGTTTGCAGCAGCATGGACCATCAGCTAAGAGACCATGTCTGCGGTTACCCTTGACGCTGCATCACAGACAGGAGCGCCTGCGATGGTGTACTCAGCGACGAACGTGGGTGCACGAACGGCAAAACGTCATTTTTTCGGATGAATCCAGGTTCCGTTTACAGCATTACGATGGTCGCATGCGTGTTTGGTGACATCGCGGTGAACGCACATTGGAACCGTGTATTCGTCATCGCCATACTGCGGTAACACCCGGCGTGATGGTATGGGGTGCCATTAGTGTCGGTCACCTCTTGTTCGCACTGACGGCACTTTGAACACAGGACGTTACATTTCAGATGCGTCACGACCCGTGGCTCTACCCTTCATTCGATCACTGCGAAACCCTACATTTCAGCGCGATAATGCACGACCGCTTGTTGCAGGTCCTGTACGGACCTTTCTGGATACAAAAAATGTTCGACTGCTGCCCTGGCCAGCACATTCTCCAGATGTCTCACCAAATAGAAACGTCTGGTCAATGGTGGCCGAGCAACTGGCTCGTCACAATACGCCAGTCACTACTCTCGATGAACTGTGGTATCGTCTTGAAGCTGCATGGGCAGCTGTACTTGCAGACGCCATCCAAGCTCTGTTTGACTCAATGCCCAGACGTATGAAGGCCGTTATTACGGCGAGAAGTGGCAGTTCTGGGTACTGATTTCTCAGAATCTATGCACTCAAATTGAGTGAAAATATAATCACATGTCAGTCCCAGTATAATATATTTGTCCAATGAATACCCATTTATCATTTGTATTTCTTCTTGGTGTAGCAATTTTAATGGCCAGTAGTGTAAAATTACTGCTGCGGCAGTGTGTTAACAATAACAATTTCTCGTTAGTTCTTTGCTGATATAAATACAGGTTATAAAATAAAATACAAAGTTCGGAAAACACACATAAACAATGATTAAAGGGAATGCACATAGTAAATAAAGGTGTGAGGGAAGTTAGTGAAAGAGAACATTTGTCCCTTAAATCGTAGCTGTTTCAGTGGCTAGAGCTCGAAGAAACATCGAGCCTGTCGTGACTGAAAGAGCTTTACAAGTATTTGGTTTTACAATTAGTATCTTTTTCTTTACATCACAGTTTTGCTTCATTATGTGAGTTATGAATTACACTTCATGTAATGTTAATTACACAGTTTTACACTATTTTATTAGCACTGTTGTCACGTTCTGCTATATCACATTGGCCTTTTGTTGTTGTATGGATAATTAGATTAATACTTGAATGTGACGTTCACTTCCTGTATGTGCTGGTCCATCCGATCCACTATGTGTGTGTGTCGTGCGACGTGTTTTGTTGTAGTGCTTTTGGGGCGTTTTTTAGTGGAAGTAAGTCTATTAGCTTCATGAAAGGTTTGAGATACGTCATCTGCTAGTCTGTTCAGGATGTGCCATTTCTTCTTGTTGTGTTTGCTAGGTTTTGCAATTTTACAGTTGGTCGTGTTGCAGTGAAGAACTACATGTTCAGCCGTGCGATGTGCACCACATTCACAAGTGTCAGTTAGTTTTAGGCCTACATGATTGGAAGCAAAAACACCTGTGAGGATGTAAATTACGACGCCCCACTAGAAAGGATATAGCGACGGATCGCATTGTTCCCTCCTGCCAATAGAGGCCGTAACAGTGTCAGAGGGAGACGCGTCGGAGGGTCCGGTACAGGGCGGCTCAGGAAATATGCATCGCGCAGGTGGCGTCCGCTCCCATCGCGGTCTGCCTGAAGTGGCAGCCTGGGCCTGGAGAAGGCCAGGAGGGTCCATCAAATATTCAGCGGGCCCGCCCGTCCACCTGGCAGGTAGGTAGGTGGGTGGCCGGCAGCAGACCGCCTTGCTGGACTACACGCCACCGCTGCGATTCCTCCTCTAGCAGGGACACATGGCAACTCGACGCAGCTCTGCACTGAGAGTATGGGGACTGTACCACAGCTCTGGCCTGCTAGCGAAGAACTGTGATAGCGACACTGGCAAGGTCTGGCAATTGGTTCTCGGTGTGTGTGTGTGTGTGTGTGTGTGTGTGTGTGTGTGTGTGTGTGTGTGTGTGTGTGTGTGAGGGACGGGGGGGGGGGAGGAGGAGGATGATGAGAGGAGGGGTCATGGTCTCTTATCGTCTCCCCCTCCCTTCACTCCCACCCACCCAGCATAATGCAAATAAAATTTTTGTGGGTTTGTGGCATTGTCAGAATTTAAAACTGCCGACGTTTCGGTCGCTGTGACCGTCTTCAGGGTGGTTTTGTTTACTGCTGATTATATACCTGCAGATGTGACTGTTATCTAATAGGCTGTTAAGTATGAAGGGGAGGGATACCGTCACTGCGAGGCAGCAATGGAAATGTGTAAGACGTCGTGGTCTCCTGACCTTCATTGCTTACATATTCCGCCCTCACAATCACATTCCGCACATCAAGACGCTTCATTCGAACCCAAACTCGAAAAGATAAAGTCAGTGTTGTATGAATTCATGTAAACGATATGCATTTAACAAGTAAGCGCACCGTGGTTGACACACTCGAGGCTGGCGTACACAAATACATTCCAGACATGACGGTCACAGAAGCTTTTAGTTCGGGAGACCAACCGCACAAAGCGACGCCTGTCCCTTCAGAGGACGACCCAGCCCATGTCCGCCGGTGACTGACTGTGGAGCGGACAGCGTGGGCCCGAGTGAAAAGGGGGAACGACCTCATGTTTGGCTTAAAAGCAATTTCCGCTACATTGTGTGGGACCGCCCAGACTACGCATTCTTTAAAAACATAGCACGCAGTTTCAGAGGTTTTCACGGGGAGACAGCAAACGCCAAACGCCGATGCTACAGATTTCCGGATTCGTCGCCTTAAACGAAACGTCATTCTCCTGTTTTAGAAGAGCAATACTGATTGGCAGACGATAATTCTGACGCCTTGAGCTGGAGGAATAATGGAAGAGATCGAAAGATATACCCCTTCACGTCTGGCGTGGAGAGGCGTCGTTCTGTTGTCACTCTTGGAGCGAGGAACAAGTCTCTCCTCAGTACTTCACTGGGAGAGCACCTCTGTCAAAAGTGAATCGAAGTGCTACTCTATATTGAGTCTTTGCGATTAAGCATTGTTCACAGTGTTGGCCACCACACTTATTGTGTGGTGCGAATGGACAGAGTTATAGTTAAATGCCTGCGAGCGAATTTTTGAGTGGCATCGTGGTGGACTGGTTATCTGACCAGTGTACCACACCAATAGTTACACTAGGGGCGAATAGGAGTCCTTGACTTCATCAAGGCGTAGGGAGAGTTTGATTGACGAAGGTCAATCCAGATAAAACGAAAGTTATCTTATTTCTCAGCAGCGAGCGGCGCAGACAGCAGTCATCACAGCTTACGGTATTGTGCGCTACAGCTCTTGCGAGCCCCATATTTCCCCCACAACAGTACCCTTCACTGCATTTCACGCGCGACAGCCTCGACCGTACCTAGCAACATTCTAACGAATAATTACTCAATTTGAGTAGGCGCGACTCTTAGGCATTCTGCCAAGTCAATAACAGACTTAAACTTTGTATAGAAATTTCATTAGCGAATCCTATCCTTGAGAGGTAACTTCACATTCCGAAAAGAACCAGGATATAACTTGTTCAATTAATAACTAAAAGTGCCATTGTGATTTCTCAGAATTTTAGCAAAATAAATAGTAATTTTCGTTAGTTTCATGTTTTCCTTATACTAGCACTACTCCAGTGCCCAAGTATCCCACTAGTTACGTAAGAAATGTTGTGAATTTTTGTGTCATTTCCTTACAGTGGACGACTCCAGAAGATATTTACTGCTGAAAGTGTTTCAGACATTTCTCTTTAGAACGTTAGGAGCGTCTGTCTGACTTCTATAGTAGTGTGGGGGTTGAAATTGCATCTTCCAGGAGCCACAGGGTAAAGGGTACATCTCACATTAACCCGTTGTGCAGAATGACAGAATAGCAACACCACGCTCACAAATGTTACTGATGATGGTGCCACTATAGCGGGGTTAGTAAATATAGGTTAGATTAGTGTTGTTTAACGTCCTGTCGACAACTAGGTCTCACCGAGCGAGGTGGCGCAGTGGTTAGCACACTGGACTCGCATTCGGGAGGACGACGGTTCAATCCCGTCTCCGGCCATCCTGATTTAGGTTTTCCGTGATTTCCCTAAATCGTTTCAGGCAAATGCGGGGATGGTTCCTTTGAAAGGGCACGGCCGATTTCCTTCCCAATCCTTCCCTAACCCGAGCTTGCGCTCCGTCTCTAATGACCTTGTTGTCGACGGGGCGTTAAACACTAACCTCCACCACCACCACCACCACCAACAACAACAACAACAACAACAACAACAACAACGAGGTCATTAGAACGGAGCGCAAGCTCGGGTCAGGGAAGGATGGGGAAGGAAATCGGCAGTGCCCTTTTCAAAGGAACCATCCCGGAATATGCCTGAAACGATTTAGGGAAATCACGGAAAACCTAAATCAGGATGGCCGGAGACGAGATAGAACCGTCGTCCTCCCGAATGCGAGTCCAGTGTGCTAACCACAGCGCCACCTCGCTCGGATACTAAATATAGTTTTCCGTAATTCCTTCACGAAAGAAGACGAGTAGATATTGCAGAAGTCGAAACCAGAACAGCTTTTAGCATGGGTGACATAAAAGTAGATAAATTAGGTGTTGCGAAACAAATGATTTAAGAAAGGCAAGTCTTCCGGTACAGATGGTATAACAGTCAGGTTCGTTTCAGAGTACGCAGACACAATAGCGTCTTTCTTAACAATCATATACAACCGCTCACTTGATTAATGGTCTGTTCCTAAAGACTGGAAAGTAGCACAGGTCACACCAATATTCAAGAAACGAAATAAGAGTAACCCATTGAATTACAGACCCATATCACTGACCTCAATTCGCAGTAGGATTTTGGAATATATACTATACTCGAACATTATGAATCACCTTGAAGAAAACGACTTATTGATACATAACCCACACGGATTCAGAAAACATCGTTCTTGTGCAACACAGCTAGCTCTTCATTCCCATGAAGTAATGAATCTCAGATCTATTCCACATTTCCAGAAGGCTTTTGATACCGTTCCTCACAAGCGACTATTAATCAAATTGCGTGCATATGGAGAACCGTCTCAGTTGTGTGACTGAATTCGTGATTTCCTCTCAGAGAAGTCACAGTTCGTAGTGATAGACGGTAAATCATCAAGTAGAACAGAAGTGATATCTACCGTCCCGCAAGATAGTGTCATAGGCCCTCTGCTGTTCCTGATTTATATAAATGATATAGGCAATAATCTGAGAAGCGTCCTTAGATTGTCGGCAGATGACGCTGTAATTTACCGTGTAGTACCCTCACTCTGTAGTAGAGTCACAGCATTAAGTACGTCGTATTGTAAAATTCTAGTCCGACACTGTGGATGATAATCTCATTGGGCCATGTCTTCTACCTGGTCGTGAATGGCCACCTGTACTTGATTTTCGTGCAAAGAGCTCTACCTGAGTTGTTGGAGAACGACCCTTGGCTGGTTCGTGAGAGGATGTGGATACAATATGGCGGTGCATCGTCTGAGTTCAGTATGGATGCCCACAACTGTCTCAGAGCTGTGTTTATTGGTCGCTCCATTGGAATGGGAGGTCCTATACCATAGCCTGCGAGGTCAGCTGATCTGAATCCCCTTGATTATTTCCTGTAGCGACATCTAAAGTCACTTGAGTATGAGAGGCCAATGGATTCTGAAATGGAATTGTATTTACCTGTGATGTGATTCACACACACTAGGGATATTAGTCAGGATGCCTCAGAATCTTATGTCAGGCTTGCATTCTGGTTGATGGCCTTCAGTTTCAGCACATTTTATAAGGTCCAGGTACAAATGGTACGTTCATTGTGTCCGTAATGGTATTTGCAGTTAACTGTAACTAGTGTAAATAAAAAAGTACAAAGTAATGTGATTTCATTCCTACTGTCTCCTTGAGCTGGCTTCTGCAACGCCAGGAACCCCTACCTCAAGTTATTCAGTGGAGCATCCTCTATGTCCTGTTACATTTTTGCACGCTCTTACGGAAATACCCTATATATAACAGGTAATGTCCCGACCGACTGACTGACTCAGTCACTGATTCATCAAAGCACAACCCAAAATGCTCAGAAATGAGGAAATGTGTGTTTAATCATTTCTGGAGATTTAACTGCAATGGGGATGAAATGGTGGGTGAAAAGTGTTTGAAAAAATCATTATCAAAGAACTACTGAAGTATTTTTAAAACTACATCTAAGAAAATTGGTGTTTGACTTCTCGGTTTCAAATAATATTTTTCTATGTCATCTCTTTTACAGTCTGTATTCTCTGACATTACTTTAATTATTATTATTCTCGTTCGGCATCACAGAGGCATAATTTACTATATTCGTATCACTATATACTAAAAAGGAAAACAGTGTAATTCTACACTATATCAAGATATGTTATTGAGCCACTCTGTGGCTGAGTCACTGAGTCTATGTATGTCCATGAGTTCACCACCATAGCCATACACTTTGCACACGAGTAGATGGTCCATTGTCTGTATTTCACCGGACTCACATACAGCGCTGTCTGCCAGGCCCCACTTGTTCATCAGGTGTTTACATCTCCCAACACTCGTTCTGACCCGTTTTAGAGCTGTCCACACTCTTCTTGGTAGGTTGAAACCATCAATCTTCTTGTTCGGACTGTGTACTAAATATTTGTTCTTAAATTCACTTGCCGACCACACTTCGTTCCAGGCCGTTCTCGGCTCAGAGGCTTGTACTTCACCGATTTCACAAAAAGGTGATCTGGATTTAAGCCTGTTTGTCGGTGTCAGATCTTGGTGGGTAGGGAGGTCCGGGTTATCTATAATTTTCCTGTAGGTTTTTAGGGCTAGCTGTGATCGCCTGATTTCTGGAGGCTCTATGTTCGCTGGTACAGGAAGCCATGCACAGGGGTGGCCCTGAGTGTTCCCGAGATTATTCGCATTGTCTCCCTCAGTGGACATCCACTTTAGATACGTGTGCACTTCTCCTCCAGACTGGAGAACAGCATTCAGCTGCACTGTAGACAAGGGCTAGTGCTGAAGTTCTCAAAGTGCTTGCTCCACATCCCCATGTTGTGCCAGCCAGTTTCGAAAGGATAGCATTGCGGGATTTTAGTTTTTGCTTTGTGTCTTCGAGGTGTGAGCTCAACGTTAGGGTCCGATCTAGTTTCACTCCCAAATATTTAGGCTTATCCTCATTTCTTATGTTTTGGCCATTAGAAAAGATCTGTAATTTTCTGTGTGTCTCTCTGTTGTTGAGGTGCATTATGGTGCTGGTTGTTTTGTTGGGGTTGGGAAGTAGGTGCAACTTGGAGTAATAGGTGTTCACGTCTGCATTCAGTGTTTCGTCGAGATCGTTGTAGTTTTTACTCTGATATGCGATGGCCAGGTCATCTGCATATGCAAATTTGCGTGTCAGCTATATATATATATATATATATATATATATATATATATATATATATATATATATAGAGAGAGAGAGAGAGAGAGAGAGAGAGAGAGAGAGAGAAGAGAGAGGGTGCTAGTGCCGAACCCTGTGGCAGACCATTATTCAGAACCATGCTCTTACTGTTCGTACCATGGAGTGAGACCTTGATTTTCCTCTTCGTTAGTATGTTCTTGAGTAGTTTGTAAGTCAGCTCGCAATTTATGATTCTAGTTAGCTTAAGCAGTAACCCTTCAATCCATACTGTGTCGTAAGCTGATGTGAGGTCTATGAGGACCAGGCCAGTTTTCATCTTGTTCTGGAAGCCTTTCTCAATATAGGTTGTGAGGGACAGCACTTGATCGCAGCAGTTTCTACCTGCTCAGAAACCCGCTTGGTATGTTGGGAGGTTGGCTTCGATGTATGGAATTAATCTAGTCAGCAATATTCTCTCGAATAATTTATAGGAGGTACATAGCAGGGATATTGGTCTGTAATTCCTAGGATTATCTCCAGTCTTTCCGGGTTTCAGCACTGCGATGGCTTTTGCTTCTTTCCATTCCTTAGGCACAACCCCCGTCTTTACTTTAATAGTTACATCTTAAAGGTATATACTAGTCTAGTGTTTACCTGCTTTGGGCTTTACCAGATATGATGTTATTGTACAATAATATTCTGCAATCCTACAAGACGTTAACTTTTTATCACTTATATTAATGATAAGCAAATGAGTTAACTGTGTATTTGTCGTTCTGCACAGTACACCAGCAAAATTACTATAGTACTCGATGATGCTGTGAAAGCCGAAATCTAGATTGTACAGAAGAAAACTACAGTAAGATGTCTGTGTATTCCTTCAACAAAATACTGTATGACTCTGGCTCAGGACTATCGAAAACTTAGTGGGTTATAGAGCATGTCTTGAGGGATGAATCGAGGGTGGGAACCTGTGTTCGGAAATGTCATTCAACGGCGCTACAGAGTGTTGAAGTTATAGGCGCCAGCTTATGCCACTAGGCCATCAAATGGTTCAAATGGCTCTGAGCACTACAGGACTTAACGTCTGAGGTCATCAGTCCTAGAACTTAGAACTACCCTAAACCTAACTAACCTAAGGACATGACACACATCCATGCTCGAGGCAGGATTCGGACCTGCGACTGTAGCAGCCCCGTGGTTCCGGACTGAAGCGCCTAGAACCGCTGTGCTCCGGAACCTGGCTCACTAAGCCATCCCTTTGGCAGCAAACGTGACTTTGTATGCGAACGGACCATAAGCAGAACGTTTTACAATGTTGTTCGTTATTGAGTGGCTGTGACTGGTTGCCACGATCGCCAGTGGAGAAGTTATAGCTAGAGCTCCTTCATAGAAAGGGCCGTGTTCCTATTCATATGGTGCTTTGGTGCCTTGGTGAATGCCGGTTTCAGGCATGGTTTCCATCTACAGTTTATTTTTGTTCTGAAACCCACTAAAATCTCCAATGAATTCCGTTTACAAGAGTAAAATAAACTGGAGATGTAAACCTGTGTCGGAAACCACCATCCATCAAGACAATAAAGCACTGCATTAACAGGAGCTCTATCTTCTCCACTGGCAATCAGCCACTATCACTCAACAACCAACAACCAACAACATTGCCAGACGTTACACCTACGGTCCTTCACTGTACAGTGTCACATTTGCTGCTGAAGGGGTTGCCTAGTTTCAGGCGCCAGCGCCTAAAACTCCAATGCTCTGTAGCAGTGTTGGATTATATTTCCAGACATGGGTTCCTAACTTCGATTTGTTCCTCAAGACACCATCTATATCCCCTTGAAGTTTGTCACAATATTTCAGGGACACCCTATATATCGAGTCAGTCCAGAAAGTTTAGAGGCTGGAGTAATGAAACAGATACAAAATCGTTGAGGTTGTTGTCTTGCTGCTTGATGTGTTCTATATAGTTCTCCCAGGTCAACATAACCACACGGAACTGTCAAATTTCCTTTGCAATAAAAATCAAATAAAAACAATCTACATCGTGTTTTCAGATTTTTTTTCTATTTGTCAGCATTCAGTTTAGGCCCTTTGCTCAGGCCATCGTTGGTAATTATCGCTGCTGGTGGCAGACGGAGCAAGATCCGTAGAACCATTTCATACAGATAGTTTTGCTTCAATCACAGAATGCCTTCCAAATTTTTAAATTTTCCTTGGGATGATGTTCAGCTCGTGTGTCACATTGGCTTGGAAGTCAGTTACGTCGTTGACCCTTCAGATAAATTTCTGCACTTTCTAGTTTTGTGATAGATTTGCATAGGTAGAACCAAATTTTGTCAACCATTATGATTTTTCTACAGAAAAGGAATCTCACCGTTTTACATTTCAGTATAGTAGCGCCAGGAGCATAAGCGTCTTTGTTTGTTTTTGCCTTGGAGACAAGGTGTGCGTAACTAAATTTTCACACAGTTTTCTCGTCTTCAGGAAGTTCCTCTATTGCGACTTGTGTGTTTACCCATATCAGTCGCTTGATGCTGTCTACTCACACAAATGACTGTTCGAATTCGCTTCTGCTGTTTACATTTGTTAGTTCCAGCTGACACCGCAATTACTGCCCTAATATCGCTTATATTCCAGGAATGAAGTAAGTCTCGGAACGTTACAGGGTGCACCTATCTGCAGGTGGTCGCTCATGTCGGCACCAATGATTCGTGTCGCTATGGATCGGAGGAAATCGTCTCTGGCTTCCGGCGGCTATCTGATTTGGTGAAAACTGCCAGTCTCGCTAGCGGGTAGAAAGCAGAGCTCACCATCTGCAGCATCGTCCACAGGACTGACTGCGGACCTTTGGTACAGAGCCGAGTGGAGGGTCTGAATCAGAGGTTGGAGACGGTTCTGCGACCGTGTGGGCTGCAGATTCCTCGTCTTGCGCCATAGGGTGGTGGGGTTTCCGGTTCCGCTGGATAGGTCAGGAGTCCACTATACACCGCAGGCGGCTACATGGGTAGCAGGAGTTTTGTGGCGTGGACTGGGCGGTTTTTTAGTTTAGATGGCCTCGGGCAAGTACAGAAAGGGCAACAGCTTCCAAGGGTGCGGGGCAAAGTACCGGAACTTCAAGCGCTGATAGAAAGCACCGAAGCTGAAATCGTTATAGGTACGGAAAGCTGGCTGAAGCCAGAGATAAATTCTGCCAAAATTTTTACAAAGGCACAGGCGGTGTTTAGAAAGGATGCAACCGGTGGTGGCGTGTTTGTCGCTGTTAGTAGTAGTTTATCCTGTAGTGAAGTAGAAGTGGATAGTTCCTGTGAATTATTATGGGTGGAGCTTACACTCAACAACTGAGCTAGGTTAATAGTTGGCTCTTCTTACCGACCTCCCGACTCAGCAGTATTAGTGGCAGAACAAGTGAGAGAAAATTTGGAATACATTGCACATAAATTTTCTCAGCATATTATACTCTTAGGTGGAGATTTCAATTTACCAGTTATAGACTGGGTCACTCAGATGTTTAGGACAGGTGGTAGGGACAGAGCATCGAGTGACATTATACTGAGTGCACTAACCAAAAATTACCTCGAGCAATTAAACAGTGAACCGACTCGTGGAGATAACATCTTTGACCTACTGATAACAAACAGACCCGAAATTTTCGAATCTGTAAGCGCATAACAGGAAATCAGTGATCATAAGGCCATTGCAGCATCCGTGAATATGGAAGTAAATAGGAATATTAAAAAAATGGAGGAAGATTTATCTGTTTAGCAAGAGTAATATTAGGCAGATTTCAGACTACCTAACAGATCAAAACGAAAATTTCTGTTACGACACTGGCAATGTTGAGTGTTCGTCGAAAAAGTTCGAGGCAATCGTAAAATGGTTTTTGGACAGGTACGTGCCGAGTAAAACTGTGAGGGACGGAAAAAACCCACCGTGGTTTAAAAACAAAGTTAGGAAACTACTGCGAAAGCAAAGAGAGCTTCACTGCAAGCTTAAACGCAGCCAAAACCTCTCAGACAAACAGAAGCTAAACGATGTCAAAGTTAGCGTAAGAACGGCTATGCGTGAGGCGCTCAGTGAATTCGAAAGTAAAATTCTATGTACCGTCTTGACAGAAAATCCTAGGAAGTTCTGGTTTTACGAAAATCAGTAAGTGGCTCGAAACAGAATATCCAGGCACTCTGGGATGATATCATTGAAACAGAGAATGACACACGAAAGCTGGAATACTGAACACCTTCTTCCAAAGCTGTTTCACAGAGGGAGACCGCACTGCAGTTCCTTCTCTAAATCCCCGCACAAACGAAAAAAAAGGCTGACATCGAAATAAATATCCAAGGAATAGAAAAGCAACTGAAATCACTCAACTGGACCTGACGGGAAACCAATTCTATTTTACACAGAGTACGCGAAAGAACTTGCCCCCTTCTAACAGCCGTGTACCGCAAGTCTCCAGAGGAACGGAAGGTTCCAAATGATTGGAAAAGAGCACAGGTAGTCCCAGTCATCAAGAAGGGTCGTCGAGCAGATGCGCAAAACTGTTGTTGTTGTTGTTGTGGTCTTCAGTCCTGAGACTGGTTTGATGCAGCTCTCCATGCTACTCTATCCTGTGCAAGCCTCTTCATCTCCCAGCACCCACTGCAACCTACATCCTTCTGAATCTGCGTAGTGTAGTCATCTCTTGGTCTCCCTCTACGATTTTTACCCTCCACGCTGCCCTCCAATACCAAATTGGTGATCCCTTGATGCCTCAGAACATGTCCTACCAACCGATCCCTTCTTCTAGTCAAGTTGTGCCACAAACTTCTCTTCTCCCCAATCCTATTCAATACCTCCTCATTAGTTACGTGATCTATCCACCTTATCTTCAGTATTCTTCTGTAGCACCACATTTCGAAAGCTTCTATTCTCTTTTTGTCCAAACTAGTTATCGTCCATGTTTCACTTCCATACATGGCTACACTCCATACAAATACTTTCAGAAACGTCTTCCTGACACTTAAATCTATACTCGATGTTAACAAATTTCTCTTCTTCAGAAACGCTTTCCTTGCCACTGCCAGTCTACATTTTGTATCCTCTCTACTTCGACTATCATCAGTTATTTTGCTCCCAAAATAGCAAAACTCCTTTACTACTTTAAGTGTCTCATTTCCTAATCTAATTCCTTCAGCATCACCCGACTTCATTCGACTACATTCCATTATCCTCGTTTTTCTTTTGTTGATGTTCATCTTATATCCTCCTTTCAAGACACTGTCCATTCCATTCAACTGCTCTTACAAGTCCTTTGCCGACTCTGACAGAATTACAATGTCATCGGCTATCTTCAAAGTTTTTATTTCTTCTCCATGGATTTTAAAACCTACTCCGAATTTTTCTTTTGTTTCCTTTACTGCTTGCTCAATAAACAGATTGAATAACAACGGGGAGAAACTACAACCCTGTCTCACTCTCTTCCCAACCACTGCTTTCCTTTCATGTCCCTCGACTCTTATAACTGCCATCTCGTTTCTGTACTTTGGCTCCCTGTATTTTATTCCTATCACCCTCAGAATTTGAAAGAGAGTATTCCAGTCAAAATTGTCAAAAGCTTTCTCTAAGTCTACAAATGCTAGAAACGTAGGTTTGCCCTTTCTTAATCTAGCTTCTAAGATAAGTCGTAGGGATTATTGCCTCACGTGTTCCAACATTTCTACGGAATCCAAACTGATCTTCCCCGAGGTCGGATGCTACTAGTTTTTCCTTCCGTCTGTAAAGAATTCGTGTTAGTATTTTGCAGCCGTGGCTTCTTAAACTGATGGTTCGGTAATTTTCACATCTGTCAGAACCTGCTTTCTTTGGGATTGGAATTATTATATTCTTCTTGAAGTCTGAGGGTATTGCGCCTGTCTCGAACATCTTGCTCACCAGCTGGTAGAGTTTTGTCATGACTGGGTCTCCCGAGGCCGTCAGTAGTTCTAATGGAATGTTGTCTACTCCGGGGGCCTTGTTTCGACTCAGGTCTTTCAGTGCTCTGTCAAACTCTTCACGCAGTATCGTATCTCCCATTTCATCTTCATCCTCTTCCATTTCCATAATATTGTCCTCAAGTACATCACCGTTGTATAACCCTTCTGTATTCTCCTTCCACCTTTGTGCTTTCCCTTCTTTGCTTAGAACTGGGTTTCCATCTGAGCTCTTGATATTCATACAAGTGGCTCTCTTTTCTCCAAAGGTCTCTTTAATTTTCCTGTAGGCAGTATCTATCTTACCCCTAGTGAGATAAGCCTCTACATCCTTACATTTGTCCTCTAGCCATCCCTGCTTAGCCATTTTGCACTTCCTGTCGATCTCATTTTTGAGACGTCTGTATTCCTTTTTGCCTGCTTCATTTACTGCATTTTTATATTTTCTCGTTTCATCAATTAAATTCAATATTTCTTCTGTTTGCGCAAAACTATAGCCCTAAATCTCTGACATCGATCTGTTGTAGAATTTTAGAACATGTTTTCTGGTCGCGTATGATGTCATTTCTGGAAACCCAGAATCTACTCTGTAGGAATCAACATGGATTCCGAAAACAGCGATCGTGTGAGACCCAACTCGCTTTATTTGTTCATGATACCCAGAAAATATTAGATACAGGCTCCCATGTAGGTGCCATTTTCCTTGAGTTCCGGAAGGCGTTCGATACAGTTTCGCACTGTCGCCTGATAAACAATGGAAGAGCCTACGGAATATCAGACCAGCTGTGTGGCTGAATCGAAAAGTTTTTAGCAAAGAGAACACAGCATGTTGTTCTCAATGGAGAGACGTCTACAGACGTTAGAGTAACCTCTGACGTGCGACAGGGGAGTTTCATGGGACCATTGCTTTTCATAACGTATATAAATGACTTAGTAGATAGTGTTGGAAGTTCCATGCGGATTTTCGCGGATGATGTTGTAGTATAAAGAGAAATTACAGCATTAGAAAATTGCAGCGAACGGATAGGCACCTGATGCAGGGAGTGGCCACTGACACTTAACAAATGTAGTGTATTGCGAATACATGGAAAGAAGGAGCCTTTGTCGTATGATTATGTGATAGCGGAACCAACACTGGTAGCAGTTACTTCTGTAAAATATCTGGCTGTATGCGTACGGAACGATTTGAAATGGAATGATCATATTAAATTAATTGATGGTAGGGCGGGTGCCAGATGGGGATTCATTGGGAGAGTCCTTAGAAAATGTAGTCCATCAACAAAGGAGGTGGCTTACAAAACACTCGTTCGACCTATACTCGTGTATTGCTCATCAATGTGGGATCCGTACCAGATCGGGTTGACGGACGAGATAGGAAAGATCCAAAGAAGAGTGGCGCGTTTCGTCACAGGGTTATTTAGTAAGCGTGATAGCGTTACGGAGATGTTTAGCAAACGCAAGTGGCAGACTCTGCAACAGAGGCGCTCTTCATCGCGGTGTAGCTTGCTCGCCAGGTTTCGAGAGGGTGCGTTTCTGGATGAGGTATCGAATATATTGCTTCCCCCTACTTATACCTCCCGAGGAGATCACGAATGTAAAATTAGAGAGATTCGAGCGCGCACGGAGGCTTTCCGGCAGTCGTTCTTCCCGCGAACCGTACGCGACTGGAACAGGAAAGGGAGGTTATGACAGTGGCACGTAAAGTGCCCTCCGCCACACACCGTTGGGTGGCTTGCGGAGTATAAATGTAGATGTAGATGTTGAACTGTTCTGGAAGGAGTGTGGCTAAGGATGTCGTCCCGAAAACAGTCTGTTGTTCAGGATGCGTACTGTTGGGAGACGGTTCCTACAGACAGGAGACGGATCCCTCGAGAAACACTTGGGAGCGGCTGTGATTCACTCTACGAGCGCGGAACAGCGCGGGAGCAAGGGCCGGGCAGGGCTGGGCTGCGCTTGGCTTGGCTGGCGTTTTATGAATTACGAGGGAAGCAGCTTCGCCAGGGCGGCCATCTTTCTTGCCGGGGCTTAATGCGGCGAGCCGTTTCTCCCGCCCGCCCGCGCGGGGAAGACTCGAGTGGAAGTTATTGGCCGGACTAATGAGAATAAGAGTAATGTGGCATTAAGCCAGCGGGAAGATGGAAGGGCGTAACTCCCCATAGCGGGGCCGTCACCGGCGAGGCCCGCCCGCCTAAGCAAACTTAAAGGCCACTGGCCTGTGCCCAAGCGGCCGAGCACACGGCCTTTCCAAGCCGCCAGCCCAACAAAACGTTCGGTAGCTTCCGCTAAACAACTAGTGGGTGCGTTACAGGACTGTAACAAACCGTTAGGCTAGGCGCGAATAGTAGTTCTTAACCTCAAGGATGAAACGTCGGCAATTCTCCCTCCCTTCTGCCCCATCCCCTACCCGCCGCCACCTCCCACAAATTTGCACAGACTGTGCGCTGTCCCATTTCACTGTGAGAAACTTTGCAAAGCTTGTGCAAGTCTGAACATTAAAGAGTCCGCACCTGTAAGATCATGCCAACATGAGTAACGTAGTAGTAAATATCCTCGTAGGAGTGAAGCAACTTAAATCACTTACTAAAAGCAAGTCTTCTGGTCCAGACGGTATACCAATTAGGTTCCTTTCGGAGTATGCTGATGGATTATCTCCAAAATGGTTCAAATGGCTCTGAGCACTATGGGGCTTAACTGCTGAGGTCATCAGGCCCATAGAACTTAGAATTACTTAAATCTAACAAACCTAAGGACATCACGCACATGCATGCCCGAGGCAGGATTCAAACCTGCGACCGTAGCGGTCACGCGGTTCCAGACTGAAGCGCCTAGAACCGCTCGGCCACCCCGGCCGGAGAGTATCTCCATATTTAACAATCATATACAACAGTTCGCTCGACGAAAGATCCGTACCCAAAGACTGGAAAGTTGCATAGGTCACACCAATATTCAAGAAAGGTAGTATGAGTAATCCATTAAATTATTGTGCCCATGTCGTTAATGTCGATATGTAGCAGGATTTTGGAACATATATTGTGTTCGAAATTATGAATTACCTGGAAGAAAACTGTCTATTGACACCCAGTCAACATGGGTTTAGAACACACCGTTCCTGTGAAACACAACTCGCTCTTTATTCACATCAAGTGTTGAGTGCTTTTGACAAGGGATTTGAGATCGATTCTGTATTCCTGAATATGCGGAAGGCTTTTGACACTGTACCACAGAAGCCGTTCGTAGTGAAATTGCGTGCTTATGGAATATTGTCGCAGTTATGTCACTGGATTTGTGATTTCGTGTCAGAGAGGTCACAGTTCGTAGCAATCGATGGGAAGTCATCGTGTAAAACATAAATGACTTCTGCTGTTCCCGAAGGTAGTATTATACGCCTTTTCCTGTTCCTTATCTATATAAACGATTTGCGAGAGAATCTGAGCAACCGTCGTCGGTTGTTTGCAGATGACGCTGTCGTTTATAGACTAAAAGTCATCAGAAGATCAATACAAACTGCAAAACCATTTACAAAAAATATCTGAATGGTGCGAAAAGTGGCAGTTGACCTTAAATAACGAAAAGTTTGAGGTCATCCACATGAGCGCTAAAAGGAACTCATTATACTTCGGTTACACGATAAATCAGTCTAATTTAAAATCCGTAAATTCAACTAAATACCTAAGAATTACAGTTACGAGGAACTTAAATTGGAAGGAACACACAGAAAATGTTTGTGTGGAAGACTAACCAAAGACTTCGTTTTATTGGCAGGGCACTTAGAAAATGTAACAGATCTACTAAGGAGACTGCCTACACTACGCTTGTCCGTCCTGTTTTAGAATACTGCTGTGCGGTGTGGGATCCTTACCAGGTAGGACTGACAGAGTACTTCGAAAAAGTTCAAAGAAGGGCAGCACATTTTGTACCATCACGAAACATGGGAGTGAGTGTCACACAAATGAAACAGGATTTGGGCTGGACATCATTAAAAGAAAGGCGTTTTTCGTTGCGACGAAATCTTCTCACGAAATTTCAATCACCAACTTTCTCCTTCGAATGTGAAAATATTTTCTTGACACCGACCTACATAGGGAGGAACGATCACCACGATAAAATAAGGGAAATCAGAGGTCGTACGGAAAGATATAAGTGTACATTCTTACCGCGCGCTATACGAGATTGGAATAATAGAGAATTGTGAAGCTTGTTCGATGTACCCTCTGCCAGGCACTTAAATGTGATTTGCAGAGTATCGATGTAGATGTAGATGCGGATCAGCCAGGCAGATAGCTAAGCGAAGGGGCCTATTTTCGATTCCCGGCTGGGTCGGATATTTTCTCTGTTCTGGGAATTGGTCTTCTCCTTAAGTTCGTACCATCATAATTACTATTGAAGTAGCTGACTAGGAACGCCCTGTAAGCAAAAAATTGACCTGGTACATCTTTACAGTTTCAGAGGATTTCTCTTGCATCAGCACACGAAACGTTAGGTTCGTATCTGTGTTATTTATTGTACGAGTGTCTGTGACTCACTTCAGTAGTTACACATACAAGATTGTTATAGCATTAGACAACTAATTATCTCGAAAAAGGCTTTTTAAAAAATATTCTACGTGAAACGTTAATAATAGTAAAGAGGACATATGTAGAGCAGGCCACTTCCTAAACATCCCTTCTGCGTGGGCGGCGTCAACTTTGTATTTTCATATGGGAACCCCCAGTTTTATTGCATATTCGGATTCTGCACCAAAAAATACGTACGGTTCTTCGTGGTAGATGGGGCGCATTTGGTTCTACGTTTCTACTATAACATTTGTGTTCTACTGATATTCAATAGTTACCTTAGTCTTGCTAATGTGATTGCACGGCGTAAATAATATGGCTAGACATTTCTGGGAAATGTACGGCAACGTAGTTTTCTGTTCTCTACGCAGTTGATCATTGTGACCCCACAGAGCATCTGAATACTTGATTTCTGTGGTCGCCTTTGAACTTCGCCATCATCCGGCTGACTGATTTCGGTGTGTTCCCAAGCGATTCTAGCGCTGGTCACCACGCAGCTACCGGCAGCCTTTGCAATAACATGACACGTCCATGACATGATACTGACAGACACACCTGCCACGGATAATCACCGAAATACAGTACCACAATTATGAGACGCAAGGGGACTCGCCAGCATGAAGCTTTCTAATGAGAGTAGAAAGCCATTACATCCACGTCGTTGTTCTTGGATCACCCTGTACGTAGTTTCTAACCAGACATTGAAACGACTGGCCATATTGTACTGTACTGTCAAGCTCCCAACACCACAGTAAATTTCGACAGTAAATATCAACCGTTATAGCATAAATATTTACATCTACATTCGTAAATGAAACATAGAATCATATGCGTTGCTTCTTAATTACAAAAATTGACCCTGTTGTATCTGTGGGGTACAGCGTCACCTATCGCGAACGATGCTTTGAATAAATCCTACGTAATTTTTGGCGTAGAATCCAAATATGCAATAAAAATGGAGGCTTACCATTTGGAAACACAAGGTTAATCCCGCCGACACAGGAGGGATGGTTAGGAGATGACCAGTTCTAACAGAAACTGTGAGAGATTCCATGCCCTGTTCTGCGTGTCGCCTCTGATTTTCATCAATTTTATTAATGTTTTATGTCATTGCACGGTGGTAACAGCCCGAATAAGGTTATTATAATCAGAGTATTTGTGCCGAGAGTATTTGTGCCGAGAGTATTGCTGCCGAGAGTATTGCTGCCGAGAGTATTGCTGCCGAGAGTATTGCTGCCGAGAGTATTGCTGCCGAGAGTATTGCTGCCGAGAGTATTGCTGCCGAGAGTATTGCTGCCGAGAGTATTGCTGCCGAGAGTATTGCTGCCGAGAGTATTGCTGCCGAGAGTATTGCTGCCGAGAGTATTGCTGCCGAGAGTATTGCTGCCGAGAGTATTGCTGCCGAGAGTATTGCTACCGAGAGTATTGCTGCCGAGAGTATTGCTGCCGAGAGTATTGCTACCGAGAGTATTGCTACCGAGAGTATTGCTACCGAGAGCTCGAAATACTTTTCACTTTATTCCTATGCATGTTGGGTTACTTCCCTGGGTGGTCTGTGCGAGGCGAGCGCCAGAGGACACAGCACACTGCATTTTCGGCTGGGACTGCACTTCTGCGAATACTGAGAGGGTCGCACATCAGTGGGCTTATGCGCCTGCTGGAACGACTGACGTCAGTCGAGTTTAGCGTATCGTGTGCAGGGCGAAACGACCTGCGAGACGTCTGAGTGTCGCCACAGATTGTGTGTTTACCGTTCTGGCGTGTCAGGAACGAGCACTGCTGGCATCGAATGACTGCCCTGTCCTGCCCTGCCCCGGCCGGCGCGTCCGGAATGAAGATTCCTGGCAGACTGCATTGTCCTCTTGATTCTGAGAATACCTGTGGACTGTGCCCTGCTGGGTGCTACTGTCTGGCGCTGGATGGCCGGTGGTCTAGGCAGGTTGTTTTCGTAGCCGGTCAAACGGCAAGTTCAGTGCCCTCAATTGAATAGCAGAGGCATGATTGCTCAAATGGGGCTAGTTGACGTCATGAGCCCTGCTCGAAAATGGAGGAAACGGTCACTATTGGCGCGAATGATGTTCTGAGACAGTGTGGGGGAATTTTGGAATCAGCACTGAATGCTGATTCACGGTTTTCGAGGTTAGTAGGGAGTTGAGCAATGTTGGCTTCGCTCTTGCGTTGCTCGGGCGCAGGCATTCGGGATCTGATCTTCATCGGAGTCGGCCTGCCTTCGACTTAGTCGCACTTCGTTGGCAGAACTTAGAATTCCCAGACAGCCTTCGAGGCCAGGAGTTGAAACAGAGTTGCTGCACAGCAGAAGTTGGCGCCATCATCAGAACGCTGCCTATCGAGGACCTGCCACAGATTTTAGGTCTGGTACAGTAGTTGGCGGCTCCGACATTGTAGGACCTATCAATTTTATACTGAATCCCTCAGCAGCAAGCGCGTTCGCTTTGCTACAATTCCACCTTGCTTGTTTCTCCATGTGATCCAATTTTAGCTCTCACTACTAATCGCGATACTGCTATATAGTCGGGAGAGTAATATTTTATTCATTAGGACCACCAGTCATTATCGTCAATCTATTGCATTACACAGAGTAGAAGCCCCTTATTTCCGAGCCAACTCTTATTCCCATTATACTTCAGTGTACCCTATCCTTTAACCTACTGTTTGTGTCGATAATATTATGGCTATATGTTCTGATGTATAATAAATTTCATTGTATTTAATCCGCATATCATTTCGTAGATACATGCAGAATCTCATTTCCTGTTGTTTATTATGATAAAGTTCTCCTTTTTTTTTCTCTGAGTAGATTACGATTTTTATTAAATTGTTGTCAGTGTGCACTCATTACTTTACCAACTATCAGGGTCCAGCATCATTTCCTTTCGTTACCATTGTGCGACTAATTAATTAGGTGGTAGGAGGGGATCGAGTTCTTGTCTCGTTCTCATTCAAAGTTCATCAGTATTAAAGAGGTACAAACTCTTCTCCACCCCGGCACCTCGCAACTGTTGACCACTTTTTTAATATTAGCTTAAAACGAACACGCTGTTTACAATTATAACTAAACTACAACCTATCAACACCTAAGCACGGAATAGTATTACACAAATGAGAATAGCTATAGCGGCATATCAACATCGTTTACACAGCTTATCGCACCAACTCGTGGGGGACATGTTGGTACATCATCAACAATTCCCTGTCGTTCAACACCACAGTCACACGATGGTGATGAAGATTTCTCCCACTTATGGAGACTGAGTGCACTTCTTCTGTGGCCAGTTTTAATACCTGTGGGCCAAATTTCCTGGAGCTGGTCAAATCCAGCGGGCTTCTCGAGGATGCAGGACAGTTTCAGTCATTGTGGGGAACAAGTTTGTTGTCAGCAGCGTATCGATTCATCGATGACATTCAATTCATTTTCAGCAAAAAATTCTGGCCTCGACAAGAGTAGGATATCTTTATGTCAACCTCCTCCTTTCCACAGAGAATACATTATTCAGTGGTATAAGATTCGTCTTATCAACACTATTCTGCTATTCTCATAGCTGCCCGATGTGGCCGAGCGGTTCTAGGTGCTTCAGTCCGGAACCGCACTGCTGCTACGGTCGCAGGTTCGAATCCTGCCTTAGGGCATTGCTGAGTGTGATGTCCTTAGGCTAGTTAGGTTTAAGTAGTTCTAAGTTCTAGGGGACTGATGACCTCAGATGTTAAGTCCCATAGTGCTCAGAGCCATTTGAACCATTTATTGGTATTCTCATAGTAGTTCACCGCTCCGTCTAATATAAGGAGAAGGTATATGACTCGAGATAGGCGACCAGTATGTAGGAGTATACCATACTGATCCACTACCAACGTGCATGGATTCGTTAAGTCCCATCAACAGAAACATGCCTTAAATCATTCATAATGTTCATAAAACATACATCACTAACAATATTTAAGTGGATTTGAAAGGAAGAAAAGTTCTGTGACAACTCATTTAGCGAGGCTTATTTCTGAAGATAAAGGTAAGCTGGATACCGGGCAGTCTTTGGTTGAAGCGACAATATGGGATACCTGGTACCTTGACCACAAGGAAAATACACTCTAAGACAGAAGATTTTTAAAAAAAATGGACACACCACGAAGAAATTATCCGAATGGGACAGAAATCGGTAGATGTGACGCACAAGTACATATAAAAATTGATCACATTTTCAGAAAAGTTAGATGATTTATACAAGGGAAATAGCTCCATAAAATGAGCAAGTCAGTAGCGTGTTGGTCCACTTCTGGCCCTTAATGCAAGCAGCTATTCATCTGGACACTGACTGATAGAATTGTTGAATGACCTCGTTAGGGATGATGTTCCAAATTGTGTCCAGCTGACACGTTAGATCTTCAAAATCCAGAACTGGTTAGAGGGCTGTGCCCATAATGCTTTCTAAACGCTCTCAATTGGGGAGAGATACGGCGGCGTTGCTGGCCAAGGCAGGGTTTGGCAAGCACGATGACAAGCATTAGAAACTCCCGCCGTTTGCGGGCGGCATTATATTGCTGGAATGCATGCCCAGGAGGGCTTCCACTAAAGGGCAAAAAGCTGGTGTAAAATATCGTCGACGTACCGGTATGCTGTCAGGGTCTCGCGGATGACAGTCAAGGGAGACCTGCTGTGAAAACAAATGACACCACATACCATCATTCCCGGCTCTCAGTCAGTATGCTTGGTGAGAGGTGAGGGTGCGAGGATTACACCTATCTGTCGCTTTTGCGTCGGGTACAAGAAACTTGATCCCAAGAGATAAGTATCCCACCACTGTCAGACGTCTTGACTCGTGGTCGGCCTGAAATTTCATTGACTGAGTAGAATTGTCTTCAGTGATGACTCCCGCTTCGAATGAGCCACGATGACAAAAGAAGACGTCTGTGGACACGTGGACACGCCCGGAGAGCGGTGGAATACACCAACCAGTCGGCCACCATACGGGCCGACAACCAGGAATTAGAGTCTGGGGGTGCCATTTCGTTTTATAGCAGGACTGCTTTGGTCGTCATCCGTGACACCTTGCAGCTCAGCGGTACGTCGACGGTATTTTACGTCCCCTTTTCTTGTCCTTCAAGGCAAGTTCTCCTTGGTTTGCGTTCTACATCTACATCTACATCTACATCTACATGACTACTCTGCAATTCACATTTAAGTGCTTGGCAGAGGGTTCATCGAACCACAATCATACTATCTCTCTACTATTCCACTCCCGAACAGCAAGATAATGCCTGCCCGCCCACAGAGAGAATTTCTATTGCTTGTCTTCCTGCATGACCAGCAAGGTCGCCGGACCTCTCATCAATTGAGAATGTTTGGAGCATTATAGCCACAGGCCCTCCATACAACTCTGTATTTTGACGATCTGACGCGCTAGCTTGACAATTTGCCCCAACCTGTTACTGGATTTCTCAGTTTGTGAAGCTCTTTCTCTTAAATAAATCATCCAATTTTTGTGAAACTGTAACAAGCTGTTTGTGCACATATGCGTCACGGCTACCGATTTCCGACCCATTCGGATAATTTCTGTATGGTGCGTCATTTTTTTTCTTTTTTGTCTTAGATTGTATCTCGCCGAATAACAGTCTCTGGCGAAAGAGTCTGAACGGTAGCACATCGAGCTGCGTCCCGTAAGGAGCCGGAAGGCAATGTTACCTAAGCGCTCCGGTTCAAGCGCCCTCTGAACACCGGAGGCAGCAGTGTTAATCGGGTCACTGCAGTGCTTGCCACAAACCATATGCCACATGGAGTTTTTTAGCAAGTATAGTGGCTTCAGGAATTCCGAGGCTATTTCCGAACACTAAACCGTTGCTCGATCGCAGAAGCCACTCCCGTTAAAGGTAACTGTTGTCGCCTCGAGACGACAGCTATACCGGGAAATTCACCTGGGAGGAGCACGAAAGGCGACCCGGTAGAAGGGAGTCGAGTGATCAACGTGAGCACAGCTCTATGGGCTGTTTTAAAGTTAATTGGGATGGGCTCCACTGTGACTCACCCATATCACATATTTCTGTGACGGCTGCTTTTCGGTACCAGCGACTTTTATAGTTGCAATCTGTCCAAGTTTAAAATCGCAGTTCAGCTTGCATCCATCTGTCCTCGTTCGCAACTCGTGGTCTAGCGGCTAGCTTTGCTGCCTCTGGATCACGGAGTCCCGGGTTCGATTCCCGGCCGGATTGGGTACTTTCTTCGTCCGGGAACTACGTTTCTGTGTTGTCCCCATAATTTCATCACCATTCATGAAAGGGGCGAAATTGGACGGAGTAAAGATGGGGAACTTGTACGGGTGCCGATAACCACGCAGTTCAGCGTCCTACAAACCAAACATCATCATCATCATTTGTACTCAACCAAAGGGATAACGCGATTTGTGCGAACTATGTGATTTAGCATCGGAGACGTTACACTGCCATTTGTCGGAAGTAGCAGCCAACAGGCAGCAGAACTTAATCTGGTAACTGGTATTTCTGGCCAGGTGAACTGTGTTCATACGGTGCAAGTGTGACGTTGTGCCCTTCAGAGTGTGAAAACTATTTTGACAGCCTGTCACTGAAGTCATGAGATTTGACAGGAATGATAAACCAGATGTGAAATAGATTGTAAGTAAAAAGGGAAAATTCCGTCCTCCCCTTGTTAAAGTCATCCCATACTGTTAAATTTTCTTCCGTATAGTTACTGATAAAGTCTTCGCTACGTGTTGTAAGGTTGATGACGTCTGCCCCGACAGCTGAGAGGTCAGCGTGACGGATTGTCATCCCACGGGCCCGGGTTCGATTCACGGTCGGGTCGAGGATTTTCTCCACTCAGAGACTGGGTGTTGTGTTGTCTTCGTCATTATTTCATCCCCATCCGGCGCGCAGGTCGCGCAATGTGGCGTCGAATGTAATAAGACCTGCACCAAGGCGGCCGGACCTGCCCCGTCTCAAAAATGAGATCGACAGGAAATGCAAAATGGCTAAGCAGGGATGGCTAGAGGACAAATGTAAGGATGTAGAGGCTTATCTCACTAGGGGTAGGATAGATACTGCCTACAGGAAAATTAAAGAGACCTTTGGAGATAAGAGAACCACTTGTATGAACATCAAGAGCTCAGATGGAAACCCAGTTCTAAGCAAAGAAGGGAAGGCGGAAAGGTGGAAGGAGTATATAGAAGCTTTATACAAGGGTGATGTACTTGAGGACAATATTATGGAAATGGAAGAGGATGTAGATGAAGACGAAATGGGAGATACGATACTGCGTGAAGAGTTTGACAGAGCACTGAAAGACCTGAGTCGAAACAAGGCCCCCGGAGTAGACAACATTCCATTGGAACTACTGACGGCCTTCGGAGAACCAGCTCTGAAAAAACTCTACCATCTGGTGAACAAGATTTATGAGACAGGTGAAATACCCTCAGACTTCAAGAAGAATATAATAATTCCAATCCCAAAGAAAGCAGGTGTTGACAGATGTGAAAATTACCGAACAATCAGTTTAATAAGCCACGGCTGCAAAATACTAACACGAATTCTTTACAGACGGAAGGAAAAACTAGTAGAATCCGACCTCGTGGAAGATCAGTTCGGATTCCGTAGAAATACTGGAACATGTGAGGCAATACTGACCTTACGACTTATCTTAGAAGAAAGATTAAGGAAAGGCAAACCTACGTTTCTAGCATTCGTAGACTTATAGAAAGCTTTTGACAATGTTGACTGGAATACTCCCTTTCAAATTATAAAGGTGGCAGGGGTAAAATACAGGGAGCGAAAGTCTATTTACAATTTGTACAGAAACAAGATGGCAGTTATAAGGGTCGAGGGACATGAAAGGGAAGTAGTTGTTGGGAAGGGAGTAAGACAGGGTTGTAGCCTCTCCCCGATGTTATTCAATCTGTATATTGAGCAAGCAGTAAAAGAAACAAAAGAAAAATTCGGGGTAGGTATTAAAATCCATGGAGAAGAAATAAAAACTTTCAGGTTCGCCGATGACATTGTAATTCTGTCAGAGACAGCAAAGGACTTGGAAGAGCAGTTGAATGGAATGGACAGTGTCTTGAAAGGATGATATAAGATGAACATCAACAAAAGCAAAACGAGGATAATGGAATGTAGTCGAATTAAGTCGGGTGATGCTGAGTGAATTAGATTAAGAAATGAAACACTTAAAGTAGTAAAGGAGTTTTGCTATTTGAGGAGCAAAGTAACTGACGGTGGTCGAAGTAGAGAGGATATATAATATAGTCTGACAATGGCAAGGAAAGCGTTTTTGAAGAAGAGAAATTTGTTAACATCGAGTATAGATTTAAGTGTCAGGAAGTCTTTTCTGAAAGTATTTGTATGGAGTGTAGCCATGTATGGAAGTGAAACATGGACGATAAATAATTTGGACAAGAAGAGAATAGAAGCTTTGGAAATGTGGTGCTAGAGAAGAATGCTGAAGATTAGATGGGTAGATCACATAACTAATGAGGAAGTATTGAATAGGATTGGGGAGAAGAGACCTTTGTGGCACAACTTGACCAGAAGAAGGGATCGGTTGGTAGGACATGTTCTGAGGCATCAAGGGATCACCAATTTAGCATTGGAGGGCAGCGTGGAGGGTAAAAATCGTAGAGGGAGACCAAGAGATGAATACACTAAGCAGATTCAGAAGGATGTAGGTTGCAGTAGGTACTGGGAGATGAAGCAGCTTGCACAGGATAGAGTAGCATGGAGAGCTGCATCAAACCGGTCTCAGGACTGAAGACCACAACAACAACATACTTCATAGTTTCCCTGTGTATTGCAGTGTCGAGTAAAATATCCGTCAGATCTGTAATGGGCACCCCAAAGCATTTTTCGTAATTTATGTACTATATATGTGTACAACGTGCAACAAAAAAGTCGTCGGAATCCTGTGCAGTACCTAACATTTCCAGAATTTAGCTTGCAACTTTAGTTTTTTGATGAAAAGTTCTTTTGTGTGTTTAAATATGGTGCAAACATAAACACAAGGATACACTACAAGTCAATCTGTTTCAGCAACTTTTATTTTGCATTCACTGATTTTCAACCTGGTCATCGGTATTCTACCTAACCTAATCTTCGGGGTACAACACACAACCGAATCTTCATGGAAGTCCTATAAGATACTCTAGAAAGCCATATTAGTGCTAATGTCAGATAAAACAACGGGTGTAAAAATTTTATCGGAGGAAATTTGGGTCTTTGTTAATTTCTTCGGCCATACTAACGTTATGTCCGCAGCTCGTGGTCTCGCGGTAGCGTTCTCGCTTCCCGAGCACGGGGTCCCGGGTTCGATTCCCGGCGGGGTCAGGGATTTTTCACCTGCCTCGTGATGACTGGGTGTTTGTGTCGTCTTCATCATCATCATCAATCATCCCCATTACGGTCGGAGGAAGGCAATGGCAAACCACCTCCACTAGGACCTTGCCTAGTATGGCGGCGCGGGTCTCCCGCGTCGCTCCCCTACGCTCGGTAAACGGAGTATGGGACTCATCATCATCATCATCACTAACGTTATACATCCATAGCGTGAGACACGAGTCTCTTAGAACGACGTAGGACTTCGGTCCACAGATGGCACAGGGAGTTGAGTATTAAATGCTACCTTCAGTTGTTGCTTGCTCACTTGCAACTTCCAGTTGTGAATGAAATTGCAGCCAGGTACTGTGATGTTGCTGTGAAAACTGCGACTACTCAGTCACAGGCATTTGTGAAAAATACTAGATTTCTCCCCCATGCCATATGGGACAACAAAGCAAACGATGGAAGAGGCCCAGAATGCATTAGTATACAGGGGGTGGAAGAGAGCGGAGTCGATGTTAGGCTGATGTTGGCCGCCTATTGGAAGCTATGGAGTGCGACGTCAGCGTAGGGCTGTTTACGGTTATGCTTCCTCTACAAAGGGAGAGGTTAGCAGTTCTACGAGGGGAGTCCAATAAGTAGTGCAACCACTTTCGTCTCGGGCAGTTTCGGTTGAAAAACTAAGAAATTTGTTGTGGGACATCGTCCGAAATTCCTGCTTCAGGCCCTTAAGTTTCATGACGTTCCGAATGCTTGCGGCGGTATACATCGCCATTAAAATGGCGTCTGTAACGGAGGTGCTTTTCAAGCAGAGAGCTGTCACTGAGTTTATTTGGTGGAAAACCAGAGCATCGCACATATTTATAGATGCTTGCAGAATATCTATGGTGACCTGGCAATGCACAAAAGCACGACGAGTCGTTCGGCGAAGCGTCTACATCATGGCAACAAGTTCGCGCGAAGTCTCCTGTAATATTGAAACGTGCGGACATTCTCATTCAAAGCGATAGACGAGTCACAGACACCTCACTGCACAACTGGACGTCTCTGTTGTTATTGCTGACACACCGGTTCTCTAGTTGGGTTAGTCAAATATATGTGCCACTTGGCTTCCTCGCTGCCGAATGGGAGACCACGAAGAGCAACGAACGACGATCTGTGCGGAATTGCTTGCGAGTTACAATGCTGATTGTGACACGTTTTGTCGAACATCGTCACAGTCGATGAAACACGGGTTCATCACTTCGAACCGGACACAAAACGGCAATCCATGGAATATCGCGACACCACCTCTCCTCCGAAGGAAAAGTTCAAAGCCGCGCACTCAATTACTGTGGCTAGTTCCGAGGGGAACATTGAGTTACTGGTGCTAAGTGTGGTTCTCAGATTTAGCGAAGTCTTAGCGGCTATAAAGGAATTTTGTTCTTTCCAGTGAGCTACAAAATTGTTTCAAAATCATTACAAAGCAGGCTGTAGAGGCAACTGGATCAGCAGTTAGGAGAGTAGCAAAGAGTGATTCGCAAACAACGATCCTGTGTGGGAGAAATTTTGATTCTGAAATTTATGACAAAGTATAGAAGAATGAGAACCAAAAGCATTTATATAACATTTACAGAATTCAAAAAAGCATATGACTCCTTTGACAGAGAAACAATATTCAACACCTTAAAAGAGTTTGGAGCTGATAGGCGATCAAAAAAGACGCACTAACAAATACGAAATTCATAATGGAATTTTTAAGTGAAGCCTCAAATTGTTTTTGGAATTAAAGCTGCTGTAAGAAAAGGATATTGGTCGTCCCGAGTGCTGTCCAATTGTCTACTAGAAAATGACATCTGAGAATGGAGGGAAATAACACAAGAAGAAGAAGAAGAAGAAGAAGAAGAAGAAGAAGAAGAAGAAGAAGAAGGAGGAGGAGGAGGAGGAGGAGGAGGTGGTGGTGGTGGTGGTGGTGGTAAAAAAAATCATACTTGGGGCAAAAGGGGATAAACTGAGTAGTCTTTATTTGGTTTTTGCAGATGATCTTACCATCTCAGGCGACTCTACCGGAGATGCAACAATACACACAAATTTGCTGCAAGAGACGGCTTGAAAGGCAGCGTTTTGTATATATCTTAAAAAGAAAGAAAAGTATATAACACTCGCGAAGGAGGCACAGAAATACATGGAATCCGATTATGGAAGAATAAGAAAGGGCACGTTCTAGGGGAAATGATACAAGCAATTGCAGTAGACAAAGCAGCAATCCCAGCAAGGGAAAGGAAAACGTCGGTGGCTTTTCAGTCAACAGACAACCCCTACAACAAGAAATCTACACTGCGCGACAAGCTTAAAAGGTCACATCTTAGAAATCTCGTAATTTTCACTCATTACGACGTTAAAGTTTGAAATTTGGCTGAAAGGTGCCTACAACCTCCCTCTCTAGTGTGAAGTGATAATTAAATCAAGACCCTAAGCTACCGACAGGAGTTGATATACATCATCGAGGACAGTTGAAAATTTGTGCCCCGACTGGGACTCGAACCCGGGATCTCCTGCTTACATGGCAGACGCTCTATCCATCTGAGACACCGAGGGCACAGAGGATAGTGCGACTGCCTGGATTTATCCCCGTGAGACCGACATTCCCAACATAATGTCCACACTCTACATTCGTAGTGTCCCTGCCCATTACTCATTACTTGCGACAATCTTAACGAGTCCCGTAAGAGTTAGGGCAATACGTGTGCATCCAGCACAGAAGACGAAGGTCAATCGCCGGTTAGCCTTAACTATATGAAGATGGTATCTGTTCTTTCGGACATGGGAAATATAAGGTGGGGTAACCACCTCACATTGGCACTAAATTTCACCACAGTCCTGCCCAGTGTCTCCGTGGGCATTTCACACTACGAGAAAGTCGTCACAGCCTCTTTTACCCACGTTCCAACCCTTGTTTTGACCCTTTAGCTATGGACGTCAGCTATGGACACCCAGCTTTGCAAACACGCACTTTTTTTTATGTATAGGTGGCTGAGGAAAACATTCCAGAGCGAGGCCGCGCATAACTGGCACAAAATGGCCGCAGAGGGTGCAATAATGGGCGTCAATGAAAGCATCCATTTCCTCCAGGCGTTGATCCTCACACATTTCGTGGTCGAAAACGACAGCCGCAGTTCGATGAGTGAGAGGAAGACGTTCTTCACAAACTTTGAGGTTGCTGACACCGTCGGAACTCTCAAAACTACTCTAAGATATGGTGGGGCTGTATCTCCATCAAGCGTTATCGCACCCCTTAGGACGGCAGCGCGACCACAGTTTTTGCTGTGGTGGACTGATTAGAAACACTAGGAGCGGTTAAAATCATTCGACGACATTTCAACGTTATCCGTATCAGCTTCTAATGCTTATGCGTTTTGAGTGATGTTTTGTGACCACCTCGCCTTTTGTGGCATGATCACTGGAAGATGCGAGATTGACACACGCGTAAAGAACACGGCAAATGGTCCCTCTAAGACTCCCCGACCTCACCGCGCCCCTCCATTTCGTCAAAACCCTAGTTGCCACCCTATCACGTTCACTAGGAATTTTAAAAATCTACCTCTACGGTAGAACTCGTGAGGAAGTACTTGGTGTTCGTAGCAGATCGGAAAGAATTTCGACGATCTCCGATTTCGGCTGACCTGTTACAAGTTGCAAGAGGAGCACTGCACACACGAAACAGCAGCAGCGCAGCCCACTTACAGGCGCCTGGTTCTGCCTATACAGGTAGATTTTTAAAACCCTTGACGTCACCTTGCTATCTGAAACGTCGTCCGGTCCGTAGATAACGTCGCACGGCACTATTTGAGAGGAAGGTTGTACACATACTTGAACCAAATGTCAAACATATGCATTGTAGTGGGTGGGAATTACGGGGTTTCTAATGAACAGTCCTTTAATTCTGTTGTACAATCTATTTCTGTAATATGGCATTACAACACTGTTATTATACCGTAATGCCTTTATGCATCAGAATGCGTTTCCTGAAATAGAGAAGGAGGATAGGGAAATAATCAGGAAGATTTTGGGACCAAAATATGACAATGTGAAATGGAAATTAAGTAGTAGGAAAGAAATTTGTGAAAGAATAGGAGTGTTAGACACTGTGGGGAAGACAAAGGCTAGAAGAAGAAAGAATAACAAAGAGAATTTTTAAATGTTTGGACAGTTATCCACCCACATTAGTGACCTGAATGAAACAGCAGAAAGCAAAAAATGTTCAAATGTCTGTGAAATCTTATGCGACTTACCTGCTGAGGTCATCAGTCCCTAAGCTTACACACTACTTAACCTAAATTATCCTAAGGACAACACACACACCCATACCCGAGGGAGGACTCGAACCTCCGCCGGGACCAGCCTCACAGTGCATGACTGCAGCGCCCGAGACCGCTCGGCTAATCCCGCGCGGCTACAGAAAGCAGGTCTGAGGGAAATAGAAGTAACGGAGGAAGAAATATAAAAAGGGAAAAGTTCAAAGTAAAAGGTTTCAAGAGCTTTCAGGAGAAAACAAAAAGACAGTGCAACATGGACAGAAGACAGAAGAGAAAAACGTTAGGGAAGACAGAAGAAAAGAAAGAAGACATAAGTTATTTCATGTGTTCCTTAGTAGTCCGAACCAGAAAAAATAAATAAATAAAATGCTGCATTTCAATTTCATTCATTTGTTCTTATAGTAGTTAGCAGTGTTTTCAAGTGTTTTATGTTGGGCTGCATTACAGTGGATTATATTACATTTGTGTGTGCGTGTGTGTGTGTGTGTGTGTGTGTGTGTGTTTCCTGTGGGGGGCGCAGGCCGTTGTGGCCGAGCGGTACTAGGCGCCACAGTCTGAAACCGCACGACTGCTACGGTCGCAGGTTCGAATCCTGCGTCAGGCATGGATGTGTGTGATGTCCTTAGGCTAGTTGGGTTTAAGTAGTTCGAAGTTCTAGGGGACTGATTATCTCAGAAGTTAAGTCCCGTAGTGCTCAGAGCCATTTGAATCATTTTTCTGTGGGGATGGAGGATGGAGGGAGGAGAGTGAACAGAAGTTCATTTACTGTTATGAATTTTCTGATGTTGGCATCGTCAGAGTTTGCCAATCCTTTGACTGGATGTTGGGTTTTCGGGAAATAAGCAATCGGAATGTTCTGATGTGTCACAGTTAGTGAGCAACCCTTGTCTCACGGGGTCAATATTTTATAGTGGGGCTGGCAACCATTCATTTATAGTTATCAGTGTTTAGAGAGTTAGTATTAACAGCAGCAGAGACCAATTAACATCATGTATCGAACTAAGTACAGGAGGTACAGAAACAATTTTAATGTTCCTTTGCTCCACCCTTCCCATTATCAGTGAAATTAGTATTGTGCTCGTCAGGGGAGAAGATGTTTCTACCTCTGGATTCACCTTCAGTTGCCAGTGGTTCCCTGCCGTTCACCTCGGCAGCGGGACAAGTGCTGTGTCCCACCCCCGCCGCCCCCGCTCCCTCGCCACCCTGCACCCATACCCACACCCTCGCCGTTTCTGCAGCTGCACGTTGTTCTCGCGCTCCACACGCGGTGTTGGCAGCCCTGGCCCCGGTGAGTCCCCGGCGCGCCTGGCGTTGACAGCTGACAAGCGCCGCGACTGCGGTCTGCCGCACCCCGCAAGCCCTCTAAGCGCTGCTGGCTGCCGCCTGCTGCCTCGCACAGCACAGCATAGCACAGCGTGCACACAGCAGACATCCCTCCCTCCCACCGCCGACACCCACCAACAAAGGTCACCTCACACTGCTCGCAGTGCCCCAACGAGGCACAGTGGGCTCATTGACAGCAGTAGAAACAAACAACTTCAGGAGTATGATGGATCCTCGCTGTAAATACTACTGTCCATTAAAATTGCTACACCAAGAAGAAATGCAGATGATAAACGGGTATTCATTGGACAAATATATTATACTAGAACTGGCTTGTGATTACATTTTCACGCAGTTTGGGTGCATAGATTATGAGAAATAACTACCCAGACCAACCATCTGTGGCCGTAATAATGGCCGCAATAAGCCTAGGCATTGTGTCAAACAGAGCTTGGATAGCGTGGACAGGTACAGCTGCCCATACAGCTTCAACACGATACCACAGTTCATCAAGAGTAGTGACTGGCGTGTTGTGACGAGCCAGTTCCTCGGCCACCATTGACCAAACGTTTTCAATTGGTGAGATATCTGGAGAATGTGCTGGCCAGGGCAGCAGTCGAATATTTTCTGTATCCAGAAAGGCCCGTACAGGAACTGCAACATGCGGTCGTCATTTATCCTGCTGAAATGTAGGGTTTCGCAGGGATCGAATGAAGGGTAGAACCACGGGTCGTAACACATCTGAAATGTAACGTCCACTGTTCAAAGTGCCGTCAAAGCGAACAAGAGGTGACCGAGACGAGTAAACAATGGCACCCCATACCATCACGCAGGATGATACGCCGCTATGGCGATGACGAATACACGCATCCAATGTGCATTTACCGCGATGTTGCCAAACACGGATGCGACCATGATGATGATCTAAGCAGAACCTGGATTCATCCGATAAAATGGCGTTTTCCCATTCGTGCGCCCAGGTTCGTCGTAGAGTACACCATCGCAGGCGCTCCTCTCTGTGGTGCAGCGTGAAGGGTAACCGCAGCCACAGTCTCCGAGCTGATAGTCCGTACTGCTGCAAACGTCGTCGAACTGTTCGTTCAGATTGTTGTTGTCTTGCAAACGTCCCCATCTGTTGACTCAGGGATCGAGACGTGGCTGCACGATCCGTTACGGCCATGCGAATAAGATGCCTGTCATCTCGACTGCTAGCGATATGAGTCCGTTGGTATCCGGCACGGCGTTCCGTATTACTCTCCTGAACCCACCGATTCCATATTCTGCTAACAGTCATTGGATCTCGACCAACGCGAGCAGCAATGCCGCGATACGGAAAACCGCAATCGCAATATGCTACAATCCGACGTTTATCAAAGTCGGAAACGTGATGGTACGCATTTCTCCTGCTTATACGAGGCATCACAACAACGTTTCATCAGGCCAGTAGGTTACGCTTACTACAATTGAGAGATAACTGCCAGTCATTACACCACGCATTTATTTTCTGCAAATCCTCATTGACTTGTTCACAACTTTCGTGTGATACTACTTTCCCGTAGGCTGCAGCATCATCGGCAAACAGTTTAATGCCGCTGTCAATACCATCAGCCAGGACGTTTGTGTAAATCGTAAAAAGCAGCCTACCTATTATGCTGCCCTGGGGCAATCCTGAAGTTACGCTTGTTTCTGTTGAAGTCACCCCATTCAGGACGACATACTGCTCCCTGTCTGTTAAAAAACTTTCTATCCAAACGAATATAACGGATACACTGTAAGCGCACACTTTTTGTAGCAAGCGACAGTGCGGAAGTGAGTCGAACGCCTTTCGAAAGTCGAGAAATATGGCATCAACCTGGGAGCCGGTATCTGGAGCCTGTTGTTTATTGTGCAGAAAGAGAGCCAGCTGTGTCTCGCATGACCGCTGTTTCCTAAAACCATGCTTGTTTATGCAGATGAGCTTCTGAGTGTCTAGAAAGGTCATTATGTCTGAACACAGAATATGTTCCATGATTCTACAACAAATCGATGTCAGTGAAACTGGCCGGTAATTATGTGCATCCGAGTTTCTACCCTCAAGTACCAAATTGCTGATCCCTTGATTTCTCAAAATGTCCTATACCCCAATCCCTTCTTCTAGTCAAATTGTGCCTCAAATTCATCTGCTCCCCAATTCTGTTCAGTGCCTCCTCATTAGTTACGTGATATACCGACCTGACCTTCACAATACTTCTTTAGTACCATATTCCAAAAACTTTTCTTCTCGTCTAGACTGTTTATCGTCCATGTTTCACTTCCATACATGGCTACACTGCAGAAAAATGTCTTCAGAAAAGACTTCTTGACACTTCAAGCTCTACTCGATGTTAACAAATTTCTCCTCTTCAGAAATCTTTTTTTTTTTATTTCATTTGCCAGACTATATTCTATGTCTCTACTTCGACCATCATCAGCTACTTTGCTACGCAAATAACAAAACTTATCTACTACTTTGTCTCGTTTCCTAACCTAATTATCTCAGCATCACCTGATTTAATTCGATTGCATACCATTATCCTATTTTGTTTCTGTTGATATTCGCCTTATATTCTCCTTTCAAGAGACTCTTCATTCCGTTCAACTGCTCTCCCAAGTCCTTTGCTGTCTCCGACCTAGTTACAATGCCATTGGCAAATCTCAAAGTTTTTATTTCTTCTCCGTGATTTTTAATTCCTATCCCTAATTTTCATTTGGTTTCCTTTACTGCCTGTTGAATTAAAAATTAAATTACTTCTGAGATGTGACGGTATGGGATGATTTTCGTGGTTATGGCGCGATCACGTTATTGGTGAAAACGCTAAATGCGGAACGGTTTGAACACATTTTATGGCATTGTATACTATGTACAGTAAAGGAACAGTCTGGGCAGGAGGCTTATTTGTATCAACATAACAGTGCATCCTGTTATAAAATAGGATAAGTGAGGCAATGGTTTGTGGACAGAAAGATGCCACGAACGGACTGGCTGTAACATCATAGATTAAGGGTCGACCTGCGACAGCAATCCCACAACTTGCGTACGGGGCTCTAGACGCCGCCGCGAGCGCAACCGTATATAATTGCCGACGGCCAGCTCTCATTTTGTTAGCATCTCATTTTTGCCTATTCTCCTAGCTGCTTTGCTCTTATTTGTTTATGGCTCATGTGATTGTGATCTCTTTCAGCCACTCTTACTGTTTTGATTTACTCCCAATTGAGAAGCGCTCATTTTGGCATTTCACTTTTGCATAGTTCTCATTTTGCTAGTAATATGCTCCTTAGCTTTTTACTGTTGAATTGATTAACATAGTCTTATGTACTGTTTGTTCATTTCAGCCTGTTCATATTTTGATCTTCTTTACATACTGTAATAATTATCGGAAGCATTTCTTCCCTTAATCTTGCTTAAAGTATTGTCGATGTAGAATTTGTTCTGTGACACAGGTGTAAGGTTTTGAATATAAATTATATACGAAAATGTGCTTTAAAATGAATTTATTTTTTCAGTTTGTACTACATCAGACGAAAATTTTGTGATATGAGGGAGAAATTTGAGGGACGAACCCATGGAAATAGTCTTTAGTGATCCCCCCCGCAAATAAAAATTTTTTGTGACACTGAAAGACGTGACACTGTAGGCACCGAAAACTGTTATATTTCCATGGGTTCGCCCCTCAAATATATAAGTCACATGGCGTGTGCAGAGTTTGAGCTGAATGCAATTGAACACCTCTCGCATGACAGAAAACGTCGACTTTCCTCCAAACCAGTTCGGTCCAATATCACTGCCCTCTTTGGTTACGGGTCTTGCGGAAGAATGAGCTGCCATACGTCTTCACACTTCAGCTACCCCCTTGAAAACAACCCCAGCAGAATATCATCTGTTATGAAGGCCACTAATAAGTGTACGGATACGTTTGATTAGTTAGTGTAAAGGTCCTCTTCGGACTCGTCATCATGTTTCAAAACCTCTCTCTGGAAATGCACTTCGTCTAGTGATTTCCCTGTTTTGTGTTGACGCATCCAAATTCTTTCACGTTTCTTCCATTTGCTCAGATCTTCTTCATCTACATCTACATTTATGCTCCACAACCCACTCAACGGTGTGTGGCGTAGGGTATCTTAGGTGCCACTGTCATTGCCTCCCTTTCCTGTTCCAGTCGCGTATGGTTCGCGGAAAGAACGACTGCCGGAAAGCCTCCGTGCGCGCTCGAATCTCTCTAATTTTACATTCCTGATCTCCTCGGGAGGTATAAGTAGGGGAAGCAAAATATTCGATACCTCATCCAGAAACGCACGCTCTCGAAACCTGGACAGCAAGTTACACCGCGATTCAGAGCGCCTCTCTTGCAGAGTCTGTCACTTGAGTTTGCTAAACATCTCCGTAACGCTATCACGGTAACCAAATAACCCTCTGACGAAACGCGCCGCACTTCTTTGGATCTTCTCTATCTCCTCCGTCAACCCGATCTGGTAGGGATCCCACACTGATGAGCAATACACGAGTATAGGTCGAACGAGTGTTTTGTAAGACACCTCCTTTGTTGATGGACTACATTTTCTAAGGACTCTCCCAATGAACCTCAACCTGGTACCCGCCTTACCAACAATTAATTTTATATGATCATTTCATTTCAAATCGTTCCGCACGCATACTCCCAGATATTTAACAGAAGTAACTGCTACCAGTGTTTGTTCCGCTAGCATATAATCATACAATAAAGGATCCTTCTTTCTATGTATTCGCAATACATTACAATTGTCTATGTTAAGGGTCAGTTGCCACTCCCCACACACACATCCGCTGCAGATCTTCCTGCATTTCGCTACAGTTTTCTAATGCTGCAACTTCTCTGTATACTACAGCATCATCCGCGAAAAGCTGCATGGAACTTCCAACACTATCTACTAGGACATTTATGTATATTGTGAAAAGCAGTGGTCTTGCGAATCGCTGAAAAGTAAAATTGAGCTATACAAAGATTCTTTTTAACCTCTTTGAGAAAGGACATTCGTTATACTTTCGTGTAATGTCTTTGATTTCCTAAGCTTCAACTGAAGACTTTGATTCAAGTGCGCTATAAAGTTTTTCTTTGCATGTCATCAAACTGTGAGTGATCTGGAAATATTTATGAAACACTAACAAGCAAGAGTACGGACCCACTTCGAAGTCTATTCATTCGTGATAACCGTTTGAAAACCCCTTTTTTTAATATGATAAATGAATGTAGGGTATCATAATTAAAAACGTGCTCTGGCACCATCGCACACGATGTGGTTCTGGTGGAAATGTGAATTGCTAGGCCAGTAACGTGCATTGGACGCATTCAGAGCGGATGGAAATGAGTGAAAGACACCGGCGAAATTAATAGACTGAAAGAGGCGCTACAGGAGCTGGGGGTTAATGTCATTTGCGTGTTCCTCGCGGGCGCATTCCGGTCCGCGTATGGAGACCCGGCCGTACGTCGTCATAACCGCCGCTGCAACACGGAAATCGCATCTGTTCGCGGGCTCCGCGGCCAAGTTTCCGCGACGCGAGCTCGTGAGCGCGGAAACGCACGGCCCGAAGAGAGCGGCATCGACGCCACTGCGAATTGAGGGCCGCCAGTGGCGAAAGACGGCAAAAGCTGCAGGGTCGGATGGCGGGCCACAGGTGTGCAGGGTTGCCAGAATCGCTGTCGCTACCGAGCGCCGGACGAGGCAGCCGACAATATTTCGGAAAAAAAATTCGAATCTACATCTACATCCATACTCCTCAAGCCACCTCACGGTGTGTGGCGGAGGGTACCCTGAGTACCTCCATCGGTTCTCCCTTCTATTCCAGTCTCGTACTGTTCGTGATCAGAAGATATGCCTCTGTGTGGGCTCTGATCTCTCTGATTTTATCCTCATGGTCTCTTCGCGAGATATACGTAGGAGGGAGCTGCTTGACTCTTCGGTGAAGGTATGTTCTCGAAACATTAACAAAAGCCCGTACCGAGCTACTGAGCTTCTCTCCTGCAGAGTCTTCCACTGCAGTTTATCTATCATCTCCGTAACGCTTTCGCCATTACAAAATGATCCTGTAACGAAGCGCGCTTATCTCCGTTGGATCCTCTCTATCTATTCTATCAACCGTATCTGTTACGGGTCCCACACTGAGCAGTATTCAAGCATTGGGCGAACAAGCGTACTGTAACCTACTTCCTTTGTTGTCGGATTGCATTTCCTTAGGATTCTTCCAATGAATCTCAGTCTGGCGTCTGCTTTACCGACATTCATCTTTATATGATCATTCCATTTTAAATCACTCCTAATGCCTACTCCCAGACAATTTATGGAATTAACTGCTTTCAGTTGCTGACCTGATATTTTGTAGTTAAATGATAAGGGATCTTTCTTTCTATGTATTCGCAGCGCTTTACACTTTTCTACAGATTGAATTTCCATTCCCTGCGCCATGCGTCAATTCGCTGCAGATCCTCCTGCATTTCAGTACAATTTTTCATTGTTGCAACCCCTCGATACACCACAGCATCATCTGCAGAACGCCTCAGTGAACTTCCGATGTCATCCACAAGGTCATTTATGTATATTGTGAATAGCAACTGTCATATGACACTCCCCTGCGCCACACCTGAAATCACTCTTACTTCCGAAGACTTCTCTCCATTGAGAATGACATGCTGCGTTCTCTTATCTAGGAACTCTTCAGTACAATCACACAGTTGGTCTGATAGTCCATATGCTTTTACTTTGTTCATTAAACGACTGTGGGGAACTGTATCGAACGCCTTGCGGAAGTCAAGAAACACGGCATCTACCTGAGAACCCGTGTCTATAGCCCTCTGAGTCTCGTGGACGAATAGCGCGAGCTGGGCTTCACACGATCGTCTTTTTCGAAACCCATGCTGATTCCTACAGAGTAGATTTCTAGTCTCCAGAAAAGTCATTATACTCGAACATAATACGCGTTCCAAAATTCTACAACTGATCGACGTTAGAGATGTAGGTATTTACCCTTACTGGTACGTGCTTCAGGGTACGGTTTTAAAGTTTCTGGGGCAATATGGCAAATCTTCAGTACCGCTCATACTTCAACAAGTCGGTTTTTAATGGATGCTTGCATAAATTAATAACAGAACAATCAATTTTCCTGGCGGGATTGAAATGAGAGGATTATTTACATACTTACAACGAGGCATTCCTGATCGCCAGCCGTGCATGATTAAGTAGTAAGCAGCGCAGAACAGAGCTGGAATGTTTGAAATGACACGAGAAGCCAGGAGCCTCGGGGAAGCAAAGGGGAAATAGCAGTATTCTTGCATAGCCCGAGCAGGTATAGCCGAGACAACCTGACGAACTACCACACTACAGGTGGTCCAGCGGCCCGCTTGGAGTGCAGCGAGCTAGCGACAGAGAGGGCGTCAGGGCAACAGTCAACATTACTCACAATGTTCTCCAATTTCACCGCAACTGTCCACTGCTTACACATTGTAACGACATTTAAAACCTGTTAATTGGTCATCTATTTTATTCCATAACCATATTAAGTGAAGAAGTCATGCTAATTTCCAGTAAATTAGCATATTACACAAATGTTCTCGCATTTACTTTTGACAAAAATAATTAATATAAGTGAAGATGCATAATTTGATAATGACCTGTGTTCTAGTGTAGTCTAACAGTGTTTGAACTTTGTAACATTTTATAATGGACTAAGGCTGGAGTCCACACTATTGCCCATTAAAATTGCTACTTCACCAAGAATAAATTTGTAGGCAGGGGATCTCAGTTGATCCCGTATTCCTATATTTCTGGAAAGCTTTTGACACCGTTCCTCACAAGCGACTTCTAATCAAGCTGCAGGCCTATGGGGTATCGTCTCAGTTGTGCGATGGATTCGTGATTTCCTGTCAGGAAGGTCGCAGTTCGTAGTAATAGACGGCAAATCATCGAGTAAAACTGAAGTGATATCAGGTGTTCCCCAGGGAAGCGTCCTGGGACCTCGGCTGTTCCTGATCTATATAAATGACCTGGGTGACAATCTGAGCAGTTCTCTTAGATTGTTCGCAGATGATGCTGTAATTTACCGTCTAGTAAGGTCATCCGAAGACCAGTATCAGTTGCAAAGTGATCTAGTAAGGTCATCCGAAGACCAGTATCAGTTGCAAAGCGGTTTTGAAAAGATCCTGTATGGTGTGGCAGGTGGCAGTTGACGCTAAATAACGAAAAGTGTGAGGTGATCCACATAAGTTCCAAAAGAAATCCGTTGGAATTCGATTACTCGATAAATAGTACAATTCTCAAGGCTGTCAATTCAACTAAGTACCTGGGTGTTAAAATTACGAACTACTTCAGTTGGAAAGACGACATAGATAATATTGTGCGGAAGGCGAGCCAAAGGTTGCGTTTCATTGGCAGGACACTTAGAAGATGCAACAACTCCACTAGAGAGACAGCTTACACTACACTCTTTCGTCCTCTGTTAGAATATTGCTGCGTGGTGTGGAATCCTTACCAGGTGGGATTCACGGAGGACATCGAAAGGGTGCAAAAAAGGGCAGCTCGTTTTGTATTATCACATAATAGGGGGGAGAGTGTGGCAGATATGGTACACGAGTTCGGATGGAAGTCATTAAAGCAAATACGTTTTTCGTCGCAGCCAGATCTATTTACGAAATTTCGGTCACCAACTTTGTCTTCCAAATGCGAAAATGTTATGTTGAGCCCAACCTACATAGGTAGGAATTATTATCAAAATAAAATAAGAAAAATCAGAGCTCGAACAGAAAGGTTTACGTGTTCGTTCTTCCCGTGCGCTGTTCGGAAGTGGAATGGTAGGGAGATTGTGGTTCGATGAACCCTCTGCCAAGAACTTAAATGTGAATTGCAGAGTAATCATGTAGATGTAGATGAAATGCAGGTAATAAACAGGTATTCATTGTACAAATGTATTATACTTGAACTGACTTCTGATTACATTTTCACGCAATTTGGGTGCATAGATCCTGAGAAATCAGTACCCAGAACAACCATCTCTGACCGTAATAAAGCTGGCCAGGGCAGCAGTCGAACATTTTCTGTATCCACAAAGGCCCGTACAGGACCTGCAGCATGCGGTCGTTTGTTATCCTGCTGGAACGTAGGGTTTCGCAGGGATCGAATGAAGGGTAGAGCCACGGGTCGTGACACACATGAAATGTAACGTCCACTGTTCAAAGAGCCGTCAATGCGAACAAGAGGTGACCAAGACTAATGGCACCCCATACCATCTGGACGGGTGATACCCCAATATGGCGATGACGAATACACGCTTCCAATGTGCGTTCACCGCGATGACGCCGAACACGGATGCGACCATCATGATGCTGTAAAAAGAACCTGGATTCATCTGAAAAAATGACGCTTGGCCATTCGTGCACCCAGGTTCGTCGTTGAGTACACCATCGCAGGCGCTCCTGTCTGTGATGCAGCGTCAAGGATAAACGAAGTCACGGTCTCCGAGCTGATAGTCGATGCTGCTGCGAACGTCATCGAACTGTTCGTGCAGATGGTTGTTGCCTTGTAAACGTCCCCATCTGTTGACTCAGGGATCGAGACGATCCGTTAGAGTCATGCGGATAAGATGCCTGTCATCTCAACTTCTAGTGATACGAGGCCGTTGGGATCCAGCACCGCGTTCCGTATTACCCTCCTGATCCCATCGATTCCATGTTCTGCAAGCAGTCACTGGATCTCGACGAACGCGAGCAGCAAGGTCGCGACACGATAAACTGCAATCGCGATAGGCTACAATCCGACCTTTATCAAAGTCGGAAACGTGATGGTACGCATTTCTCCTCCTTACACGAGGAATCACCACAACGTTTCACCAGGCAACGCTGATCAACTGTTGTTTGTGTATGAGAAATCGGTTGGAAACTTTCCTCACGTCAGCACGTTGTAGGTGTCGCCACAGGCGCCAACCTTGTGTGAATGCTCTGAAAAGCTAATTATTTGCATATCACAGCATCTTCTTCCTGTCGGTTAAATTTCGCGTCTGTAGCACGTGATCTTCGTGGTGTAGCAATTTTAGTGGTCAGTGGCGTATTTCTATTTCTACACACTTACGTGATACAAAATACATTAAAGCTGTTTTGGAGTAGATTTTGTAACGAGGAAAAGTGCAGATCTTTTCATTTTTGGTACCTTATTACGTACACACGTCAATGGGTTGGTTGTGTTTTGCCTGCAACGAACGATCTTCCGACAAACACGTCACAAACTTCACGGCCTGGTATTTTCCGCACGGTCGTAACGGCACCACTAAGTGGATAACTCCTGATAGTATAGATTAACCGTTTCGCGTCCAAGCGTCCGCACGGAACCTGCTGCCCAGGGGAAAATAAGCGTTAATTGCTTGCACTTGCCACCTGTGTTTCGAGGTGCTAAGCAAACTAAAAACATACGACGCGGAATGGCTGAAGTAATTAGCTTGCAAGTCATGTAAGTACTGACGTAATGTTGGTAAGTGTACCATCGTCAGTCACCAATAGAAATATCTGCTCTTATGCCTTTTATGTTGGAACACGTGGGGCAATACTGACCCTACGACTTATCTTAGAAAATAGATTAAGGAAAGGCAAGCCTACATTTCTAGCATTTGTAGACTTAGAGAAAGCTTTTGACAGTGTTGACTGGAATACTCTCTTTCAAAATCTGAAGGTGGCAGGGGTAAAATACAGGGAGCGGAAGGCTATTTACAATTTGTACAGAAACCAAATGGCAGTTATAATAATCGAGGGGCATGAAAGAGAATCTGCGGTTGGGAATGTAGTGAGACAGGGTTGTAGCCTGTCCCCGATATTATTCAATCTGTATATCGAGCAAGCAGTATAGGTAGCAAAAGAAACATTCGGAATAGGTATTAAAATCCATGGAGAAGAAATAAAAAGTTTGAGGTTCGCCGATGACATTGTAATTGTGTCAGAGACAGCAAAGGACCTGGAAGAGGAGCTGAACGGAATGGACAGTGTCTCGAAAGGAGTATATAAGATGAACATCAACCAAAACGAAGAAAATGGAATGCAGTCGAATTAAGTCAGTTGATGATGAGGGAATTTGATTAGGAAATGAGACCCTTAAAGTAGTTTGCTATTTGGGGAGCAAAATAACTGATGACGGTCGAAGTAGAGAGGATATAAAATGTAGGGTGGCAATGGCAAGGAAAGCTTTTCTGAAGAAGAGAAATGTGTTAACATCGAGTATAGATTTAAGTGTCAGGAAGTCGTTTCTGAAACTATTTGTATGGTTTGTAGCCATGTATGGAAGTGAAACATAGACGATAAATAGTTTAGACAAGAAGAGAATAGAAGCTTTCGAAATGTGGTGCTACAGAAGAATGCTGAAGATTAGATGGGTAGATCACATAACTAATGAGGAGGTATTGAATAGGATTGAGGAGAAGAGAAATTTGTGGCACAACTTGACAAGAAGACGGGACCGGTTGGTAGCACATGTTCTGAGGCATCAGGGGATCACAAATTTAGCATTGGAGGGCGGCGTGGAGGGTAAAAGTCGTAGAGGGAGACCAATAGATGAATACACTAAGCAGATTGAGAAGGATGTAGGTTGCGTAGGTACTGGGAGATGAAGTAGCTTGCACAGGATAGAGTAGCATGGAGAGCTGCATCAAACCAGTCTCTGGACTGAAGAACACAACAACAACAACAACAACAACAACAACATACCCCTTATATCCTGTATATTGCTAATTCTTCAGTTACACATTTTTATTTCAAGTAAAATGTTGTACAATTTTCAAACTAATTGAGTAAATTGTGGACGTTAAGAAATACTTCATCGGTCGCGTACCACGGTTTATCTTTAAACAGAAGGTCTTTTAGCATGGAAGACGTGACGCTGAGTTTCTTTAATGTGTGAACATTGTTATCTGTTTTGAAAATGGAAATTTGTGTTAGCACTCGATAGCTTCAGTTTCAAAATGTATGTAACTTTTAACTGGTTTTGGATGATATTTCGGTATCATATGATATTACTTACTGATTATCGCTGGATAGGAGAGTGATAATGTAACTCATAGACGACTAAATACAGTAGTGACAAGATTTTCTGGATTGCAACGCTATTAAATTTCAATAGAATATTACTTTTTACGTAAATGACCATGTTGTACCTTTGAACATGTTTTTACATTTGGAAAAACCTTAAATTTATGGAGTAATTTTTCGAACTTCCAGAAAAAGACTGCAGCGTATAAACGTTAACGGCTATCATTTAAAAACGGTATGAGAAAGTATATTAAACTTCTGTTACGTGGCTGGCTGATGAGGAAAGTCTAAAAAAAAATTCGAAAGTGTAGACCTCTCGCCTACAGAATGTCATCATCCATTATGCTATAGGTATTCATTCAATTCCTCTCAAATTTAACTAGTAAAATTGCGTTTAGAAATTAATTCAATGAGAGCTGTAAGAGCCTGCACGTTGTCCTCATTTGAAAGTGAAATAATGTTCTGTGAGAATTGGACATATGATGAACGCAATTGCTGCATAAATTTTTCTCTCGCAACAACATATTTGCTGCACGAGAACAACGCATGGTTTGGATCCCAGCCATGCCTCACGACCCTCCCGCCATCAACTTTTTACTTCCGCCCCATTTCTCTTCTACCTTCCAAGTTTCAAAGCGCCTGTACAGCGTTTATAGCTCGAAACTTATTTGTTGTAAAACCTGCATAGAGCTCTCAATGCTGAACATTTACGAGTCACGTCCCTCTCCGAATATCGTAATACAGTTGCTACACACTTAGCAATCATATGCAACCCGCTCGCTCGCAGAAAGATCCGTCCCAGACACTGAAAAGTTGCCCAAGCCACACAAGTACTAAAGAAAGGAAGGAGGAATAACCCACTGAATTACAGTCCCATGGCGCTAATGTCTGTTTGGACGAGGATTTTGGAACATAGCCTGTGCTCGAACGTTATGAATTGTAGCGAAGAAAATAATTTAGTAACAAATAGCCGACACGGATTCATAAAATATCGTTCTCGTCAAATACAATTAGCTCTTTCTTCTCAAGAAGTAATGAGTGCTGTTGGCAGGAGACGTGAACCTGATTACTCATTTTACATTTCCAGAAGGCTTCTCGCACCTTTCCTCACAGCAACTCCAAAATCAAACAGCGTGCGTATTACATTATCTGCAGATCATGCAGTCTTTTACCGGCTTGTAAGGTAATCATAAATTGAAAGTATGACATAGATAGTATTGTGGGGAAAGCAAACCAATGACTGCGATTTACTGAGAGCAATTTTAGAAAATTCTGCTGTTGGATGTGGTATCTGCATCATATAGGACTGACGGAAGACATCGAAGAAGCTCGAAGACGGGCACTTCGTTTTGTATTATCGCGGAATATGGAGAGACTGCCACGGATACGATATGCGAATTATGGTGCCAGTCATTAAACCAAAGGCGGTTTTCGCTGCGGCAGAAACTTCTCATGAAATTTGAATCACCAGTTTTATCCTCAAAGTGTGAAAATATTCTGTTGGAACCTATCCACATAGGGAGCAATGACCATAATAACAAAATAAGAGAAGTGGGAGCTCGTGTGGAAAGATTTAAGTGTTAGTTTTTCCCGCACGCTATTCCAGACTGGAATGGTGTTGCAACTTTAAGATCGTTCAATGAATCATCTGTCAGGCACCCAATTGTGAATTGCAGAGTCATCATGTAGATGTAGATGCCATAAGCAAAAACATCATGAAGACCTGCTTAGTCCAAGTCAAAACAACATAAAAAAAATTGATTTTAAAGTTTTCCAGAAAACTGACCATCATAGTCAGCAACGAATACAAGAAAAAATTGGCAAAAGGTAAAGAGTAAATTGTTTTAAAGCTGTGGTTTCACTTTGGAACCTCCGGGACATACAGTTTTCAGCCACACATCATTTCGCGAGATATATTTGAAAGCAATTTCACAAATTTTTAAACACAATCCCAGACCTCTAAACTTCCATGAACTCATACTGCTTGAAACAGATTTTAGTCCTAAATAACAAGGGAAAAAACGGTCTAAAATTAAAAATTTATGTCAAAATATATACTGCTCCAAAGGATTAATTTTAAACCAATCAAAACAGCAGTAATACAAACGCAAATTCACGTTAGAATAACAACTATCGCCTCAGTATAATCATGTGGCTGGTCGGACTCGCAGTTGGGCGTGATTGGCCACCAGTGGTGGAAGCGTGACCGTGTGTCCGACGTGGAAATTTAAATTTGTTCATGATTATATAATTTTTGGAACTGGATGTCACATGATTAAGGTAAAATCTGCTAAATAAATTGTTTGCTCTGCAACAAAATCTCTCCTTTGCTGACCACATGCCTATTAGTAGCCAGAGCCTTCGGTAGTTAGAATCTTTTACTTAGCTGGGTGTATTGGTGTCTACTGTATTGCTGTAGTTCTTGTAATGAATGCTTTCTGTGAAGTAAGTGGCTTATGAAATGTGTGGGTGATTATTATTAAATTTAGAAGTTTCTACTGTAGCTTTGTAAGCTGGAAGTGACTGCTACAATGCAGTGCATTCGTAGATGTACCTCGGTGTACCAAGAAATACCTGTGTCTTGCGATATTATCAAGGGTCGTGAGAGAGACACTGGTTCATCAAAAAATAAGTAACTCAAATGGGGATTCAGTGATAAACAACTGGTAGGTAGCGTCAGTTTCAGCTCAATTTACACTTTTATAAAAGGAATTTATCAATTCTCGCAATTTTCTTGGGCACTTGGACACCACCTACCTAACAGCCGGTACGTCCAACTTTGTCACGGATAACAGCGGCGACACATAGTGGCATGGAAGCAACGAGACCTTAGTACGTCGCTGGAGGTAGATGGAACAATATCTAAATGTTCAAATGGCGCTGAGCACTATGGGACTTAAAATCTATGGTCATCAGTCCCCTAGAACTTAGAACTACTCAAACCTAACTAACCTAAGGACAACACACAACACCCAGCCATCACGAGGCAGAGAAAATCCCTGACCCCGCCGGGAATCGAACCCGGGCGCGGGAAGCGAGAAGGCTACCGCACGACCACGAGATGCGGGCTAAACAATATCTGCGAGTTACCTAATTCCCGTAAATTCCGGGGTTAGGGGGAGGGTGCACCTTTCTACCGATTCAGACACTCACTGCATTTGACATTAGATTAAATATTAGGTTAAATGTAGGATAAGCTAGGATAGCAACACTAGGATAGCACTGCAGCGATCAACCACTCCGGGCAAACTCAGTGCCAGGGGCATGTTCACCGGGATTAGCTTGGTGAACACGGCCAACAACGTAGGTTTATACAATGCTGGCACGTCTGTAACGCTGCAGGTAAGGTAGACTAGCATTAGCAGTACTAGGCTAACATAGAACCTAAGACATAGCAGTAGTGATCTTAGTGTGAGTGAAAGAAGTAACTTTTGTAGAATAAGCTGAAGTAACAACACTTGCATTGTATCAATTAGGACCCACTAATTGTTTAAGGTGGTGCGTTGTTTATGTATCATATATTGATGAATAAAGAATTTTTTAAAAAATTCCGGGGAGGGGGGCAATGAGCTCTGATGCTACGTTCAATCATATCCCAGATACGTTCGATCGGGTTCAGATTTTCCAAGTAGAGGACCAGCACATCTATCGGAACTCGCAACTGCGATCGTCAAACCACTCCATTACACACTTGATCGTGTGACATTGAACATTATCTTGCTGAAAAATGCCACTTCTCTCGGGAAACATGATCGTTATGAAGGGATGTACGCGATCGTGACCAGTGTATGATAGTACTTGGCCGTCATAGTGCCTTACACGAGCTCCGCTGGACCCATGGGTGACCACGTGAATGTAGCCCAGAGTATAATGGAGCCGCCGCAAACTTTTCCCCATCCCGAAATACAAGCGTCAAAGCATTGTTTCGCTGGAAGGCGACGGATTCGCGCCCTCCCATGGGCGTGATGAAAACGGCATCAAGATTCATCAGACCGTGCAACGCTCTCATACTGCACCAAGGTCCAGTTTCGATAGTCACTTGCCCATTTCAGTTGCTGTTGCCGATGTCGTGGTGTTAACATTGGCATTCATCGGCTGCGGAGGCCCAACATTAGGAGTTTCCGGTGCACTGTGTGTTTAGAGAGACTTGCAAATGGTTCAAATGGCTCTGAGCACTTCTGAGCACTTCTGAGGTCAGCAGTCCCCTAGACCATAGAACTACATAGACCTAACTAACCTAAGGACAGCACACACATCCATGCGCGAGCCAGGATTCGAACCTGCGACCATAGCGGTCGCGCGGTTCCAGACTGAAGCGCCTAGAACCGCTCGACCACACTGGCCGGCGACAGACTTGTACTCTGCCCAGCACTGAAGTGTGATTTTAGTTCTGCCACAGTTTGCCGCCTATCCTGTTTTATCAGTCTGCCCAGCCCACGACGCCCGACATCTGTAATGAGGGGAGGCTGCCTAATTCCACGACGTATGCAAGTGGTTACACCTTAGTTTCCATGTCTTGAAGACACTCAGTACAACACTCCTCGAACACCACACAAGTCGTGCTGATTCCGAAATGCTCATGCCGAGCCTCCCGCTCATCGGAATCTGCCCTCGATCAAACTCAGATAGACGGCGCGCTTTCCCCATTCTACACACGGACAGCACGCTCTCTGATACTACACTTACCGTGCGTGTGTCTGACTAGCAGTCATTCCTCGCCAGCTGACGCTGCTATCGTCTGGATGGGTTTTCATCTATAGCAGGTTGGCGGTCATAATATTCTGGCTAATCAGTGTATTTTTTAGAACGCTTTTGCTCTTTGGCAAAAAGCTGAGGTGCATATTTCCTCATTAAAAAAAATCCATATTTGTTGAGTTTAGAATAGGCTGTTAACTGAAATCCAGCGCGTATCAACAAACGCGCAGCATTAATAAGTTCACAAAGGGGCCGATTTCTTCTTAATTTATGGTGGTTTGAAATGAAGGTCACAATAGTGGAATAATCAACACTTCGAAGAAAAAAAATGCATTTTTGACGCGGTTCGGGTGAGACATGAGCCATCTACGTTAGCCTATATATCAGGAAGAGGTCTGCTTAACAGAAAAAGTACTCGGTGGTTACCTGAAGATCGCTAGGTCAAACAGTTTCTACGTTATTAACACTCAACCGAAATAATGACCAAAATAGTGGATTTATTAATACACTGAAGAGTCGAAGAAAGAGGTACACCTGCCTAATATTGTATAGGATCCCCGCGAGCACGCAGAAGTGCCGCAATAGAACGTGGCACGGACTCTACTAATGTTTGAAATAGTGCTGGAGGGAATTAACACCCTGTGCCCTGCAGGGCTGTTCGTAAATTCGTACGAATATTGAGGGTGTGGAGACCTTAATGGCGCGTTGCAAGGCATCCCAAATATGCTCAGCAATGTTCATGGCTGGGGAGTTGGGTGGCGAGCGGAAGTGTTTAAACTCAGAAGAGTGTTTCTAGAGCCACTCTGTAGCAATACTGGACGTGTGGGACGTCGCACTGTCCTGCTGGAATTGCCCAAGTCCGTCGGATTGCACAATGGACATGAATGGATGCAGGTGATCATACATGATGCTTACGTATGTGTCGCACTTGTCAGAGTCATATCTAGACGTATCAGGGGTCCTATATCACTCCAACTGCACACGCCCCACACCATTACAGAGCCCCCATCAGCTGGAACAGTCCCCTGGTGACATGCAGGGTCGATGGATTCATGAGGTTGTCTCCATACCCGTACACGTCCATCCGCTCGACACAATTTGATATGAGACTCGTCCGAACAGGTAACACGTTTCCAACAGTCCAATGTCGGTGTTGACGGGCCCAAGCGAAGACTGAGGCTTTCTGTCGTCAGTCATCCTTTGTGTCGTGCAGTCATCGAGGATACACGAGTGGGCCTTCGGCTCCGAAAGCCCATATCGATGTTTCGTTGAACTGTTTGTACGCTGACACTTCTTGATAGCCCATCATTGAAATCTGGAGCAATTTTGCGGAAGGGTTGCACTTTCGTCAAGTAGAACGATTCTCTTCAGTCGTCATTGGTCCCGTTTTTGAAGAGTCCTTTTCGGGCTCCAGAGATGTCGGAGATTTGATGTTTTACCACATTCCTGATATTCACGGTACACTCGTGAAATGGTCGTACAGGTTAATCCCAACTTCATCCCTATCTCGGAAATACTGTGTCCCGTAGCTCGTGCGCCGACTGCAACACCGCGTTGAAATTCACGTAAATTTTGCCAAATTCACAAAATATTGCCATTCTCAATGGAGAGAAATCTTCCGAAGAAAGAGTGATTTCAGGTCTGATGCACGGCAGTGTCATAGGACTGTTGCTATTCACAATATACATAAATGACCTTCTGCATGACCTCGGAAGTTCACTGAGGCTTTTTGCAGATGATGCTGTGGTATGTCGAGAGGTTGTAACAATTGAAAATTGTACTGAAATGCAGGAGGATCTGCAGCGAATTGACGCATGGTGCACGGAATGGCAATTGAATCTCAATGTAGACAAGTGTAATGTGATGCGAATACATAGAAAGATAGGTCCCTTATCATTTAGCTACAAAATAGCAGGTCAGCACCTGGAAGCAGTTAATTCCATAAATTATCTGGGAGTACGCATTAGGAGTGATTTAAAATGGAATGATCATATAAAGTTGATCGTCGGTAAAGCTGATGCCAGACTGAGATTCATTGGAAGAATCCTAAGTAAATGCAATCCGAAAACAAAGGAAGTAGGTTACATTACGCTTGTTCGCCCACTGCTTGAATACTGCTCAACAGTGTGGGATCCGTACCAGATAGGGTTGATAGAAGAGATAGAGAAGATCCAACGGAGAGCAGCGCCCTTCGTTACAGGATCATTTAGTAATCGCGAAAGTGTTCCGGAGATGATAGGTAAGATCCAGTGGAAGACTCTGCAGGAGAGAGACACTCAGTAGCTCGGTACGGGTTTTTGTTGGAGTTTCGAGAACGTACCTTCACCGAGGAGTCAAGCAGTATATTGCTCCCTCCTACATATATCTCGCGAAGAGACCATGAGGATAAAATCAGAGAGATTAGAGCCCACACAAAGCATACCGACAATCCTTCTTTCCACGGACAATACGAGACTGGAATAGAAGGGAGAACCGATAGAGGTACTCAGGGTACCCTCCGCCACACACCGTCAGGTGGCTTGCGGATTATGGATTTAGATGTAGATTTTAGCAGCAGTAACTGATCTAAAGACTGCGCCAGACACTGATTGTCTTATATAGACGTTACCGACCGCAGCGCCGTGTACTAACTGTATACTTACCTCTGTATTTGAATTCGCATGCCTATACCAGTTTCAGTGCAGTACCATGAATTGCACGACATGGAAAGGTAACGGAAAACCTGGAATTGTTAAAACACCTCCAAGAAAGGACAATATTTACAGCGTCCAATCCAGGAAGTGATTGTAATTAAAGCGTTAAATAGTTGGTATTGCTTTAATTTCATTACAACGATCGTGACAGTCACGGCAGCTGTACGCAAATAACGGGTTCCTGGTGCAGATAAAATCGGCCCAGTGAGACAGGAAAAGGGATCACATTACAGTAATAATTGGTAGCATTCATACGTATTTCTGTGCTACATACAGTTAAACAACGTGCTTAGAGTGACAATGCTCTCATCATCAACTTGTAAAGACGTAACTCATAATGAGGGCATTGTCGCTCGAAACACGTAATTAAGCTGTATACAGGACAGAAATATGGGAAATACGGTTGAATGCTATCAGCTTTCACAGTCAAAACGTTACAGTTGCTGCAAATACAATATGTGATCAAAAGTATCAGGACACCCCCCAAAAACATACATTTTTTTCATTTTAGTGCATTGTACTGTCACCTACCGCCAGGTACTCTATATCAGCGACCTCAGCAGTCATTAGGCGTCAAGAGAGAGCAGAATGGTGAGTTCTGCGGAACTCACGAACTTCGAACGTGGTCAGGTAATTGGGTGTCTCTTGTGCCATACGTCTGTACGCGAGATTTCCACACTGCTAAACATTCCTAGGTCCACTGTTTCCGATGTGGTAGTGGAGTGGAAACGTGAAGGGACTCGTACAGCACAAAAGCGTACAGGTCGACCTCGTCTGTTGAGTTACAGAGAACGTCGACACTTGAGGTGTGTCGTAATGTTTTGTAGGTAGAAATCTATCCAGAGCATGACACAGAACTCTGAACTTCATCAGGATCCACTGCAAGTACTTTGTCAGTTAGACCGGAAGTGCGAAACTTGGATTTCATGGTCGAGTGGCTGCGCGTAAGTCACACATCACGCCGGTAAATGACAAAGTACGCCTCGCTTGGTGTAAACAGTGTAAACGTTGGACGATTGAACAGTGGGAAAAAGTTGTGTGGAGTCACGAATGACAGTACATGATGTAGGGGTCCGACGGCAGAGTGTGGGTACTGCGAATGCTCGGTGAACGTCATCTGCCAGCTTGTGTAGTCCAACAGTAAAATTTGAAGGCGGTGGTGTTATGGTGTGTCCGCGTTTTTCATGTGGGGGGCTTGCACCCCTTGTTGTTTTGCTTGGTACTATCACAACATAGGCCTGCATTGGCGGTTTGGGCACCTTTCCCACTATTGAAGGGCAACATCTTTCAACACGTTCCTTTTCATAATAAACAGTTTGTGGCGGAGTGCTTACACGACAATAACACATCCTTATAATGGACTGGCCTGCACAGAGTCCTGACCTGAATCTTATATAACACTCGGGTATGTGTTGGAACGCCGACTTAGTGCCAGGCCTCACCGACCAATATCGATACCTCTCCTCAGTGCTGCACTCCGAGAAGAATGGGCTGCCATTCCCCAATAAACCTTCCAGCACCTGATTGACAGTATGCCTGCGAGAGTGGAAGCAGTCACCAAGGCTAATGGTGTGCCAACATCATACTGAATTCCAGCATTACCGATGGAGGGCGCCACGCACTTTTAAGTCATTTTCAGCCAGGTGTCCGGATACTTTTGATGACATAGTGTATTTCTAACGGATAATGTTAAAGAAATCACATTGCGAGATGGCTGTATCGAATTACATTCTATTGTACATCAGCAGTATTCGAAAAAATGATGAGCTTCGCATGGTTTGCTGCCAATCAGTCCGATGAGAGAGAACGTCTTATGAATGTACGCGAAGTTTGTTTTTTTATAGAATCGTAATACAACCACGTAACTGTAAAAAAAAAATGCGACGTTTATAACGTAAGATAGATGACAAGACAGATTTCTGCTTCTACAAGTTTTTATAATGAATATCATTCCAGCAGCAGTAAATCATCATGTGTAAAAATAATGAAGGGATGTAGTTTTATACAGGCTACGAAATTATCATGGAGGCCTTACAATACCTTCCTGCATATTTATAATACAAAATTCTCCTTGCCTTCCCTTTTAAGCCTTTTGTGAAGATATTAATAATACAGTATACCGAGCGTTATTGTGACTTATTTCCAGGACAAGCAAAGCAAAAAATTAAAATTAAAGAACGATTTCTGCATAGGGACTCGGCCCTGTTCTGTGCTCTTTCCTCTGTGCCGACTAGGTTGACTACGCTAACATAAATAACTCATGCCAAGAACGAAACACACTTGGTCATTTGGAGCTCTCGATTCTGTAAGTTTCATTTCTGGCCAAGACCATTTCTGGCCCGTAAACCATAGATCTTAGCCTAAATCGTTGGTGTCGAGGAGACTCAGTCGCTTTGTCAGTAGATCAGTTAACGCTGTCAGCAGCGCGATATTGTAATGGATACTTCAGCTTATAGCCCATTCCTGCGGTCTGGAAATTTAGTAATCTAAACAAACTTTATAATAGCATTCGTAACACTATGCTCCTGCTTTAGCAAGGAACATCTAATAACTAGTTCTGATATATCCTGCTAGGTGCAGCAGGTAGGCCGCCTTCGTTTCCGGAACCACAGTGCCTCTTCAGCCACAGTGAGTATCAGAAGCAAATCTTGGAAACGGAAGTGTGTCAGTCATCCTACCTGTAGCCGCAGCAGTTTGGGCGCAGCAAACGAAGCGTGTGGGACGACAGCCCGAGGCACTCACCTGTAACAACAGCGGGAGACAATGTCAAAAACAGAGTACATTACTGACTTATACATAGCAAAAACATTAGATTCTGTGCATCAAGCAAACTCTACCATGACTCTCAAAACTTTTGTACGTCTACACGTATACTGTGCTAAACCACTAGGGATGGCGATTATCGCTGAAACAACCAATTTTCGGTTATATAGCACTTTTCCCACAACAGTTTAACTTTACAGTTTAAACCGCTCAAAATAACGGGTTTCTGGAGTAACAGATTCTCCGTTTTTTATTCTTATTATTTCCTGTATTAAACGTAGAAATGGAACAAATATCGGAAAATTTTAACTCTCAGTTTCAAGATCAATAGAATCAAGATATATTAATTCTCTCTCTATAAAAGGCAATGGCCTGACTCACTCATCATTACACAACCCAAACTTCTAGGCATAGAAACTTGAAATTTTCAGAAGGCGTAAATATTACACTGTAGACATCGTTTCAGAAGATCTTTTTCCCAAATTCCAACCATAAGGGGAGTGAAATATGTAATGAAATGTTACTTTTTTTGAAAAATGGCGCTACGAAGGCAATTTTGAAGGCAGGTTGACGAAAATTGGTATTTGGTTTCTCGATCAGAAACAAAGAAATATGTGTTTCAGTATTTTTGGAAGTTCAACCACTAACGGGGTAAAATACTGGGTGAAAGTTTTTCGGAAAATGCGTAATTACTCGAGAAGTACTAAAGGATTTTTAAGGCTACATCTATGTTAGTTGGTATTTGACTTCACTGTTACAAATAAAAAAAGTGCTTCAGTGTTTTTTTGGAAATTCACCCCCTTAAGCGAGTGCAACAGGGAATTAAAATGGTTCAAATGGCTCTAAGCACTGTGGGACTTAACACCTGTGGTCATCAGTCCCCTAGACTCCGAACTACTTAAACCTAAAGGACATCACACACATCCATGCCCGAGGCAGGATTCGAACCTGCGACCGTAGCAGCACTCGGGTCCGGACTGAAGCGCCTAGAACCGCTCGGCCACCGCGGCCGACTGGGGATTAAAATCTTTCAGAAAATAAACTATTTGGAGCCAAATTTATGTAAATTAGTATTAAACTTCTCGCTTGGATATACAGTAAAAAAATATTTGTCAGGGGATGGAAGTTTCTATGGAAATATCTCCGCAAGAACGAAAAACGTACGGTTAACAAAAACTTTGGACTCCATCTACCAGAACCGCTTTTTGGTCAGTAGTACATTCGGTAATGACCATGCCGAAATGGCGCATATTAGCGCGAAAAGCTTACGTGTTGCAATTTGTGAACATCATAAAAGTTCCATCATATATAAAAAAATCTCTGCAGCCCATACAGTCTACGCGAGCGAACGAGCGGGATCTAAAATACTGTACAGTACGTACAAGAGCCAACAGGAAATATTATGTTTGGAAGCCCAGGAACAAAGTGCACGGATTAAAAACGGTGTAAGGCTATTCAATCTACACACTGAAGAAGCAATCGAGTAAATAACAGATAGATTAAAGAGTAAGATTAAAATTCAGGGTAGGACTCGCGCGAAACAAACCTAACTTGATAACACAATTGCGCAGCCTAAAATAGTACCGATAACGAGATATCATCAAAAAGCAACGCAAAATTTTTAATTTCGCAGTATTTATACATCCGATTATTAAATTTTTCTTTAAGTTATTGGTACATACATTCCTGATGTATGTTTAAATTTTCTGTTCTGAACATTTAGTTTATTGTTAACAGTCGAATAGCTTATGTGCGTTTTCGGCGAATTTTTTTGCTTTAGAAAAACGAAATCTGCGTTAAATAGTGCTTGAAAAATGGAATAAAGTGCAGCAACATACTGAAAATGTTGTCTGTTGCTTTCGCTAAGCCTACTACGAGTAGGATAAAATTGGCGAGTAGTGTAAACGGTCGAGAAGATGTTGAAGCCAGTGGACTCACTAGCACCTCAGTTACTGACGACAATGTGAAAGAAAAAAGGAAAATCATTCTGTTAAATCGTCGACTCACGATCAGAGAGGTAGATGATGATGTTAGCATATCCTGCCGCTCAAGCCAAGCAATTTTTTGGGACGTTTTGGCTATGAAACGTGAAGCAGCTGAGTTTGTTCCAAAACTGATTAACTTCGACCAAAACCGATGTCGATCAGGAATTGCTGTATGAAGTGGGCAACAATAGACAACTAAAATTTATAGCAGGTGACAAACAAAAGGTATACGTGTCTGACGTCGAAATCACGATGTAATATCCCCAATGGGAACTGCCTAAAGAGACAAAACGAAAAAATATTACAATTTCGATCACAGGTTAAGTTCCTTCTCATTGTTTTCTTCAATTACAGTGGGATAGTTGTAACACCCCCAAGAAACCCGAAAACCCAACTAAGAATTCTAGGCGCGCAGTCCGGAACCGTGCGACTGCTACGGTCGCAGGTTCGAATCCTGCCTCGGGCATGGATGTGTGTGATGTCCTTAGGTTAGTTAGGTTTAAGTAGTTCTAAGTTCTAGGGGACTAATGACCACAGCAGTTGAGTCCCATAGTGCTCAGAGCCCAACTAAGAATGTCATGATAATTTAAAGTAGAGAACAGTGTTAACCTGAGAGGTACGACAACTTTGACAATAATATAACACCTTAAAGTTTTGATGAACACCTATTTGAATAATTACTGAGTATCTCATGATATAAAGGTAGAAAGAAAGAAAGGTTATTTTTATTTAGCTATGAAACATCTTAGTAATAACTGCAAATCAGTACGACGAAAGTTAAGTCCAAAGTAATATGTCGGTCAGAGATAACATTTATTGTTAAAGAGAGCTGCAAACGCGGCGAAAAGAAAATTCAGTGTGTCTACAGTGTTCGATCATGGAAATGTTAGTCGCTTGCTAGCTTGCTTGGCAAACTAGTAGATGAAATGGAAAATACAGGATGAAATGTCACTGTCAAGTCAAGAGAGAGCACCGTTTGTTACAGTACTACAAACAGAAGGCTACGAGATTTCTTTTTTTAAAAAAGAAAATATTGTTTGATGGAGGTGCGTGGACTTTGTTCTCAGTTATTCTGACTTGAGAACTTGAAGTGAAGTGATATTGTGATAGTGTACTCGAATTAATGAATTCTAAAATTGGAGATATTATTGCTGGGCTCAACCTTCATCAAAGTGAACACTTACAACGAAGAATGGACATAGTGTCCAAGACTGCAATACCTGATTAGCGTGGAGTAGGTAACATTGATACAACCACACGAAGATAATACAAAATCGCGGATTGTAAAAGTTGTCTACATGGAATTGAAAAGGATCGTAATTGATCTGATCCATCGGTGTGCGTGTGGTGTGATGATTATAAACTAACTGCTAAGAAGGAACAGTAAAATTGTTCGTCAGTAATGGAAACCTCACGTGTTGGCTCCACCATAAATTGAACTGTGTGATAGTTGATAATCAAAATTAATTATCTGTGAACATTCTAATTGAGAGAGTGACTTGATGAACATTGAGCATTGAAAGGAATGTTTTGCCGAAACAATATCACGACGCACCAAAGCAAGATAGCATTATGGATTATCTCTGGATTTGCGCAGTGCCATAGAGAACAATTCTGCCAAGCAACGTAACAAGAACTACTGATACCGAACCGCAAATGAATTTTTCCTCTTTTCAGTGGTGTGAAACGACGCTGGTGATGAATGATTCACTCAATACAGCAATAACTAACTGGGCATAACAAATCATCATTAACCACAATAAACAATCAAAATCAGCAGTTCGCATCGCTGAGAAGACTGCGGACTCCCAAACGGACTTTCATACATTACGCGGGGAACAATTGTCTTTAGAGATTTCCAGGTGCTGTTCCACGTTATCCGACGGGGACAACCATCACTGCGCGTCACGTCTCCATTCCACCGACCGAGCTCTAGCCGTAGCGGCTCAACATCAACATCAACATCAACATCAACATCAACATCAACATCAACAACAGAAAGCGGAGAGGGGACGTCACATAGTGTATCATCCGTTTTTGCCTTATGGTCGGACGATAAATAAGCAATCGTACATGCAACCTGTGCGGCGTTTGCGTGAAGCATTCCGAAGAAAACGAACAGAATGGTGGCAAAACCACTCCAGAAAATAGCGTCATGTTAATGCTCGCGCTCATACCTCAATGCTAGTTCGTTATTTTTTGCCAAAAAAAAACTGATTTGTGCCTGATCCACAGTATTCGTCGGACTTGCCCCTGCCACTTGTTTCTATTCCCGAGGCCGAAGGGAACCATGGAAAGGACGTCGTTTTGGCACCACCGACAAGATAAAACCAGCTTAGCTCAAGGAGTTGGACAGATGAAATTGGAAAAAGCGGTGGCTCAAATGTGTTATACCTGAGCGGGATTACTTCGAAGGGGACAAAGTTGATGGGTAAGTAAAGAGTCTTGAAAAGAAAAGGAGGCAAGAATTTTTCGGTCACAGCTCGTGCTTCAAATTAAAGCCAGATGAGCAGGCACTGAAAATTGGGCACATGAAGAATAAGATGCGCTTTTCTTCTAGAACTGATATACACTACTGACCATTAAAATTGCTACACCACGACGATGACGTTCTACAGACGCGAAATTTAACCGCCAGGAAGAAGATGCTGTGATATGCAAATGATTAGCTTTTCAGAGCATTCAAACGAGGTGGGCAACAGTGGCGACAGCTGAAACGTGCTCACATGAGGAAAGTTTCCAACCCATTTCTCATACACAAACAGCAGTTGACCGGCGTTTCCTGGTGAAACATTGTTGTGATGCGTCGTGTAAGGAGGAGAAATGCTTACCATCACTTATCCGACTTTGATAATAGTCGGATTGTAGCCTATCGCGATTGCGGTTTATCGTATCGGGACATTGCTGCTCGCGTTGGTCGAGATCCAATGCCTGTTAGCAGAAAATGGAATCGGTGGGTTCAGGACGGTAATACGGAACGCAGTGCTGGATCCCAGCGGCCTCTTATCACTAGCAGTGGAGACGACAGGCATCTTATCTGCATAATTGTAACGGATCGTGAAGCCACGTCTCGATCCCTGAGTCAAGAGATGGGGACGTTTGCAAGGCAACAACCATCTGCACGCACAGTTCGACAACGTTTGCAGCAGCATGGACTATCAGCTCGGAGACCATGGCTGCGGTTACCCTTCAAGCTGCATCACAGATAGGAGCGCCTGCAAAGGTGTACTCAACGACCAACCTAGGTGCGCGAATGGCAAAACGTCATTGTTCGGATGAATCCAGGTTCTGTTTACAGCATCGTGATGGTCGCATCCGTGTTTGGCGACATCGCGGTGAACGCACATTGGAAGCGTGTATTCGTCATCGCCATACTGCGGTAACACCCGGCGTGTTGGTATGGGGTGCCACTGGTTACACGTCTCGGTCACCTCTTGTTCGCATTGACGGCACTTTGAACAGAGGACGTTACATTTCAGGTGTGTCACGACCCGTGGCTCTACCCTTCATTCGATCACTGCGAAACCCTACATTTCAGCATGATAATGCACGACCGCTTGTTGCAGGTCCTGTACGGGCCTTTCTGGATACAAAAAATGTTCGACTGCTGCCCTGGCCAGCACATTCTCCAGATGTCTCACCAATTAGAAACGTCTGGTCAATGGTGGCCGAGCCACAATACGCCAGTCAATACTCTCGATGAACTGTGGTTACTGATTTCTCAGGATCTATGCACCCAAATTGGGTGAGTTGTAACATGTCAGTTCTAGTATAATATATTTGTCCAATGAATACCCATATATCATGTACATTTCTTCTTGGAGTAGCAATTTTAACGGCCAGTAGTGTAAAACTCATTGATACGATTTGTTTGACTGTTGTCCAGTGATCCGAGCAAGCAGGTTTCCTAAACACCCCATATTTGTCGACTAGGCTGGATTTAATACAATGTTGGAACACGGACTGAGAGTAGAGCTAAACAGGATTTGGTATTGCGACATCGGACACTTTAGCTGCATTACAGTTGAAGCGAGTAAGTGATTCGCAATCGCTGGAGTCTGATTAGCACAGTGAACATGCTGTGCCGAGTATATCCGAGCAAGGAAGGTAAGACTTTCTTTAGACTGACACCAGTACTTTACTAGGCACCGCAGTCAGTTTTGTGGTTTGCTGGTCACAGTAGATTCGAAGAATGAACTCTCCAAACTCTCTGGCAGTGGTACATAGGCAAGTCTTCAACTACGATCCCGTCCTGTGACTAGCAATATCCACCCCTCCCGAGTGACCGATGCCAACTCTGTATTTTCAAATGGGAACATCCTATTTTTATTGGGTATTCGGATTCTATTTCTAATACTACGTGCAGTCTACCAATCCATTGGTTTCCACTGGTCGTAGAAGGCTCTGTAAGCCACAGATATCTAGTGAGCTTGTTTTTGCAGTCAAGAACCGATGCGTATGACTCTACTTTTAATTTACGATGTTAATGTCAACCTGCATCTCTGACGCGCGCGAATCTACTCCACAGGCTTGTGTAAAGTGATACAAAAAATACTGCTAGCGACTCACTCTGAGAATAGCGCTAAACAAGTCAGACGAAGTATAAGAACAAGAACTGATAATATCCCAGCTGCACGCTTGAAAGATGATGGAATATTCAATCAGCAAGGAAAACCTCAAAAAATTACAGTTATACAATACAAAGATAACCCCTTTAAGTATCGTAATACGTAACGAAGATTTTGTCCATACCATATGTTTCGTGTTTAAATCAAAGGAACAGAAAAGCAGAGGTCAATAAAAAATAATTAATGGTTTTGCACCAAAGCAATGTACCAAAATTAACTAGAAAAATGGAATGTAGAGGAACAGTAATTAACAATGTAAATGGGATCATATCTTTCTTTACTACCGTAGCTCCCACACACAGAGCGTAGAGACAAACTTGGCGTATATTCTTCCAACGTTCGTCCTTTTTTCAGGCAGTTTTTCGAGCGGAATCAAATTCCGCGAGTAATTTGTCACAGAGAAACTGCGTTCGATTGGTCCCAATTACTCCGAATTCGAATCTGTGACTGGACCAGATAGGAGCAATATTAAAAAAGTGCATTTCTCTCCCTTCCGGCAATCTCCTTTCATATTTAATTAAACGCGAACTGCGTAGCTCGGAATAAAAGGAAAATAAAGGCGATGAGTCGTGCAGTATGGAGAGCTATCGGATGTGCACATCGGGCGTTCAGTTGTGAACACCCGCTCCCCAGCTCTGTCTGTTCAATTTTGTTCCGCGTGCTCGGCACGATGTACTTAACAGTAGGGGGAAAGAGGGCGGAGGAATGGGGTTGCTGATTTTGTCACCAGATTGCAGCACAGTGGGTGGGATGAAATATTCGCTACAGCGCAGTGTGTTTGATGAGAGCAATTTGATCTTATCTCAGGAGAAAAATTAGGTGCTTTTTTCCGCAGGCTCATTAACTTTACATCAGTACAAAACTTTCCGCTGTGGTATTGACGTCGAGGAAACAAATAGGATTTTTACACTTACGTCTAGCCATGTTGCCTAGATATAGATGTCGTGTGCGGCGGTATTTATCACCAGACGTCTAAAGTCTTTTAAATACATTACCCCATACAGAACATGAGGCCACAAATCCATGTAATGGATCTCATCGTTAGCGACGAATTATACTGGTTGTAGTCCATTACAGTAATTTGGTAGCAAAGTTTTACTTGTGCCGGCACTGTTTTCCAGATAGTCTATCAAATAATTAGTCAAAAGAAGTTTTCACAAACAACAATCATTACGTAAACACAGTTCACATAGACATTCACAAATATCGACAGGTCTCAACCATTTTCGTCCAGTAGTGCCAAGCTAACTTTTGTGGGCAACCAGAAAAATAGAATTGCTGTAGGGAACACGACCTACCGCAATGTTATCCCAGCGTCTCTAAAAAATCCGTTTCTAGTAATGTTTTTCCCGACTAATGTAGAGATTCGAGGTCACGAGAACAAAGTATAAATATAGAATGAGATTATCACTCTGCAGCGGAGTGTGCGCTGGTATGAAACTTCCTGGCAGATTAAAACTGTGTGCCGGACCGAGAGTCGAACTCGGGACCTTTGCCTTTCACGGGCAAGTGCTCTACCATCGGAGCTTCCCAAGCACGACTCACACCACTTCCTCACAGCTTTAGTTCTGCCAGTACCTCGTCTCCTACCTTCCAAACTCCACAGAAGCTCTCGTGCAAAGATTGTAGAACTAGCACTCCTGGAAGACAGGATATAGCGAAGACATGCCTTAGCCACAGCCTTGAGGATGGCTGAACTGGCATTTCTGTGTTTCAAAACTGATTGTGCTTCGAATATGATCAGTGCAAACAGTCGTGTGTGAGATGGTGCTGTGTTTTTTCTTCCTATACAAAGACCTTTATATCTGGTTCCTTACTTGGGTAATTCAGAAACGTCCCCTAAGATAAGTTATGAATGACTCTGCTGGTAAACCTCTTACGTTATTTGATTTTCAAACAGCTGAGCAAAACCGGACGTCCTCAGACATTTCTCTCTATACTTGCCCTGATCATCACTAAACTGACACACAATTTTCTTTTTAAGCGCAACGCAATCGGACATTTCAGTAATCCCTACAAAAGAATGGCCCTTACTAACAATAACCAATACCTTTCATGAATCAGTTACCTCACAAAAATCTTCGTTACTCGAACTACTGCAGTACAGCGTGCGCCAATACTGCCAGCTAAATAAAATATTCTCACTACTGAAGTCACTAACTACTGATAGGCATACTTAGCAAATGAAAGCTTTTGATAGAGAAAAAACAATGTATTTACCTTAATAGTGCTCAAAAGTCATATATCTACACCAGTTCAAGACATCACACACATTCAGATCGTCCGCTCTCACTCTCCCCACATCCACCACTGCTGGCGGCTCACCTCCAAATGCGCAACGCTACGCGCTGTTCATGTCTGACTGCCCAACAATACACAAGCGAATATTCCAACAATGAGTCCAACGAGCCACAGACTGCGCACAACGCAGTCAGTGAAATGAAATGAAATGAAATGTCGTGTGACGTGGGCCTCCCGTCGGGTAGACCGTTCGCCTGGTGCAAGTCTTTCAATTTGACGCCATTTCGGCGACTTGCGCGTCGATGGGGATGAAATGATGATGATTAGAACAACACAACACCCAGTCCCTGAGCGGAGAAAATCTCCGACCCAGCCGGGAACCGAACCCGGGCCCTTAGGACTGACAGTCTGCCGCGCTGACCACTCAGCTACCGGGGGCGGAAAGCGCAGTCAGTGATTTTGATACAGAGCGCTACGTGTCGTTACTAATATAAAAACCATAACAGCCTAACTACAATTCCTAGATCGCCAAAACTGTGCAATGCACCAATGGTATCTTTGCACTGATGGGATATGGTAAAATTAGGATGTAGGAAGCTGAGACACCTGTTTAGTCGAAATTCTGTATAGGGTACGGCGACTACATGAAGATAGAGATGTAAGTAGGATTAAGATGAAAATAACGCGAAAATCCGCGGGCTGCCGACTCGTCTGGGTCATATTTTCCGCTTCTTACCACACTACAGTACTCACTCTGTCACCACCATTACCCGGTTCCTTCCACCGCTCCGAGCCACAATTAGGAGCCCCTTGTATTTACCCACAGCCGCACCGCGATTTCCAGCCTTTTAGCGTGACGAAGAATGCAGCCTCTCCCCCTCCTCCCCCCACTGCCTCCTCCCACTCACTACTTCTCACCATCCCCACCCCCAAACGCCGCCATCACCCCCGTCGGTACCGACGTGTGGCAGCCCGGCACTGGCGCTAGACCGAAAACCAATTTAGCTGCACCGCTCAAAGTGAGGAGCGCAGCCCCCCTTGGCTAGGGCCGCCAGCTCTTTCAGTCGAGCTTTCAGCGACCCGCCCCCATCCCGACTGTCACCACAGAGCAGAGTTTTCGGTGTCCCCCCACCACTTCCCCCTCTCCCCCTCCCACCCTCCCGCCCTCATAGCCCCTTACCGGGCCTGCTTGTTACCGGGGTTCTTGAAAGCGGGCCGCCATACTCCACCGCGCAAGCAACCCGCCGGCGCTTTTGTGTTGGTACACACGCCCCCCGTCGCTCAGGGGACCGAGTCGCGTGTGTTTTCGCGATTATATTCCTCATTTCCGTGAATGCCGCGCCCGTGACGCTATTGAGGGCGGCTTTTCGGAACTGCGGAACCGGCGCCCTTAGAAATACGGGGATCGCTTAATGGAGTACGGCTCTAAAGAATCCCTCACGTGGCCTCCTTTGTGCGTTAATAGACGCGTCAGGTACCGGCTTGGAGCGTGGCAAGCTGATGGCTTGTCAAGGTAACTTGTGCATACCCACACTCCATGTAGTGAATCCTTTTTCTCCAAGCAGCTAAATTAAATAGCGACACTCTCTCTAGGTTCTTGATTGGTGAGAGTCCATGTTAGTAGCTCATTGGTGAGCCCCTCTGGCGCCATATAGAGAACAGTACCAGGGATTTTTCCTTAGTCAGAGTACCAGAACGGAGTACACACTCAGCCGTGTGATGGCAGCTGAGGAGCTGCCTGATTGAGAAGTAGTGGTCCATGGATCTAAGGCTCCGACAACGACCAAGAGGCCGATGTGTTGAGCCCACGCCCCTGTATACCACATCCAAACATGCCACTGTGAGAGGATGAGACGCCAGTAGGTCCGTCCGATTCGACTATCAGGGTCGAGCACGCAGATTTGCTCCCTTTTTGCATGAGTGTGACCATACTGTACGTAGATGTCGTTTTCACTGCGAATGGGCCATCTTAGGACCACACTCCAACTTCAATTTTTTGTTCTTTTCGTTTCTTCCAGTATGCTTTCATCTGTTCGCTATGTTTCTTCACGCTGTCTTCAGACGAATGTGAATCATTCATTTTACCTTCACCGCCTTGGGATCCTTCTATTTTTCAGTACTTTTTTCCGAATGCTTTATATTTTTTATTGTTTCTTTCCAAATACTTTTTTTACTTCTTAGATCCCGTGTGTTCTGGGCGTCATACTCCAGAAATATTTGAAAATCTTATCAGTCAATCTACTGTCTTGGATTCGAATTAAATGTCCAAAGAACGTTACTCCTCTTTTTATCATTACGTTTGAAACACACACATCAAAAAAGTTTTGCATCACCCCAATTCTCAGAACTCCTGAAGATAAACATTGACTGTGGATATTGTATCACAGACACAACAATGCTCTCTGGAGCAGACAATCCCTGCTACCATTACAAACTGTATCAGTTCGCGGTCTTTCCCGCTCTTTTCTTAAAATGTATCCATACTCGGTCTCTCTCGCCCTTTTTAAAATTATATCAAGGTGCGGTCTCTCTTGGCAACAATACTTTGGTGCAGACATTCCCTGCTACCACAATTATTTCCAACATGACAAATATTAATTCCCGCTTAATCCTATTAATAAAATATAAATATCTTTCATAAATTATGGTTTGACAATAGACGATACAAATCTACACGTCTTACACCATCTCGGTGTAGAACTGTACTAGTGTCCCGTCAGGTCCAATGGCCTTCCCCGTGTTGAGCGATTACAGATGTCTTTGTATCCCCTGGTCACTCATTTCGGCATCTGCCACTGTGGGATTGTGATTCCAAGGAGAACTTGCTTAATGAAAGAGTTTAGTATTTCTCTGTGCCATCAACCGTATCGTTACCTTTATGGCCAGAGAGTGTATGGACAGACGGCTTTGATCCAGTTATGATTTTAACGTTAGACCAAAACCGAGGATTTTCTGTCGTATCGCTAGACAGAATTTTAGTTTCGAATTCGTTGAACGCTTCCCGCACGGCTCCGCTTAAGCCGTCGGCGCACGGACCGTGCTGTCGAACGTGAACGTGGAGCGTGCCAAGTTCAGCGTGCTGCTGAACGCTCAGGAACGATGCGACTATGTGCACACGGTACGTGGGCCACAGCGTGGTATACGCGATCGCATCACACTCCACTGGCAGTTGCGGGATGTTTCTAGTTCGTAACTCACACTGTTTACTCAACGGGCGTGCATAAAATTCCCACGTTAGCTCTGTTAAAACCCACATTTCCTCCATCGTCTACGAAAAGGAAAGTATCATGTCCAATCAACAAGAACACAGGCTTATAAAAGTTCCATTACAAACAGTGCGGTACAAATTTGGAATACTTTTCTGCATACGATAAACATTATTTCATCATTCCCACATTTTAGTAAAACCCCAGGATCAGTCTTACTTGATCACTGTTCGTACCCAGTCTCAGAATCATTGTAACATGTTAATTGCGAAGCGTAATAGAAAAAGGAGCAAAATATCTTTATACAAGTAGCGCAAGCTGTCCTGTAGATTAAGCCAATGGAACAAAGTAAAAAAAAGGTGAACTTTGAAAGGTGGCTACACTGAGTCACAGCGCCAGAGATTGCGCCAAAGAGTATTATTCAGCCGCCTCCACTGGCAGTTGCAGCTGAGAAGTTGATGAGGGCAGTAGTAGTTCTGAGGTAGCCGTAGTTAGAGTACTAATTGTGGCCATGTCGTGTGCAGTTGTTCTGTTGGGCACGACACCAGATGTTGTTGGATTGGGTATGTTGTAATGATCAGAGCGTATTTTTCGTCAATGTATATGAAGGTAAAGAATTTTTTTTATTTCAAATGTCTTCTGCCTCTTGGGCACAGGTTCAGTCAACAAAGCACCTGGCTCGTGTTCTTGTGTTAGACTGTAATTCTGGTTTCTATATGCAATTATAGTATTTCTAGCTTTTTTTAATTACTTCATTGTAAATCGTGTTTAAAATATATTGTCTTATTGAGGTAGAACCGTGCCAGATGTGTAAGTTGAATCACACTTCCACACACAGAACAGTTACATTTGTACTTTGTTGTTTCGTAGCTTTTATAGTTGCTGGGGACTTGATTAATTAATTGTGTTAACGGAAATTTCCTTTCATTCTTTGTTGTTATTCTATGCAGTCAGATTGCGTACTAATATTATTCTGGGCCAATCGGTTACGAGACTGCGTAACCGGACGAACAGCTACTAAAATTAAAATTATTTGCATTCTATTTAATTAAGCCCCCATGCAACATATATCTAAATAACACCTAATTTTATAGCATATACTTACATTAAACTAATGGTAAAGTATCAGAAACTAATAAATACGCGAATGTTATGAAAAAAAATTAAAAGCGTTAAGACGCGAACCACCTCCCCAACAAAGACTCATTACTAGACAGAGACGGTACCTTTTTTTTTTATATAAATCTCATTTTGTTCGTCTTCGTTCTTTGTATCTACTCAGGACGGGCGTCGCAAGAAACCCGTTTTCGTTCGACGTTGATCCATTAACTCAGTTATTTTTTATTTCAGAGGGCAGGTAACCCTCTGACACAACACGCTGAGTTACCGTGCCGTTTTTTTTTTTTTTTTTTTTTTTTTTTTTTTTTTTTTTTTTTTTTTTTTTTTGTGCATTGGCCAGGACTACTCATTGCGCTAAACCAACAATAGGCTCATCGTAATTAAGCATATTATGTTTCGCTTTGCTAAAAACGTTAACCGTAGATAATTATGTTAGTAATTGATATTTAATTATAACAAATTGTACCAAGAACAATGCGTTTTGGGTGTATCTTTAGTGTGTCGCTGCCTTCAAATAGCCTACTCTCATAATACGCAAGTTACAATAATTCTTTTGCCACGAATATGTTGTTTCTCATTATTTTATTAGAACGAATAAAACAACTAAAAACGGATTTTCCAGTGATTATCAGTTTGCTGGTGCTCAGAAACGGCATATATATACATATAGGCTTGAAATGAATGCCAATATGCCGCCTCACAGCTCTGTGCTGAAGGGAGACGGCGTGCGTGTGACGTAGGTGGCGTTGTGCCATCTCATTGGTCAACGCTCAGACGCACCGTCAGAATATCTGACACGCCAGATATTGTTCTGCACGTTCGGAAAGACTCCCGAGCGTGCTATTCCACGCTATGACGTCAGAAAACGGCACGCTCAATGCTCAACTTTCGGATGCACGGTCCGCGTGCCGACGGCTTTACGCTAATTTTGGTTTCGTTCCGTTCTTTTCTTCCAACAGGCTTTAGCGACGTTTAAATCTGCAATGAAGTTCCGGGAATATGTTTAACACATCCGTCGGTATTGGGAGGTCGATATGAGGATGTAACTGGGCAGTGGTTACGGCGGACATTTAAGAGAACGCAGCAGTGTAAGGCTTCGCCACACTATCCCCTCAGCTAAACGCCGCCTGGTTTCGTTCACCGCGTTAACCTGCCCACGGACGTGCGGCGTAATCCCCAGGAGCGAGCGTGCGGTGTGTAGTTTCGACACGCAGTGGCCGACTGTCCTCAGGAGCGACTGCCCGAGGCGAGGAGCGGCCGCTTGCGAATTGCAAATCGGATTTCCAGCCAGTGGGGCGAGGCTTTGCACCAAGGGTGCGGGTGTGTGTGTGTGTGTGTGTGTGTGTGTGTGTGTGTGTGTGTGTGGCAGAGTCCGTTTACCTCTGCACCTACCTCTCTCTCTCTCTCTCTCTCTCTCTCTTTCTCTCTCTCTCTCTCTCTCTCTCTCTCCCTCTCTCCCTCTCTCCCTCTCCCTCCCTCTCTCCCTCTCTCCCTCTCTCCCCTGTACCGTCTACCAATCTCAGCGCTGACCCACTTCTGCGTTTCAGCCTGCAAAGCGTCCAAAACCCTTTCCTACGCCACTGGAGTTCGTTTACCTCACAGGATTCCTGACACTCTCCCCCTCCCTCCCTCCCTCCCTCCCTCCCTCCCTACATCCCTCCCTCCCTACATCCCTCCTTCTCTCCAGACACCTTCCCACCATATAGGCACTTTTATGACGATGAGGTAATATTACTTCCTGTCACCCGTACCACAAACGCCTCCGTTTTTAGTAATACACACATTAAAAGTTTTGCGTCGTCTTCCGGAACCGGTACAGAAAATTTGAAGAGAGATCAACATAAACATCATTTCCGCCCTTTTTATTGCTCATGAAAGCCACAGAATGCATTTTGTACCGCCATACAGCGATAAATTCAGAACTCGTGGTCCAGATTGCTGTACACACCGGTACCTCTAATACCCAATAGCACGTGCCCTTGCTTTGAATCAAGCCTGTATTCCTCGTGGCATACTATCCACAAGTTCATCACGGCACAGTTGGTCCAGATTGTCCCACTCCTCAACGGCGATTCCGGGTGGATCCCTCAGAGTGATTGGTGGATCACGTCGTCCATAAACAGTCCTTTTCAATATATCCCAGGCATGCTCGATAGGGTTCATGACTGGAGAACATGCTGGCGACTCTCTTCGAGCGATGTTGTTATCCTGAAGGAAGTCATTCATAAGATGTGCACGGTGCGGGCGCAACTTGTCGTCCATGAAGAATGTCTCGCCCAAATGATGCAGATATGGTTGCACTATTGGTCGGAGGATGGCATTCACGTATCATACAGCCGTTACGTCGGCTTCTATGACCACCAGCGCCGTAAGTTGGCCCCCTCATAATGCCACCCCAAAACATCAGGTAACCTCCACCTCGCTGCACTCGCTGGGCAGGGTGTCTAAGGCATTCAGCCTGACCGGGTTGCATCCGACTATTGTCTGGTTGAAGGCGTATATAACACTCATTGGTGAAGGGAACGTGATGCCAATCCTGGGCGGCCCATTCGGCATGTTGTTGGACTCATCTGCACCGCGCTGCATGGTGTCGTGGTTGCAAAGATGGATCTCGCCATGGACGTCGCATTGTGCAGCCTATTGAGTACAGTTTGAGCCGTAGCACGACGTCCTGTGGCTGAACGAAAAGATTTTTCAACATGGTGGCGTTGCTGTCAGGAGTCCTCCGAGATAGCGGTCATCGACTGCAGTGGTAGCCCTTGGGCGACCTGAGAGAGGCATGTCATCGACAGTTCCTGTCTCTCTCTATCTCCTCCATGTCCGAACAACATCGCTTTGGTTTCTAAACATTCATGGTGATGTCTGTCTGTTCAATATCGTGTCTCCCTACCACTTTCGCGCAACGACGCTCTGAGCGTGTTTTTTAGGGAATTAACTAGTTTGAACCTGGGACCTGTTGCTGGTAAGAAGACGCCAGACCACACATGACATGTAGAATTCAGAAGAGTTCAGTGAGACTAGCGACGATATAACCAAATACTAAATGATCTCAGCGTCAGATCCACTGCACTCCCTGTAAAAGAATCTTAATACTAACCAAATTTAGTGGAAGGGGTTCAAGGCTTTCCTATTTTTAGTCAGCTGGTAAAATAACGTCGAAAAAGCAGTTACGCTTACCATTGGAAATTTTATTCTACTCACAAAACATCGTTTATAAATGGCACTATTGATAAAAGGAAATGTTTTAATACAGGATGGTAAAAACCAACTGCGTTCAACAAAAATGTGAACGAATATTCCCTGAGTGGGTTTCCAAGTTCTACAATGGATTGAAGGATGACCTATGCCATATCACATCTATAATCTAGGTTGAAATTAAGTTTCACAAAAGAGAAAACTATCAAAATGGTCTACAGTGACCCTCAATTATCATTAATTACTTATCTAACTTGTCGTAAATTACAGTGGCTGATGTGGCTTCTCAGTAATTATATAACAGAGAAATCATTGCGTTTCAGATTTTTACTTCAAGTGGCAAATGTGAACAACATGAGCTTGAATTTACGATGGACACCAGTATTACGCAAAAAAGGCGGTGTAACAGATGAGTCTTCTGCAGCTCTGAGTGAAGCCTTATGCGCTCAAAAATGCGGCATCGCGTGCGTTCATTACCTTGTCGGTGTTCGTCAGGGGGGCGGCGGCCTGCGCAGCAGCCATCCAGCTCGCCGTCTCAGAACTAACTCTCTCCTAACTTCTCCTTACAACAATTTTCCGGAATTTGGTTTAAAGAAAACTATCTGGCTGTGTTTTCATCTGACCAATCAGGGTCTCAATGTTAACCTTAAGCTCTGCATACAAAAATTCTGTCTATCCAATGAGAAACGTTATACTTTTCTTGGTGAGGCAATGTTTTTAAAGGTTGCAACGTAACAGAGACGGGAAAAAGTCTCACGCCAAAACTTGCAGCAGGCGTTGTCCTAGTGGTTAGCTGGCAACGTGGGTGTCCAATCCGTCCCCTATCGTAGGGCCTTCTAGCTTAACACGGTTCTGCTCTCGGCTTCTGTTCTCGTTTCTCCCCTCGGAACTGCGTCGGTCTCTCGGTGGGAAGGTACGACATGCATTTAGGCATTCTTGTGTTAGTCTGTGGTATTCCATTTGCTCACTCATTACTCGTATTACTTTGGTTAATTTAATGTCACGATTTATTCGGAGCTATGTGACATACTACTGGATTTGCTTATCATCTCAGGGTTTTCTTGGAAGGTGTTGGACTTGCCTCACACCTTACAGGTTCACTCCGAGATGCCTGGACCCTTTCCTTGTTGAGAGCTCTTTCTGGCACGAAGTAACAATGCCGACGCCATCGAACCGCGGCATTGGTCGTCTAGGCATGTCTGAACTACAGACAACACGAACCGTGTACCTCCTTCCTGTTGGAATAACGGGAAATGATCGAGTATCGCATCCTCTCCGCCTAATGAGCGCTGCTCAACGATGGTTGTTAACATCTTTGGGCAAGTTCAGTGACAGCTCTGAACAGTCAAGCTGACTGTGTCTGTAATACAATATCCACAGTCAACGTATATCTTCAGGAGTTCTGGGAACGGGGGTGATGCAATTTTTTTATGTGTATAATAATAATAATAAGATACACACGATGATTTTAAGGCTTTGCACCAACCGTCTAGAGGTGATGTCATGGGCAATAACGTTAGTTGTGTTTATTTCACTGGCGTGCTTTTGTTGAAGACGTAAGAAAATTGGTTCCCAGTAAGATATCAAGGTGAGACTTGTACAATTACTACAGCTTATTACAGGAGATGGAGAAAGAAATACGCATTGAGACGAACAGAAATGACACTTTTGATTAAAGATAGTAATGTCAGTACTGATGTCACCGAGATTCATGGCGGTCCCCTGAACTTTAAAAAACGCGGGAAATGGTTTTTGATAAGGTGTGCGATCAACGCGATCCACTGCTGGCTACAAGGTTGGTAAGGAGTTCTTGTGTTAGGACGATCCATCCCTCCATCATCGCGGGTGACAACTGCTGCATCGGTGTGTGGGGATGTGGTGCAATGCGTCTCTCCAGTGCATCCCACTCGTGCTCAATGGGATTCAAGTCAGGATTGGGGTCGCCACTGCAAACTTACAAAAATGGGACGTGTTACACCACGAAGCATGGGTCTAGTATATATATAAAACTTGGCGCAAGGTGTACATCATATAACGCATATTAAATATTCAAAATTATTGAATATAAGTTCCGCCTTTTTTGCAGAACACTATTTTCTCTTGTTACCCAAATATGTTTTAGCACCTCCGTGGCATCAACAGTGAGTATGTTTACTGGACAGTTTATATCCAATAATTTTTAATGCAAACTCGGAAGAAATACAAGAGCTGCGAATCCAAAAGATAAATAAATATTCAGATGCTTCATTTCATTAGAAACACGCACCCTTCATCAACACCAGTATGAAGTGTGTCCTCAAGCGCACAAACGCAATCTATATTTCTTGAATGGAAACACACAAACACACACACACACACACACACACACACACACACACACACACACCAGTGGTGTTCTACTTAACAGTATTCATTATCTACTCAAAAACCAATTTTCGGCTGTTACGTCATCACATACACAAAGATAAGAATATGGTTCAGCGAAATTTTGTTGGCTCAAAGATATTTAGCTAATGCATTTACAGCGTATATCGATTTCCAGATATTTGAAATGTTAACGTGAAACTTAGGAATAAAACAAGAGGGAGTATTTGAGTGCAAATGCGATTAAGATTGATGAAGTCTTCTCGAGTCATCAGCCAAGTCATTGAGTATACAGTGCAGTCGAGATTCGCCGAGACAGTCTGACTGCGCGATTGAGATTATTTAACTGAGGTAAAGTATGTGCCACATGAACTGATGAACTATATACAAATTACAACAGTTGTTCATAGAAGAAATTAAATGCAATAAAAAACTTAGGTAACATGTTCCATAGGTGTGGCTGAAGAAAATGAACTTGAGGACTTAAATTTCAAACAGATACGATGTACTATTGAGATTAAGCAGGTAAGTGAAGCGGCTGTGACTATATAAAGTAGGTTCTTTTACCACAACAAGAGAAATTATAGTCATGGATAACGAGGCGTTTTAGAAAGGGGAGCTAATTACAACGTGGTCTGGATAGGATTATGAGTAGTGTCTGCAGTTGTAAGAGAACTGTGTCTGGTCATTCAGTTTGGGCTGACGCTCGTATTTCTATTAATTTACATTACTTCAAAATAGTTCATCATCCTTCCGTTATCGATGTAATGTTATACTTCAGGTTTCACCTTTTAACTAGAGCCCTCTTTGAGCAGGTCGTCTGTAAAAGCAGAGTCTCCTTTTCTAAGTTTCCAACATTCGTGCACATTGCAAGCGGGTGCATACTGCCCTGCCAGATTCATCTATATAGAATCTGCCACAATTAGAAATAATTTTATATATTCCACTCTTTTTCAAAGCTGGAGTGCTGCCTTTGCGCAAAAAGTGTTGTACAGTGTTGTGCAAATAAAATGATAATTTTTGGTTCCCGGATTCAAGTTCTCTGGCTACATACAGTGAGACGTTTCCTAAATAAGGAATGTTGCACCATTTACAGTGTTTTTGACGTGGTGGGTCGAGAACCTTATGAAGAAGGGAGTACACCTGTTGTTTCTGCTTTTTCTGCGTTATTCTGACCACTAAGGTAGCAAGGTAGCCATTGTTTTACTCTAATTGTTTGATTGCATTTGACTCCGTTTCAAACTTTTCATCAATCATTGCGATGGATATTGGGTGACGTTTCATTGAATGAAAAGCAGCATGTTTCTTGGTCACTGGGTGTAGAGAATTGGCAGGTATTGCAATATCGGTAGAGGTAGATTTCCGAATATAGTTACTGGTGTTTATAGTTAGATTTAAATAATTTTTTAATTTTCCTCAAAATCCATTGCGAATTTTATACTGTTGTGCTTAGAATTTCATTGCTTGAGGGTTCTTTGAAGTTGCAGCAGAAGGAGAGAGAGATTAGTGTTCAACGTCCCGTCGACAGCGAGATCATTAGAGACGGCGCATAAGATGGGATTAGGGAAGTATGGAGAAAAAAAGCGGCGGTGCCTTTTCGAAGGAACCATCCCGGTATTCGCATGAAGCTATTTAGGGAAATCACAGTTGACATAAATCAGGGTAGCCGGAAGCGGGTTTGATCCGTCGTCCTCGCGAATACGAGTCCAGTGTGCTAATCACGGCGGTACCCCAACCGGTGATTTTTTTTTTCAAGTTCTCTGGTAGTGTCTGTCCACAAACACATCATCAACATACGTAAACCATTATCCAGCCTTAGAAGGTAACATTTCTCTAGTTCTGTTACAAAAAAATTTCTTTGTATAATCACAACTGATTCACTTACCTGCTTAATCTCATCAGTATATTCTATCTATTTGTAAGCCATACCTTTGGAGCATGTTACCAAAATTTATCGTTTCATCTATGTTTCTTCTATGAACAACTGTTGTAATTTATATATAGTTCATCATTTAATGTGTCACACATTTTATATCAGCTAATTCATCTTACATCGCTTTTACACTGAAATAGTCCCTCTTGTTTTGTTCCTAAACCTAACGTTAAAATTTCTCATCTCTGGAAATGGAGACACTCTAAAGATACAATAGTTTATAATCTTGGAGCCAACAAGAATTCACTGCACCTCGTTCTTATAGATGTACCGCATCATGGCGTAACAACTGAAAACCAGTTTGTGAAATAGATATTAAAAACTGAACAATATTACACCACTGTTGTGTGTTTTCATTGACAGTCAGTCATTGGTATCTATATTTGTTGTGGCATATAAGCAAACAAATTCCAAATGTTCTCTTGAGGGATTCCTTGCTATGCTCAATTGCAAGCTGCGTCAGTTCATGAAAGTTGCCAGCTGAAGGTTGGCGTGAAAGTGAACTTCTTCCGTCGAATCCCGGACATGGGAGAAAAATGAGGCGATTGGTTGTACTGATCAGTGATCCGTAAATTCCTCAGCGCATTTATTGTGTGAACTACAGTGTGCGGTCTTGTATTATACTTCTGGAAAACACCATTTGGTACCTTGGCGACGAAGGTTTCAACAACACTATTTAATATTCTTGCAATACACTGGCGACCATTTAATCTCCGTTCAACAATTACCAAAATCAATCAACAAAACCTTATAGAACAAGAGATAGTAACAAGGATTAAAGCTGGGAGAGATGTCTAGGAGCTATGCACAACATAAGATCGAAGTTACTATCTAGGCAGGCAAAAATAAGAATATATAGGACCATCATCGAGCCACTAGTGTGCTATGTAAGTGAGACATGGTCCCTTACAAAGAAAACAGAGAACAAACTCATCACTTCTGAAAATAAAGTACTTAGAAAATGTATGGACCAGTGAAAGAAAATGAAGAGTGGAGAATAAGGGAAGACAGAGAACTCAGACAATTATACACACTGCCTTACGTCGTAGCGAGTGTGAAAATTAGGAGACGAAGATAGTAGAGACATGTGAGGAGGAGAGGGGAGAAAACGGTAGGAAAGGCTGTAACGGATGGAGAAGCTGCAGGAAAGACACCACTAAGAAGGCCCACAATGAGAAGGAAGGATAAAACCATGGGAGACATAGGAGATGAAGATGCAGATGAGAGTAAAGTGCGGAAGGCTGGACTGAGTGAGGCCAAGAACCAGCTGCGGTTTGTGTTGTCAGCATATGGTAAGAAGGTAAGTAAGTAAGTAAGTAAGTAAGTCAGCAATTACCAAATCAGTCCTTTTTCCATATTCACAGCTTCCTCCACCATGATTCCAGGAGTTGGCGAGGTTAACGTCTAGCTAGTCCTCGCTTCCAGTGACCTATTACCAGTACGATTATCCCCCATAGGCGGAAGCTGCTACTCACCATGGCGTGTCTCAGTTGAGCCTGGCTCTGCACCGCGCAAGTATCAATTGTCTGTGATATGCAGCCAACGGTAACAGAGGCACAGCATATTTTCAAGTTCCTTCGTAACGTAATGGCCCCTGTGATTACATTCATATAATCTGCATTATCGATTATTGCTGAACTTGTTTTTCAGTTCGTCCTCACGCGCACACAAATTCTTACACTCCATCTGTTGTTATAGGTTAGCTGTCTTGAGGTGACTGCAATGTAATTAAAAAGAATTACACCAGACGCGTTTCGCTTTTATTTACATAGTATCTTCTGTGGTATTCTGTAAATTGGATACACACCTTTCTACATTTATCTTTTGATCCTCTAAGGTTAAAAACGGCGTTTTATTTCTAAAGTTGGTCTGTAAGTTACTTACAGTGTTCCTTTACCTAGTCTGCACCTTCCCCTATTGCAAGCAATGGTTGGTGTCGACAGGCTTCATTTCACATCTACACTTATTAGCATTTTGAGAAATAACGCAGAATAGGTTAATACTGCACATACGAAATTTCAAACGTAGTATCATTTCAGAATGCCTTTGATATGAAGTTTCTAATCTTTTAATGCTGATGTGAAATCTTATGCTGTCTGCTGCATTTGAAGGGTGGCAGCGTTGTAAGGGAGCCGTGATTCGTGATAGTTATCTGAGTTACAGGAAGTGCGTTGTGGGCATTACTGAGGAACTGATGGTGCCTGACGTCGGCTCCCACACTGGTGGTCCCGCAGCCATGAAGGAATCTCTGCGGTAACCTCAGAGATTTCTGTACCTACCGCAAATGAACTTTTAAATAAATACTATTCAGTTCAACCTCGGCAGATACTAAAATCCAAGTACTCCACTCCCAAGCACTAAAAACGTGGTTCGGATAGCAGAATGGAAATTCCAGCCGTCCTACCCGTCGCATCATCTTGCTTAGTTGTGAAGAAGAATAACTGGAGCAGAAGGAGAGGGAGAGGAGGAGTTGATGAAGGAAAAAAGAGCGGAGAGGGGATATGGAGAAACAGAGACTCAGATAATAAGGAGGAAAATAGGAGGGAGGGAGAGGAAGAGAGGGCGAGAGGGAGAGTGTGGTAGAGAGGGGTGAGAGAGATGAAATAAAAAAAATTGACGTAGTGAGAGTAGGATTCGCGCACTCAGGGCTCCGCACAGACGAAATTATATCTATAGACAGTTCATCCATGTGGGAATCGAGAATCTCCGCCATTTTTGCCTGTTATCGAGATTGATACTGGTAAGATATTGGTCCAAGGGATTACAAAAGTTTCGAGAATATTTACTTTAATTTCGATAATATGGATGTGACAAAGTTATGCAGGTGGCAGGCGATCATTAGTACAATAATCTGTAGTTCTCCATTCAGGCTGGCTGGGTCGCAATGGTAAGACACAAACATCAGGCAAGAAATGACTTTATTGCTCATACGATACGTTTCGGTGTCCATACATCATCAGGTATCCAGGAGCGATTACTAGACGTAGATATGGCGTTTCACTATTGCGTGCAAGTGTGCTTCACATAAAACTGAGAACATCATATCAGCGTACAGTAATCAGTCCTTGATGCCTGCTGGTGGATAAATTCCACAACGCGTCATGTGAGTAATAAAGTTAATCCTTGCCTGGTGTTTGGCTTTTACCACCGTGACCCAGCCAGCCTGAATGCAGATATACTGATTGTTTTAATTACTAGCGTGAAATAGGATAACAAATGACAAAACAAGTATTTTTCTTTCTCGAGTGATATAATGTAGCTGTCACTGCCAAATGTAGATATTGGCATGCAGTGGAGGAATGTAGTACTTGGATGGAAACTGTCAGGATGCGCCATATAAAAACTCAGCTGCAATCTTCAAAAAAATGGTTCAAATGGTTCTGAGCACTATGCGACTTAACGTCTGAGGTCATCAGCCGCCTAGAACTTAGAACTAATTAAACCTAAGCTAACCTAAGGACATCTCACACATCCATGGCCGAGGCAGAATTCGAACCTGCGACCGTAGCGGTCGCTCGGTGCAATCTTCAAGTGTGTTATTATTCCAAGCTACTGTGGCATGTTCCTTTCTGTCTGCGTCACAGGGTCCTACAATGCTGAGGACGCCACTTTGCTGTCTTGGCGTGGAATGGCTACCTGAGCGACCCGTACAACATACTGTGGCGCGCTGGCTGTGTACAGCGGCAGAGTTATGACGACGACAGGATGTGCCAGCAGCCGACTCAGCGGCCTCCGTCCCCGTTGCTTCAGTGCCTCTCACTGGGGCCCGCTGCGTGCTTCTTCCCTCTCGTGGTTAAGATCGCGGCGACAACAAGCGCCTGCGATCTGACAGCCAAATCTGCGCCCTTCGCCTTGGGATGCACCTGGCGTGTGTTGAGAGCCAACGAGACTGCCCACGGTAGTGAGCTGTTGAGTGGCCCGCCGTTGGCTGGCTATGGACCCTGCATTGGCCTCCATGGGTCCAACCAGCAACCACTGTGGATTGGAACGCTGGCGCCCCATCTGCTGCTGCATGTAGCCGGTGGTGTGGCACGCCCTGCCATCCAGGAGACCTGCCACACTTGAATCCCCTTCCTTAGAAAACCGGCACCTATTTATACGCGGCTGTGCGCCTCTGTTTTGCTAACCCGCCGCTCCGAGTCACATATTCACAACACCTAGGTTGCGCCAGTGGGCTCCTTCGGCCTGTAACTTACGTTTACTCTTTACAGCAGTTCGATGGCCCTGTGGTCTCCATTCTACTTTACAACTGCTGGCAAACATAACTTACTGTCAACAGGCCTGTGCCTGGCTGTAACTTGTGCGCTCAGAAATATTGCACATAATCTAACTTTCCTATCCGAAATGTTGGTGCTGCTACATAATTACAAATTAACAATTTGCAGTTGTTTCCTTTAATTGTACTGCGGAACTTTGTTTGCTCCCAAATTTGATGATTATAGGTCACATGGAAGTACTGTAAGTAGGCTGTTTAGGTTTTTATGTTGGTAACGCCATGTAGCGCTCTATATGAAAATCACTGACTTGTGATGTGTGAAGTCTGTGTCTGGTTTGCATTGTTGGAATTTGCTATTGTAGTGTTGGGCAGTTGGCTGTTAACAGCGCGTAGCGTTCTGCAGTTGGAGGTGAGCCGCCAGAAGTGGTAGATGTGGGGAGAGAGATGGCAGAATTTTGAGAGCGGTCGATCTGGACGTGTGTCCATCAGAGACAGTAGATTTTTAAGACTGGATGTCATGAACTGATTTTGATAGAGAACAAACAATGTATTTACCTAAATAGTCTTCAAAAGTCATATACATATTACATTGTTTGTTCTCTATCAAAATCTTTCATTTGTTAACTACGCCAATCAGTAGTTAGTGCCCTTTTCAAAGTCAGACTGCGTTGCGCTAAAAATATTGTGTCTCTGTTTAGTGTTGATCAGAATAGGAAAAGAGCGAAATGTCTGAGTACGTTCAGTTCTGCTCAGCTGTTTGAAAATCAAATAATGTAAGAGGTTTACCAGCACAGTAATTCATTAATTTTTCTAAGGGGACGTATCAGTTCCTTGTGAGGTTTTGATGACTGAGTTTGCGAGGATGAAAATATGTGGGATACATCGCAGTACAATATTTTACACCGCCAACGGACGGCAGACCTCAATGCATGACGTAAATCTCCACTTAACACGTCCGTCCATTAATGAGAAAAACTTTTTTTGAACAGTTAGGCAGACTGATGGACAACAAAGTTTTCCTAAAAGTGTGCCGTTTTTACTGAGTGAGGTATAGAACCCTATAAAAGAGAAAACTGGGTGCCTTTTCTTGTATGAGTACTGCATATAGGAATAGGAGGAGGGAGGGATGGGACAAGAGAGAGAGGGAGGGGAGGGAGAGAGGGAAGGAGAGGGGGAGAGGGAGGGCGAGGGGGAGAGAGAGAGAGAGAGAGAGAGAGAGAGAGAGAGAGGGAGGGAGGGAGGGAGGGAGAGGGGGAGAGGGAGGGCGAGGGGGGGAGAGAGAGGGAGGGAGGGAGGGCGAGGGGGGGGAGAGAGAGGGCAAGGGGGAGAGAGAGAGAGAGAGAGAGAGAGAGACGATGTTAGGTGTCCTGAAAGGCTGCGAGTATGGGAGCAAGAAGTGGAAGTGACGCTTCGCTTATGGAGACGCAGCAAACAGGATGGGGTGGCGCTGTCGCGAAATCCGATTAGTAATTTCCCGCGCGGCGCCGGCGCTGCAAAGTCAATAAAGGAGGCGTCCAGTGCGCTGGGCTGGGCCAGGCTTTTATAATGTGCCGGGACCAGTCGCGAGTAATTTGGACGCCGGGGTGGGCCGACACCCACCCCACCCTGGCGCTACGTGCGGAGGCTGCGCGGCTGTTGCTGCCCTGCCACCGACGGGCACAACTGGGGCAGTCTGTGAAGCTGGAGGCAGCGGCTACCAACGGCAGGCGGTAGGGCTGGTGCTCGGTCATAACATGGCAGGTTGCTTATCTGAAGGAAGTCAGATTCTTCCGCGGGGGGGACTGTCACATCCCAAGTTACTGCAGGTGATCTCGAATCGCTGCCCATTTTATCTTCTTCTTGTTCTGGTTTTAAGTCTGAACAATGGTTTGATGCAACTCTCAAGTTACTCTTACTGTGCAAGCCCCTTCGTCTCTGAGTAACTATTGCAACCTACATCCTTCTGAATCTGCTTACCGTATTCAGCTCTTGGTCTCCTTCTACAATTTTACCCCTATACACTTGCCCGAGATACTAAACTGGTCATCCTGTGAGGTTTGAGAATGTGTCCTATCAACCGATTCCTTCTTTTAGTCAACTATAACTTTCATATCTTTTGTACCATCTGATATTTAGTGAGGTCAGCATGAACTATGTGCTCCATGGATCCATATATAGTCCGCTACTAGTTGTGTGTGTTGAGGAACGGATGGTGTTGATTTTACTGTAGTTTTCATCTAACTTTCGGTGTAGTGTCAAAGGGAATACGGTTACAAGGTCACAGGAATCATAACGTTTTATTCACGGGTGAACATATGTGAACTAACCTTAGTTTCTAAGCATGTATGATTATGTACTCTTTCTGATCCGTTTGTGGGAAACTGACAGAGAATGGTATTGCACCGGCAGAGTTTAATAAACTTCCTCGTGAAGTGAGCTTTAAATATGGGTTTAGCATTTTTAGTGCAACGTAATGTTAAAAATTGAAGTTCCGAATTTTTTAACGTTTTCTGTATTTTCTATCTCCGCTGTAACTATGTTAGAGACAGCAAAGGACTTGGAAGAGCAGTTGAATGGAATGGACAGTGTCTTGAAAGGAGGAAGTACGATGAACATCAACAAAAGTAAAACGAGGATAATGGAATGTAATCGAATTAAATCAGGGGGTGCTGAGGGAATTAGATTAGGAAATGAGCCACTTGAAGTAGTAAAGGAGTTTTGCTGCATGGGGAGCAAAATGACTGATCATGGTCGAAGTAGAGTGGATATACAATGTAGACTGGCAATGGCAAGGAAAGCGTTTTTGAAGAAGAGAAATTGGTAACATCGAGTATAGATTCAAGTTTTAGTAAGTCGTTTCTGAAAGTATTTGTATGGAGTGTAACCATGTGTGGAAGTGAAACATGGACGATAAATAGTTTTGACAAGAAGAGAATAGAAACTTTGGAAATGTGGTGCTACTGAAGAACGCTGAAGTTCAGATGGTTAGATCACATAACTAATGAGAAGGTACTGACTAGAATTGGGGAGAAGAGACATTTGTCGCACAATTTGACTAGAAGAAAGGATCGGTTGGTAGGACATGTTCTGAGGCATCAAGGGATGAGCAATTTAGTATTGGAGGGCAGCGTGGAGCGTAAAAATCGTAGAGGGAGACCAAGAGATGACGACGCTAAGCAGATTCATAAGGATGTAGAATGCAGTAGGTACTGGGAGATGAAGAAGCTTGTACAGGATAGAGTAGCATGGAGAGCTGGATCAAACCAGTCTCTGGACTGCAGACAACAACAACAGCAAGATATTAAGTACATAATTATTTTTTCATTCCAGCATGGCAAGAGGAGGATGGCGTTGTGGAAAGTTGAGCAAAGGTGAATTGCATTTAGCTCTAGCAGTATATCTAAATGAGCGCTGGATTCATGAAGAATTGAATGTGCACGAATTTAAAATCTGCCTAAGACGTAATTAAAAGGTGTGCTGAAGATCAACATAAAAATGAAAATGGGGATATAAAACATGAATGATTGGCGGGAAAGGAAATTGTCTGGGAATGAGATAGGAAGGAAATACTGACTTCCAGCAGCAGAGGGCATTGCGGCAATGCAACGCTTGAGATTTGAAATTTTGTGCCACTCCAGGACTCGAATCAAGATGCTCCGATTCTTTACAACGGTTGCCTCGATCGCCTCGGTCATCCGGACACGCTTTCCGTTAGGCTCTGCTTCCCAACTTGCCGCTTGCCGCACCGCAAAGAGTTCCTTCCATTAACCTGCTACTCGTAGACTTCTGATTCTCGTGGACGTTCGGACGTTGGTTGTGCATACGCACTGCAACTCTTTTTCATTAAACAGCCATTGGGGATGTAAAAATTTTTCGTTATAGAAAAAGTGTTTTCCAACAAGGGTGAAAGTGAACTGGAAGAGAATATTCTCACATTTCAAGAGATGAGGTTTTGTTCAAGGGTGCGGGACGGACGGACGGATGGGCTTACTTTCGACATCCCAGAAAGAAATGGTTTGTCCCACAATTTCAATGCAAAAGAAACTATGGCAAGCAGAAACTAGGCGCAAGGGGTCCATCCAAGAAATATCAACGCAGACAAAAGAAATCGCGAAATTTTCAATTCGCACTTTAATGCCTAGCCAGGGAGTCACTGTGATGATAAGTAATGTTGTCAAACCAAATAAGTAGTCGTGTAGAACTACAGCTTCACGTGTGAACATAAAATGCGAATATGGTGGCTTCCCCGTAAGAGGCAAGGCAGACGAATGGTATATCAAATTGTGTGGGGAAGACTGAATGGAAAAAAGATCATATGCATTTTCCGGAGGCGCACTTTCGAGGCGATATATGCTGATAAGATTTTCTCGGACTTGCAGCAAAATTGGCTTAAAATCCAAGAGCTTTCGGCCGAGCTCTCCTCAACCTTTCTCACTTGACAATGGCTGAGGAGAACTCGGCCAAAAGCTCGTAGATTTTATACCATTGGACGTGGCTGAAAGCCTAAGATAATTATATCAGTCAATCAAATGCATTAAATGCGAAATCTGGATTCATGGAAAGTATACAGGAGTTGGGAAGTTTACGTTGTAATACTTGCAAATAATGATGTAAGAAATAAAACGCGGGACATTTCTTTATACTTAGAGTACAACGACCGTTTAAGCACGGGGACTTAGCTTCCAAGGGTGGTACTATTTATGTCAGGATCCTAATTTGTACCAGCTCCAGACGTGTAAGAAATAAAAGAAATTAGTTTTCTCATTATTTCCATTATTCAAATGCGATATCAACAAAAGCACCGTACAGCTGAGGACAGCGTTGTTTAAATAAGTTCGTAACTTACTGTTTACGCTGTGATAAATAGAAACTCCATACTGATTTGGTCTAGGCAACTCTCCCACTGCTGTTACATTCGATCTGCTGTACACTAATTGTTTCTGTGAAACAATTGATTGCCATTATTACACTTTTTATTCGTAGTTTTGTTTCAGCTGTAAGAACATTATAGTCACAATTCCTTTCCTCTACAAAGCGTTTTCATTCGTTTCTGAAAATGGCGTTGTATACGGGCTTATTATATAGATATACCTAAAATACGAGGTGCGACAATAAAGTAATGAGACTGATTTTCTTTGCAAGATGTGGCAACCGTGGAGGCTTGCGTAGGCACAATATCTTTGACCTTGACCTATAAGCTGCTTCTAGTCCAAGCAGCACATCGATGCAACTGCTCAATAGTGAGTTCTGCTGTAATAAGTTAAGACGTGTTTGTGTCTCTCGTCACGGAAATGGAACTGCATAGTATAGCACAAGGATAAACCATTTCTTCTTGCTTTAAATTGAGTGAAAATGTGACAACAACTTACGGTAAGCTTCAGAAGGCTTTTGGAGAGGAGGTTATGTCAAGAGCTCAAGTTTTCGTTGGCATAAGATGTTTAGTGAAGGAAGAACGAAGTCTGAAGATAAAGACCACAGTGGACGACCATGCATGCTTGTGTGCTTCATTGATTCCAAGGGATTTGTTCATAAAGAGTGGGTGCATCCTGGACAAACAGTTAACCAATATTACTACAAAGAAATTTGAGAAAGACTTCCTAAAAGAGTTGCTCGCGTCCGTGCCAACATTGTTGATAATTGGATTCTGCATCATGATAATGCTCCATCCCATACTGCTCTGTCAGTACAGCAATTTTTAACCTCAAAACAAATTTCGGTACTCCCACAGCCACCTTTTCACAAGATATTGCTCCGTGCGATTTTTTTCTATTTCCAAGAGTCAAAACGGCGGTCAAGGGACACCATTTTCAAACGACACAAGATGCTCAAAAAGCTATGACTAGGCTCTTGGAGGATATTACAGAAGATGAGTTCCAGAAATGTTACCATAAATGGCAGAAGGGCTGCAAAGGTGTGTGAACTCAGAAGGGAACTACTTTGAAGGAGACAACACTAAACTTGACTAGAAAGGTAAGCAAAATTTGTTTTCACATCAGTCTCATTACTTTAATTGTCGCATCTCGTACCTCGCGGTCCCCTTAAAACGTCACAGCAAAGTGTGTGTGTGTGTGTGTGTGTGTGTGTGTGTGTGTGTGTGTGTGTCTTGGCCCAGCAAGGGCAAGAAAACAGGAGTTTGCTTTTAATCTCGGATATCTGGGAGTTGTGCTTCCGCATATAAAGAGGGCCTTTCAAGTGCTGGACAAACTTGTTGATAGAGTAAACTGCGCAATCTTTCGCGAGTTTAAACGCTTTCGCCGAGTTGTTTGTCTTGATAAACATGGTGGGTTGGCCGAGATCCTTGAGCGCGATAGTGTTCAAGGTCAGTGCGTGGACTTTTAGGGCAGGTGGCCATGAACGTCCGCGTGGTACACTTGGTCTTTGTGAAGTCGTCATCAACCCACGTGGTTTTTTCTTAGCCTTATCCCAGGGCATTCAGCTGCCCCTTTCCACATTCGTATACTCGTTCGTACTTTCTAGCTCCTATTTCGTTTCCCTCGTCGAATGCCAGCCTTAGTTTAAAAGTCCGTAGTGGGCAGTTGACGAAATTGTCCATTTTTGCAGTTTTAATTATTACACTATAACCAGTAAGCTACAGAATTATTTAAACAATTCAGTCCTCAGCTGTACGATGCTGTATTTTGTACTCAATTCCTACAGTTTCCGAATGAGTGTCTGTAGAGCTGTCTGCCCCACTTTCTCCAAAACAGTTCCTCTTCAGAAGTGGAGCTGTAGTTCTAGATATATTATGGTTTCTTATTTCTTTACGTAGCCTGTCGTCACCAGAAGGGCCACTTGTATGGACCTTGAGCGTTTGCTTGTGGTTTTCATCATTTATCTCGAATTCCGCGGTACATCTTAAGTGAACACTTTCATCCCACTTTTCGCCCGCCAGGGCTTCTTCTTCACTGAAATTATGGGGCAATCCCTTTCGTTTTATACTACCGAAGTTTCCTTAAATATATACAGGATGTCAAAGTTATCTTACGATCATAATTAGCTGTTTGTCCAGATGCAAATTGCAAAATGTTTGAAGCAAATGTTCTTTAGTCGTCAGGGGGACATAAATCAGCATGATTGCCTTCGTTGTAGCTTTTTTTTTTCTTTTACAAAGATATGAACAGCGGTAAGAATTTTTTAATGCCACCCTGCACTTTTTATTCGGTAATTCATTTCCTCTCATAAACTCCTATTCCTATTCAAAAATGTATCACAGTGTACCATTCACTGAAATACAACGTTATTAATTACATAACACAACTCTGACCTTGAGCCCAGGATAACAAACTCATCCACTCGCTGGAGTTGTCACAAAACAAATGAAAACCAAGTAAAAACATAACACAAAATTGACATTAACTCTCCTGTACCACTGCTCAGGAGTAGAACATTCAAAGGTGCTCAAAGTGGTAACTCTAGACACTAGTACACTGGTTGACTCGTTTAATGAAAGAATTATTTGCTGCTTGTACTGTTGCTTGCTGAAGAGAATTACAAGCCAGCACGATACGTTCCTGCATGTCCTCTGGAGTTGTAGGAATATCGCGATAGACAACATCTTTAATGCATCCCCAAAGAAATAATTCCAGAGGATTTAAATCAGGAGACCTAGCAGGGCAAGTAACTGTGTCCAAGCTAAAACCAACAACATTATCAAGATCAATGCTCTTTGGCTTTAAAGACTCTGTTGTTGCGTAGTATCAGGGGTCACCAATGCCCGAAAAAACTTCAAACATATCAAAGAAATGAATTTCAATTTAGCTTTAATGCACATTGCTTAGTAACAGATCAGTTCAAATGGCTCTAAGCACTATGGGACTTAACATCTTAGGTCATCAGTCCCCTGGACTTAGAACTACTTAAACTTATGTAACCTAAGGACATCACACACATCCAAGCTCGAGGCAGGATTCGAACCTGCGACCGTAGCAGCAGCTCGGCTCCGGACTGAAATGCCTAGAACCTCTCGGCCACAGCGGCCGGCAGTTATTTCAGTAGTTTCATCCAGATCAATTAAAAACGTTTGTGGATGTCTATCAAACAGGGACTCTGCAAACGACTTCCATAGCACATTCTTAATAACACTTAAAAGCAATTTTCTGACCAATTGTTGAAATCAGAAAAGCCATTCTTAAGAAGAGGAATGAGTGTGGGCTATCCATGACGCTGAATCGTAAATTGTTGGCAACGAAAGTGCTGTTGATTTAATTGCTGCTCATTTTATGTCGTCGGCATTACTGTTTAGCATGAGAGGTACTGGGTGATCAATAAGTCAGTATAAATTTGAAAACTGAATAAGTCACGGAATAATGTAGATAGAGAGGTACAAATCAACACACATGCTTGGAATGACATGTGGTTTTATTAGAAAAAAAAAGAAGTTCTCAAAATGTCCGACAGATGGCGCTTCATCTGATCAGAATAGCAATAATCAGCATAACAAAGTAAGACAAATCAAAGCTGATGTTGTTTACAGGAAATGCTCAATAGGTCCACAATCATTCTTCAACAATATCTGTAGTCGAGGAATAATGTTGTGAGCTGCACTGTAGAACATGTCCGGAGTTATGGTCAGGCATTGGCGTCAGATGTTGTCTTTCAGCATCCCTAGAGATTTCGATCGATGACGATACATTTGCGACTTCTGGTAACACCAAAGCCAATAATCGCACGGACTGAGGTCTGCGGACCTGGAAGACCAAGCATGACAAAAATGGCGGCTGAGCTCACGATCATCACCAAACGACGCATGCAAGAGATATTTCAAGCATCTAGCAATATTGAGTGTTTTTCTTGGTTCTAATAAAACCACATGTCATTCCAAGCATGTCCGTCAATTTTTGCCTCTCTGTCTATATAATTTCGTGATTTATTAAGTTTTCAAATTTACACTGACTTTTTGATCACCCAGTATATTAAAAGTGTGTGTTTGTGCGCTCAAAATTTCAGATTTATGCGCTCTTAAAACTCTTTCGCATACCTTGCTCTACTCCATATCATGCCCGTCTCTTCGTTTATTGCTCTTATGTAACCATCCAGTGCACTCAGTGAAGTTTAACCAGGAATCATAAAATCTGTTAGGTTTCAATTTCTGATTCGAAGAACACGATGATGAGGTAGAGATAGCGTTACGGTCATTTTCAGTTACTCACTTGGTAAATTGGGAGTTTCAGGTAAATCAGATGGGACAGGAAATTTGCGACGAATATGCAGATTTCCCACTGACGCTTGCTTTACGCAACCACTTACTTATATTAGTGGCATAAAAGCACTATAGTTTAATAACTGTACTATTGCTGACCATAAGTTTACCCCGCACCACATTCAATCCAGCAGTCCTCTAAAGCTGTGAGATACAGCAATCATAAGAGCAACAAGTTGACTAGTAGGTAGGCATACAAGACAGTGTAACATTACAGGACATATTGAAGTATTCGATACTGTAGACTTTTAGGGGATAAGGAACGCGGTGGGGACTACAACAGTCTGCTTCGGGCCGTTGCGAAGGTTCAAGGGAAGCAATGACCCTGGAGCTGGACGTCGGATATTGTTACTTGAGCCCCAGGAAATGTTCAAAGCATGGACTGTTAAAAGCGTTACTGGCCTTCACATATGTCTCCATGGTGCCTGTAGTACTCAATCGCGATGCAGTTTCTGTGTTTCATCGTCATTGTGAAGGTTATCCAGAAGCTGGTAGAAAAATGTTATAAAATCTATTTGTAAATTATGCTTGTAAGAATTTATATGTACTGATCCTTTTACTTACTTTAATCTGTACTAAAATGCTGTAATGTCTAATTTAGTTTTAAGTCGTGAATTGCTGTCGTATTGTAAACAAAACATTGTCAAAGACTCTCATTGTTTGGAAAGATATTAATACACCTAGGAGTTGTCAGTTGCCAGTTCGGATATGCAGTGCGGTTAGCTCTGAGAGTCAGTTGTTGAGTCTGTGAAGTCTGTCAGTTCTGTTTGTAAATAAACGTCTGTAATGAAGAATTACTTGTTGTCGTCAATATGAACTCAAGACCTTTTGCACGAAGCAGACACCTCCTAATGCAACGTTTTAATTTGGTGTTGAGGAGCTGAAATGTTATAACAGATACTGCGGAAGCAAGGGTAGACACGTCGGGGAACTCCGAGACTCGCTGCACAATGTAGCCCGTCATAGATCCGACATCACATACCGCGTGTGTTTTCATTTTGTGAAGATAAATAACACAACCCAACCCTAATACCAACGTCGCGGTAAAGACTTTCAAGTGATTATGCACAGTTCTTTGTTATTTAAATACTAAAAACATAACTGCGTAATTATTTGCTGCTAGAATTAATATTGGAACGCAAGGAGTTCAACTGCGAGAAGATAATCTAAGCTGTTACTGTCAACAGCAGAAATTTTTCACCATTTTCAATGCTACATGCCAATGCATTTGATGCTCGTAGATGTGCGTGCGATGTACTAGCTTTCGTGCAACATAGAGAAAGCTCCTAGGCGCCAGTGTTGATATATACATACCCAAAAATAAACACAGACAGCTAGATCCAGCCACGTGGATCACGTTACAGATCACGCATTCGCCACTCTCTACGGTCTCTGGCTAGATCTGTCTGACTTTCCTGCGTAGCATACTTTTAGTTAGAGATTCGCAAGTTCGTCACAGACCGCGATAGTCACCAGAAGGAAAAGTAGGGCCTGTCCGGGATTTGAACCCGGGACCACCTGTACCCAAATCAGGATTCCTAGACCAACGGACAGCACAAGCAATCAATTCTTCAGCCCACCACGTGACGAGGTCGCAGTTGTTAACTGCAGCCTCGCATCTGGACTACCGACACCTGCAACGTGATCTATTCTGTCGCCAATGTATGCGAATGCTGAAACAGCTATGTCAGTTGTGCGATAGTATTGCGACTCAGTGAAACGCAAATCTCATCACTAGACACACAATCCGCTCATTACGTAGCGTTCTGTATCAGCTCGTCGTTACCGACTGTAAGCTGTATCCACAGCTCATTTCACAGCAAGGCCAGACAGAGCATCCGCCACACGAATGTGGCAGTGTTGTGATTTTGTTTACCTGTGCCTTCGACACCACTCCGTGTACGAATACCGACAAAAACACACGTTACATACGAATGTTCTAAGTGTGAAAGCGACCTCTTCGATTGCTTTGCGAGCAACGCAGACGGTTCTTGAGAGCGCTGGATATACATAGGAGGCGTATTGTGATATATCTGGCTTATTCAGCCATAATATTATGCTCCAGGAAGCTATTGCCAGGGCAGTGGAGATGCAAGAAGCAATAGTAGTATTTAATTCTTGTAATTTTATTCTCCAGTTCTGACTGTTCCAGTAGACAGACATGGTGTCTGTGGCAGGATGTATTTCATGTTATTTTAGCCAGATATAATGACTGTGGAAAGATATGTTCAATACTTTGTGATGAAGAATAGTTTCTCGTGTCAATAAAAACGCGAGTGGCATCCCAAATGAGTTATAGTTTATTCGTAGCAGCAGTTCTTTGCGAAGTTAATTTCAGCCTCAAGAAAAAGAATCCACGACCTGCGTGCTGTCTCCTGCGCTGGGGACATCATCATGATGCAGACAGCACGTTAGTGAAGTGTACAAGAACTTACGTATTCCACACAGGGCAGTGGAAACAATTAGGCACCTCATGTGTACTGCATGCAATGTGCTCAGTGACATGTCATCAGCAGTAATGCAGAGGAGGTAAAGAAGGATGACAGTATTAACATTTCTCACTTTTATTCCTTTTTCTTGCCGTAGTATTCAGAAAGTAAGGTCCGATTAGTTGCGAAATGCAAACCACTATGAAACTCCGAGATGTGTTGACCCGTGTCTTTAGTGTTCCTGTCGAATGCTTCTGCGTCGCTCTTTTCAGTTCAGAGCGCAAAGTGACCACGTAAGAAATGCCTACAACAACAGTGTTTCCCGCCCAGTATGTAGATCTGGTGAGAGATTTCGCCTGAAGCTATGCAGCCCTCATAACATAAATGCCACGCGTTTCTTTCTTCAAGACAATTCTCAGTCACATTCTGCAGGGGCAATGAAGACGCTCTTGCAGCGTATTCGACGGCAAGTGTTTGATCACTCACAATACAGCCCTTAATTGGCTTCCTCTGTTGTTCATCTCTGATCACATGAGCCGCTGGCTATGAAGACATCATTTTGGCACAAACAATGAAAGGCAGACCAGTGTAGGGAATTGACGGAAAGCACAGGCGGCTGCTTTTGTGACGAGGGTGCTGGAGAGTTTGTACAACGCCACAACAAATGTATAAGTAGCAGCGGAGACTAGACGTGGCTGGAAGGTGTGGCTAACTGTTGCGAATAAAAATTTCTGATTTTAACTGTGGTTTTTATTTCGCCACCGATTGGATTTTACTTTCCGAATAGCCCTCGTACTAAAGTCGGATCTTACCTGCTGAACGATGCTCTGTAGGCAAGGTCCCGCATCAGGGCGCAGCAGATGGCACCTACAGCGTGCGATTTCTCCCGCAGCAGCCGATGGCGTGAAACAATAGCTTTCGAAATTCAGTATAAATGTTTTGACCACACATGGTGCACTTGAAAACGATATTAACATTCGAAAGAAAAAAATTATAAGGCAAATCGGTTACAAAATATCAGATTTATAAAAAAAAATGGTTCAAATGGCTCTGAGCACTATGGGACTTAACACCTATGGTCATCAGTCCCCTAACACTTAGAACTACTTAAACCTATCCAACCCAAGAACATCACACAACACCCAGTCATCACGAGGCAGAGAAAATTCCTGACCCCGCCGGGAATCGAACCCGGGAAGCGAGAAGCGACAACGCTACCGCACGACCACGAGCTGCGGACTGTCAGATTTATAGTAAATGTCAAATAACAAACTTGAAACGATTATATGCCATTCGCCGTAATTGAAAAACACAAATTGAATTCACGTAAAATTGCGACGGCTCCGTCACAACATGTACCAATGACCACCTGGCAATTGTCAACCGCGCTAGTTTAGCAACGCCCTATCACAACAACTCGCTATCAGTGCTGGGACCAGCATGAAAGCACATTGCAGAGCATGGATTGCCGTCCGTCGTCATTACTCGCCCTATTAAGAACTATGTCGCGCCTTTTCTTATGTCCAGGGGACCATCTTGTCTTTGAATGAAAGTGTCATTTCTGTTCGACTCATTGGTACTTTTTTTCAGCTACTTTCTGGATTATACTCATCTACATCTACAGCTACAACTGCATGGATGCTCTGCAAATGACACTTAAGTGATTGATAGAGCATTCATCCGACTACCTTTACTATAATTCTCTACTATTCCAATCTTGAATACCGCGCCGAAAAAGCGAACACCTATATCTTTCCATGAGAGCTCTAATTTTTCTTACTTTATTATAAAGACCATTTCTCCCCATGTCGGTCGGCATCCACGAAATATTTTCGCATTCGGAGGAGAACGTTGGTGACTAAAATTTCGTGAGAAGATTCCACTGCAACCAAAATCACCTTTCTATTAATGATTTCTACCCCAAATCGTGCATGATGTCCGCGACAGTCTATCCCCTATTTCGCGATAATATAAAACGTGCTACTCTTCTTTGAACTTTCTTGATGAACTCCGTTAATCCCATCTGCTAAGGACCCGCCGGCCGCGGTGGTCTCGCGGTTCTAGGCGCGCAGTCCGGAACCGTGCGGCTGCTACGGTCGCAGGTTCGAATCCTGCCTCGGGCATGGATGTGTGTGATGTTCTTAGGTTAGTTAGGTTTAAGTAGTTCTAAGTTCTAGGGGACTGATGACCTAAGCAGTTGAGTCCCATAGTGCTCAGAGCCATTTTGCTAAGGACCCGACACCGTGCAGCAGTGCTCCGAAAGAGGATGGAAAAGCGTTGTGTAGGCAGATTGTCTCCTAAATCCATTATATAAGTAAGGAACAACAAAGGGCTTATAACACTACCTTGGGGAACGCCAGAAATCGCTTTTGTTTTACTCGATGACTTTCCGTCTGTTATACGAACTGTAACCTCGCTGACTGGGAATCACGAATCGAGTCACATAAGTGGGACGCTATTCCATAAGCACACAGTTTCACTACAAGCTGCTTGTGTGGTACAGTGTCAAAAGCATTCTTAAAATATATAAATACGGAACCATTTTGAAATCTCTTGCCAATAGTAGTCAACACTTTCTATGAGTAAAGAGCTAGCTGCTGGGCCTGTAATTCAGCGGATTACTCCTAGTGCCTTCTCGAATACTGGTGTGACCTGTGCAACTTTCCTGTCTTTGGATATAGATTTTTCGTCGAGCGAGCAGTTTTATATGATTGTAAAGTATGGGGCTATTACATCAGCATACTCTGAAAGGAACATAATTGGTATATAGTGTGGACAGGGACACCTGCTTTTATTAAGTGATTTAAGTTGCTTCACAACTCCGAGGATATCTACTTCTTAGTTACCCATGTTGGCAGCTGTTCTTGACTGGAATTCTGGCACACTTCCTTCGTCTTCTGTGGTGAAGGAATTTCGGAAGGCTCTGTTTAGTAACTCTGCTTTGACAGTACTGTCGTCGCTAGTATTTCCATTGCTTTCGCGCAGAGAGGGCACTGATTGTGACATGCCTCTACCATGCTTTAGATACGACCAGAATCTCTTTGGGTTTTCTGCCAGGTTTCGAGACAAAGTTCCGTTGAGGAAACTATTAAAAGCATCTCCCATAATGAGACAGTTGTTTCTATATATAGTCCAATTTCCATGGTGCTTTGGTTCTTAGCAATGACATGGAAATGAGCGTTTGGCGTCATTCACCGGGAGGCCCTTGCGGGGAAGGTCCAGTCGCCTTGATGCCGGTCTTATTACTCGACTGGCCATTACAATTGCTATGCCACAAAGATGACGCGAAATTTAACCGACAGGAAGAAGATGCTGTGATATGCAAGTGATTAGTTTTTCAGAGCACTCATACAAGGTTGGCGTCGATGGTGACACCTACAACGTGCTGACATGAGGAAAGTTTCCAACCGATTTCGCATACACAAACAGCAGTTGACCGGCATTGCCTGGTAAAACGTTGTTGTGATGCCTCGTGTGAGGAGGAGAAATGCGTACCATCACGTTTCCGACTTTGATAAAGGTCGGATTCTAGCCTGTCGAGATTGCGGTTTATCGTATCGCGACATTGCTGCTCGCGTTGGTCGAGATCCAGTGACTGTTAGCAGAATACAGAATCGGTGGGTTCACGAGGTCAATACGGAATGTCGTTCTGGATCAAAAAGGCCTCGTATCACTAGCAGTCGAGATGACAGGCATCTTATTCGCATCGCTGTAACGGATCGTGCAGCCACGTCTCGATTCCTGAGTAAACAGATGGGGACGTTTGCGAGACAACAACCATCTCCACGAACCGGATACAACATAAGACTTACGGTGTTTCTTTTTCTTCCTTTCTTCCCAGTACTTCATTTTCTCTCCAACTGTTCGTCTCTACTCATCTGTCCACACTCTCCTGGGTCGAGGTTTTGGCTCATCTTCTTCACATGTGTTACGACCCGTGGCTGTAGCTTTCATTCGATCCCTGCGAAACCCTACATCTCATCAGGATAACGCACGACTGCATGTTGCAGGTCCTGTACGGTCCTTTCTGGATACAGACAATCTTCGACTGCTGCCCTGGCCAGCACATTCTCCAGATCTCTCGTCAATAGAAAACGTCTGGTCAATGGTGGCCGAGCAATTGGCTCGTCACAGTACGCCAGTCACTACTCTTGATGAACTGTGGTATCGTGTTGAAGCTGCATGGGCAGCTGTACCTGCACACGCCATCCAAGCTCTGTTTGACTCAATGCCCAGGCGTATCAAGGCCGTTATTAGGCCCAGAGTTGGTTATTCTGGGTACTGATTTCTCAGGATCTATGCACCCAAATTGCGTGGAAATGTGACGACATGTCAGTTCTAGTATAATATATTTGTCCAATGAATACCCGTTTATCATCTGTATTTCTTCTTGGTGTAGCAATTTAATGGCCAGTAGTCTGCATTCGACGCCACACTGGGCGACCTGCGCGCCGGATGAGGATGAAATGATGACGAAGACAGCACAACGACCTGTCCGTGGGCGTAGAAAATCTCCGACCCAGCCAGGAATCGAACTCGTGCCTGTAGGACGGCAATCCGTCACGTTGACCACTCAGCTCTCTGGGCGGACTTAACAATGACGTGGCAAGCTCAAGTTACTTTCGTTCTTAAGTTTTGCACACCAGTGAATATAGGCGCAGCAGTGAAGAATGGAGAACTATTCAAGCGACGAGACGGACCGCAAATTTGGAAATCCACAGACATAAGCCACTTTGACAAAGGGCAGAGTGTTACAGCGCAGTGCCTGCTAAAGAGCAGCTTTGAAACGGCGTAACTGGTCCGTTGTTCGCGTGCTGCTGTTGAGAGCATTTATAGAAAGTGATTGAGCGACGGTGAAACTAAGAGTAGGCGACAAGGTGTTGGACGCTCACGCCTCCTCACAGGACGTGGAGTAAGATCCCTGCCCGCTCTGTAAGGCATAACAGGAGGCCATGTGTTACACACCTGACTACAGGGTGCAGCGATGTTGTTCTGCGGGGATTGTTGAAGATGGGGCTTCGCTACACGGGACTCCTACGTTTCTTTACGTCCATCAAACTACACCGTCAGTTATAATCGTAGTAGGCGTTTGATCATCAAGATTCATTCGTGGGTCGACTGAAACATGTCGCCTGTTCGGATAAAGCACGGCTTCTGACATAGGAACGCCTAGTCGCTCGTCGATCGAACTTCCTTATATGACAAAAGACTGTCAGACTTGAATCGCTGATACCTAAGAGACTACCTCTTGAAAATGATTGAGTCATGGTAGACCATGTCTGCACCTATTTGTCCCTCAGTTTTTCCCTTTCCTTTGACGTCGGTGCATGCACCAGAATGTTACGAATTAGCTTTGTGTAAAGTTATTTAGTGGTGTAACGTGGAAATCCGTTTAGTTGGGACAGTGAACCTGTTGTCATTGTGAAGAGGTTGCGGAACAATACTAAGTCCCAAAGTGAGTTATAAAACTAGTCGCAACTCGAGAAACAAGAAGGTAATAAGCTACCCTAACCTTCCGTTCGCCATCCCGCCAGTAGGGCATGGTGTAGATTTGCCGGTTCCTGAAACACCAGATAAATTCTATTCCAACAGAAGTATTTTCTGACGTAGAATGTGATTTAGATAAACCAGATGATGAGGAATTCCGTTGTATTATAGAAAGTCTAGAGCCTAAATTGCTTACTCAGACCGAGCTTAACGATTTGTTTCCTGTGTGACGAGACAGTAGGGCTGGGGATCAACACTGGTGCAGAAAGAACTGGCCTCTGAGGGACTCTTTAAAGCCTGGTAGATCCAAAAAACGTACTCCTACCACCTCCACATATAAAGTTAGGCCTAATGAAGCAGTTTGTAAACTGTGTTTTAAGTATCACTGCTGAAAGTTTCCACACTTTTCAGAAGCTAAATTAAAAGAAGGCGTCTTTGTTGGTCCTGACATCAGAAAATTGATATTTGACGTTAACTTTGAATCCACAATGACCTTAAATGAGAAAGAAGCATAGGTATCATTCAAGCAAGTCGTTACAAAGTTCTTAGGACATGAAAAAGACCCAGAATATGTTTTTATTACCGCTACAATGTTAAAGAATTTTAAAGCTTTAGGATTTTTAATGAGCCTGAAAGTTCCCTTTTTGAACAGTCACATTTAGTCCTTCCCGGGCAATATGGGAGACGTTCGAGAGGAGCAAGGAGAGCGTTTTCACGAAGACATTAAAGTGATCGAAAAACGTTACCATGGCCACATCCCCCATCCAGCATCATTAGTACCTTGTCATATAACAGTATCAAGTACCTAAAAAAGCCAAATTAAGAGTCTTTTTACACGTTTTCTCTTTTTGGTAGATTGACATATTCATTATTCAAAAATATTGAGATTAAAACTTTTTCAATTCAGCGATCATTGTTGTTGTTAAATTTTTGATTATTGCTCAAAATCTTTGCCTTTAAATTTGGGTGTTTAGTAGTTATTTTACAAACACTACTGTTTTAATAGAGAGTATTGAATATGTAAACACCATAGTCTGTGAAAGCACTGGCAATAAATTAATAGTGGCCGATTGTCGTCTGAAATGCGAGTTTCTGTGTAAAGTGACTGTCAGTTGTCAGCTGCAAAGAATCAGTGCGCGCAGTCTAACGGCATACAGCACAACCATTTGCCTCTATCTAATTCTAGTTTTGCGTTGGAGGGTGATAGTGTCAGGTGGCTCTAGGAAGACGCTAGACGCAGCAGTTAGTGTTCGCTAAAGCTCTGCTCATGCAGGTAGCAGCCAAAACAAAAAATCTGTTATCATTCGAAATATATTTAATATATTTTTTATTCAAATAGCATCTTGCGGACTCCTCTCGCATAGCTCGCGAACCCCTGGGGTCCGCAGACCAACTGTAGGGAACTGCTGGCGTCTAATAAAGGCTGCATTGCAATCCAAAGTGGACAGACGCGTTATGAAACACGCCGTTTAGATGTTTGTCCACAAATGCATTGAAATCAGTGATTTCAAAGAATTCATGTAACCCTTTCAACACTGCTATCCCTCCTCTACGATTACGTAGGTCAACTACCGATTTTCTAGAAAATTTGAAGAATAATTACAGAATAGGCAATCCTCTTAGAGGCATACATCTAGCATCATTTTAAACCTCATCCCTAGTACATTAGGAAATATGCTTGTGTGTTTCCATCAGTACTGGTGTTTAAGCGTTGCCAAAAAAATGAAGGAGCTCACTCCTGGAGAAAGTTTTACATTCACTCACAAAGAGTCCACACAGTAAGAGAAACAAAAACTTCGAAAATGCATACGTATGTCATATTTTATTACAAAAATGATTCCATGTAATTTATACGTAACTATCTCGAAGGAAGTAGTAAAGGAGTTTTGCTATTTGGGTAGCAAAATAACTGATGATGGTCGAAGTAGAGAGGATATAAAATGTAGACTGGCAATGGCAAGGAAAGCGTTTCTGAAGAAGAGACATTTGTTAACATCGAGTATAAATTTAAGTGTCAGGAAGTCGTTTCTGAAAGTATTTGTATGGAGTGTAGCGATGTATGGAAGTGAAACGTGGACGATAAACAGTTTGGGCAAGAAGAGAATAGAAGCTTTTGAAATGTGGTGCTATAGAAGAATGCTGATGATTAGATGGGTAGATCACATAACTCTTGAGGAAGTATTGAATAGGATTGGGGATAAGAGAAATTTGTGGCACAGCTTGACCAGAAGAAGGGATCGGTTGGTAGGACATGTTCTGAGGCATCAAGGGATCACCAGTTTAGTATTGGAGGGCAGCGTGGAGGGTAAAAATCGTAGAGGGAGACCAAGAGATGAATACACTAAGCAGATTCAGAAGGATGTAGGTTGGAGTGGGTACTGGGAGATGAAGAAGCTTGCACAGGATAGAGTAGCATGGAGAGCTGCATCAAACCTGTCGCAGACAATGCCGTAGCGAAGGATGGGGAGAGGGCACAGGAGCGTAAAATGCCCTAAGCGCTACTTGCAGAGGAACGCCGAATTGTGTCCAAGACAAACAAAGTTTTCCGGAAAATGTATTATTATTAGAGTAAATCCTATACATCATATTTCTGTGTATGTTTCTGGGAGCGGGAGGGGGTGGGGGGGGGGGGGGGCAGAAAAGAATCGTGCCCCCGGCGCCAGAAAACAATCGTGTCCCCGGCGCCAGTTACGTTCGCTACTGCTACTGCTTCCAGGTGGTTGTTTGCAAAACATTGCGGTATACAAAGTCCTGCATTGCAATCTATGCATCGCCACCTGCTTTCTTTTCTGTTCCTCTTACCAGTCTCTTTCTTTCCTTTGTCAGCGCAAATTTTACAACAGCAAATATATATCTAAAGATATAGTTTACTTGGTTACGCCCTACTAAAAATAAAATCCTTCCCTGAGCACATTAGAAAAATGAGGGAGAGAAAAGTTGTGTCCAGTACGTCATTGATTTGCTTGCGAATGTGTAGCAGCTGTAAGGCTGACTGAACGGTCTACGGTCTTCTACATGTTGTGATCTGTGACACTGTTTGGTTTTACTCTTCTTGTAACACCTTCGTTTGAACGTACAAAAACCTCTTTGGTGTTTTCTGACGTTTTGTGGAGAGGCAATATACGTCACATTTAGTTTTTTTTCATTTGAGACCTAGAATACGACCCGTCCTAAAAAAAGTCATTTCGCTTCAGCTGACAGTTCCGACAGCTAGCGTCTGACGTTCCTCCAAAATATTCAATAAAAACTCACTGCTGTATCTAGTGGGCGACGTATTATGTACTACAGCTATTCAAAAGTGGGCTGTCGTGTAACATTTCAGCGGATGGAAAAGCTGCACCAGTACTGGATACAGGAGCCGTCCATACAGCCGATAGATACACGCCTGTACGGCGTACGGGCATAGCGCCGAATGTGTTAATATCACTTGCTTCCATTTCCTTTATAGATTTGGCTTCAGGTATCTGAAGTGTAAAACGAAAGCTTTGATGAATCCTTTAAAACCACTAGGCCGATTTCCTCGTTTATCCTTGTCCGCTCCTAGCTTTTGCTCCATTTCTAGTGCCCAGTATTCGACCTGGTCAGTAAACTGTAACCTGCGAAGCTTTAGCCTGCGAGCTGATGACAGAGAGAGGAAATACGATGTTCAAACCCCTGTGAGCTATGCTTCCGCGGTGACGGTTTAGTAAGGCGGGCGGCCTACACAGGCAGGGGGACAACCGCGCTGCGCGGTGAGCCGCGTGTGTTGTTAATTACCAGGCAGCCCACGCCACGCTCTGTCCACTCCTGTGACCCCCGGCGCTGCTGAGAACCTGCAGCTGGCGTGGACAGAAGCGCCAGGGGTTCATCGTGTCAAGTCCTCCTCTCTCTCTCTCTCTCTCTCTCTCTCTCTCTCTCTCTCTCTCTCTCTCTGTGTGTGTGTGTGTGTGTGTGTGTGTGTGTGTGTGTGTGTGTGTGTTTGCGTTTGCGTTTAGCTACGGAATACCAGCACACAGTCGGCAGCCGTGAGCTAGGTCTGCTCCTGTTACAACACTGCGCACAGCACTCGAACACCTCGTGGATGCAATGTTCGTGATGGGACAGGAAAATTGGAGGAAATATGAATTTTAAGCTGCCGCTCCTTTTCTCGGTAAACAATAGTTTTCTTAAGTAGAAGGCAGTCGGATCTTGGGAAGGACGTCAATTTAGGAACAGATCACACGCAGAATGTGTGGAACCGTGTGCTTACCGCCTACAACGAGCCTGTGAATATTGCAGTGCCTGTGATATTCAGAAATACGATGCGAAGTTTTTACGGACACGCATTCATGTCTGAAGCAACAGACACTTCAGGGACTATAGCCGTTATGAAATACATGATATAAATTCGGAGTTGCGAAATTTTTGCCGGACAAGGACTCAAACCCGGATATCTTCATTATCGCGAGCTGTCGCCTTGCCATAACGCTATCTGAACACTCTTCCTGAGCAGAATTACGCTTCCATATGTCGTCTACTCTTCTACACGACCTGCAGTTGTACATCCATTATCTATATTCCTTTGCAGGGGAGACGATTTAGTTCAAAGTTGCTTGATGGTGTCGGCGGATAAATGCGGTAGTGTAGTGCCTATTTTGTTAAGGATGATGAAGCGGGAAAACGGGCGATGAGTCCTCGTCTCGCACAAATTTTCACTGTCATCATTCCATTATACAGATGATGGTTTTCATATTGGCAACTGCGAATACACTTCATGTAAAATGTTAATCAGTGATGAGAACGAATCTCGACAATGAAAGGCGATGGTCATTGATGTAATCCTAACAACAGATGACATTTAGCTACGCCCTCATACTGATGCTGTTGTGGTCTTCATTCCAGAGACTTGTTTGATGCAGCTCTCCATGCTACTCTATCCTGTGCAAGCTTCTTCATCTCCCAGTACCTACTGCAACCTACATCCTTCTGAATCTGCTTAGTGTAGTCATCTCTTGGTCGCCCTCTACGATTTTTACCCTCCACGCTGCCCTCCAATACTAAATTGGTGATCCCTTGATGCCTCAGAACATGTCCTACCAACCGATCCCTTCTTCTAGCCAAGTTGTGCCACAAATTGCTCTTCTCCCCAATCCTATTCAATACCTCCTCATTAGTTATGTGATCTACCCATCTAATCTTCAGCATTTTTCTGTAGCACCATATTTCGAAAGCTTCTATTCTCTTCTTGTCCAAACTATTTATCGTCCATGTTTCACGTCCATACATGGCTACACTCCTGACACTTTATATTCGATGTTAACAAATTTCTGTTCTTCAGAAACACTTTGCTTGCCATTGCCAGTATACATTTTATATCCTCTCTGTTTTGACCGTCGTGAGTTAGTTTGCTCCCCAAATAGAAAAGAAAATCATTTACTACTTTAAGCGTCTCATTTCCTAATTTATACTGATGTAATACAGATATCAGAAGCTACTGATTCAAGAGCAGCGAAAGTTTGCTCATTCTGCGCGGGTATAAGTGTAATTACGAGGGCTGTATTGTTTTCGCGAAGGTCAGATCGGCCGTAAAGTTAAAACTAGAGCTAAAATCCTATGAAAGTTTACGTCGCATTTTCAAGTACTGGGCGCACATTGCGCACACAATGACACCGAAAACAATAATGTCGTTTTCTTCACGTCGACGGTTCGGCATGATTTCATGCAACCCACGTAACGTAACTGTCATGAGTGACAGCAAACTGTGACAGTGGTGCAGGAAGTTTGGAGCAGGACGTGGAGACGTCCGTGATGCAGGCCGTATGGGGAAGAAGTGGGTGTAAACCGGTAATCTTCTTCAGCGATTCGCCAAAAATGGGATTCAGAATAACGAAAGGGGAATGTTGTAATCAGGTGGTGTCCTCTTCCATGACAATTCTCTGTGCGCGGCAGCACACTGAAGCTATAACAAAGACGGTGCTACTGCTACCTTTTCAGCGGAAAGTGTTTCATGACCCATCATACAGCCCGGACTTGGCTCTCTCTGTTATTAACCCTTCGGTGAGAGCGCCTGCGGGAGATGACCGCAAGATTTAGTTTTTTGTTTGTATCGCAGATAGCGTTACAGTTGCGTCCACGTCTAGATACGTATTTGTTGTTCTCAACGGATGTCACCACTTACTACATTTGTACTATTCATGCTTTCAGCCTTGTGATGTAAGTATTTTCTGTACTTGTGTTTTTCTTTCACAATCAAGCCAATCTTTCTTTTATATTAGTATATAATGAATATTCGAATCGAATCAAAGTTCCCATATGCAATTTTCATTACTTTTTTCAGTCTTCGATATTGATTTGGTACAATATATTACTCTTACAAAAAATGTTTTTCATTAGGTCTCATAAAGGCGTGAACAGGGAGAAAAAGAAGGCATTTGACAGGCACTGTCTAACTGTACGTCCTAAAGACTATGAGAATGTACTGTGAGAATTGTCAGAAGAAGAATTACAAGAATTGTCAGATTCATGTGAATATGTCTCAGAAGAGGACGTTCTTGAAAAAGAAAACCACAGCAGTGATTCCGAACAATCAACTGAGGAAACAGATGATCACCTGGTTGAAGAGGGGAGACAACAAACAGAGGATTTCCGATTTTTGGTAGGAAAAAATAAAGAAACTACTTGGATAAGTAAACCGCGTCCTTCTTCTTCTAGAACGAAGCCCAAGAAAATCCTAAAAGTTTTGCCAGGTCCAAAAGCAAGTTCTGAAATTACGGAAAAAGAAATTGATGCATTTTATCTATTTATTACTGATTATAAGTTAAAATTGTGAAACTATTTGCGGTGCAAAAGCCGCAACGCTCGCACTCATGGAAGAATGAAATCCACGCCCACCGCAGAGTTAATCTGTTTGCTCAAATTAATCGCTAGCTATGAGGACAGCATTTAGGCAGATATGAAGAGGTGCAGTACAGCGCAGAGAATCGCCGGAAAGCACAGGCGGGTGTCTTCTCTCATGATGGTACTGGCGAGTTTGTACCACAATGCAACAAATGCCTAAATCGCAGCGGTATCTATGTAGAGAAGTAGACCGAAGGTACAGACAGATGTTGCAAATAAAACGTTTCGCGACTGATCGGGCCTTCAGGAAAAAATAGCCCTCGTAGTAGTACATGGTGCTTCAAAATTCCTTGTAGTTCCATCGTTTGTATAGTTGATTTAGATCATAGTGGATAATGTTCTGATAGGAAACCGGCGTCCGAAAAAGAACCGTTTGGAGATAAAATAGGTTTCTAGACTGGACCACAATAAAAACTCTCGCTTCATGGTACGCACATAGCGGAGACAATCAGTTCAGACCTGTGTGCTCTACAGGATGATGAGGTGTTGGCAGTGTTCCGAGTCATCGCCGTCGGGTTCTCCTCCACGTAAAGAACGGGGTACTCTTTCAGAGTGTAGAGTTGCGAACGAACCAGTTTCTCGCAGCCGATACTGTTGTTGGGAGAAAGCAGTATGTCATGGTGACCCCCCCCCCCCCTCCCAGTTCGTATGCGAAACATGCAAATGGTAAATTTCTGGACATCCCTTCGTTATCGTAAGTTATTCTGTCTCACGTGTCCACACTAACAATAGGTATTCACAGGAATCACTGAAGCTGATATCTGGGCTGGTGAATTTACTTCTGCTGAACATGAAAGTTTCTCCAGTTTACGTCTTCTTATTACCCTTTCTGTCTGAAATAACGTATCTCTCCATACACTTGTTTAAATATGTAAAGAAAGCACTCGGTCTTCAGGCCACGAGTGGCTTACCGGGACCATCCGACCGCCGTCTCATCCTCAGTCGAGGATGCGGATAGGAGGGACGTGGGGTCAGCACACCTCTCTCCCGGTCGTTATGATGGTATTCTTGACCGACGACGCCACAATTCGGTCGAGTAGCTCCTCAATTGCCATCAAGAGGCTGAGTGCACCCCGAGAAATGGCAACAGCGCATGGCGGCCTGGACGGTCACCCATCCAAGTGCCGACCACGCCCGACAGTGCTTAACTTCTCTGATCTAACTGAAACCGGTGTATCCACTACGGCAAGGCAATTGCCTGCTTAAATATATGCAATCGTAATTTCCCCGCGATTGTATCCCCAGATGTTAACTCAGTCGAACTCATCCTCCAGCGTTAAATCCGCTGCTGGCTCCACGTGCTCGCTACTGGCAGCGTTGTCGACGCAATTCGACGCCACCCCAGCCAGCAGGAATGAGCCGTAATGACGCAAAGAACATTGAGGTAAGGCTCACCGGCTAGCGCCTTAATGTAAAGACACAGACAAGCGATTATAGCTCCACAGCAATGTAATCCCAACATGCTCTCTCTTAGTCCATGACGGCCAGGTAGCATCTGCTCGAGATTCTGACGATTGAAGCTATATGTATAAAGAGGAAGTTGTGTGAAGAATGTGACATGCGATGTTTAAGAATAAACAGAAAGCAAACTGAGAAAGTGATACATGGTAGAGACGAAAGATATGATTTAGATTCTCAGAATTTTAGTGCAGTATGTTGGTCTTATTTTAAATAGTTAAGTGTAACTCAAATTCAAATGGCCTAAGCACTATGGGACCTCTGACGTCATCAGTCCCCTAGAACCTAGAACTACTTAAACCTAACTAACCTAAGAACATCGCAAAAATCCATGCCCGAGACAGGATTCGAACCTGTGACCATAGCGGCGGTGTGGTTCCAGACTAAAACGCGTAGAACCGGTCGGCCACACAGGCTGGGAGCGTGAACGTCAATGTTATGTTGTGTTATGTAATTAATAATGTTGTGTTTCAGTGAATAGTACACTGTGATAAATTTTTGAATAGGTCTTCAGGAGAGGAAATGCGATACCATATAAAAAATACAAGCAGTCATTTAAAAGAGTCATACCGCTGTTCATATCTTTGTACAACGCAGGCAATCATGCAGATTGATGGCCCCCTGTCGGCTAAAGAACATTTGCTTGAAACATTTTGTAACTTGTATCTGGACAGTTATTTAAGGTGGTCAAGATAAATGCGACACCCTGTATACTGTACTACTGACTTCAAATGCGACACCTTTTGAGTGCGTTTGTCAGTATACTCGACCTCATAGTACTGGATATACACTGTACACAAGTGTTCCAGCCGATTATGTTAATTTCCCTAGACATACCCAAGCTTTCGTACTCATTTCCACTACATCTACATCTACATTTATACTCTGCAAGCCACCCAACGGTGTGTGGAGGAGGGCACTTTACGTGCTACTGTCACTACCTCCCTTTCCTATTAAAGTCGCGGGAAGAACGACTGCCGGAAAGCCTCCGCGTGCGCTCGAATCTCTCTAATTTTGCATTCGTCACTTCCTTGGGAGGTATAAGTAGGGGGATGCAATATATTCGATACCTTATCCAGAAACGCACCCTCTCGAAACCTGGACAGCAAGCTACACCGCGATGCAGAGCGCTTCTCTTGCAGCGTCTGCCAATCGAGTTTGCTAAACATCTCCGTAACGCTATCACGCTTATCAAATAATCCTGTGACGAAACGCGCCGATCTTTTTTGGATCTTCTCTATCTCCTCTGTCAACCCGATGTGGTACGGATCCCACACTGATGAGCAATATTCAAGTATAGGTCGAACCAGAGTTTTGTAAGCCACCTCCTTTGTTGATGGACTACGTTTTCTAAGGACTCTCCCAATGATTCTCATCCTTGGCACCCGCCTTAACAACAATTAATTTTATACGATCATTCCGCTTCAAATCGTTCCGCACGCATACTCCCAGACATTTTACTGAAGTAACTGTTACCAGTGTTTGTTCCGCTATCGTATAATTGAACACCGTAGGATCCACCGCAGGAGGTGAGCGAGTTTGCGGTCAGAGGGACTTGCCGGTGGCGCTACCTGTCGCGCTCCCCGCTGTGCTGTCAGAGGTCTTCGGCCCCGCCGCCCGATCGTAAACCGGCGCCTCGGCTCCTCGTCTGAAGACGCCGTGCAGGCAGGCAGGCAGGCAGGCAGGCTGGCTGGCTGGCTGGCTCTGGCGGTGTGCGCCGTGTAGATTGCAGTGGCTGGCGTAAAGCCCCAATGTCTCCCCGGGGCATGCTTTACGGCGTCCCCAAGGTCGCGTCCTAGCAGTAGAGGTGTGTGGGCGCAGTAAAGGGGGTGGGGCCCAATGGCGGTTGTCACGGAGCGCCCGCAGAACCCGCCAGGAGGATGCGCCGCCGCTGCTACTGGGAAGACACAAAGTAGGATGGGCTACACTGTGGTTTCCCTGCATCTGCGATTTCTTTGCGTGCTATGTTCCGGTACAGGGACGGGGAAAACCTACCGGCTATAGACACCAGTATTTTAGTTCGAAATGACCGGTATTTTTCGGTATCTACAGCTACATCTACAACATACTCCGCAATCCACCATACGGTGCGTGGCGGAGGGTACCTCGTACCACAACTAGCATCTTCTCTCCCTGTTCCGCTGTCAAACAAAACGAGGGAAAAATGACTGCCTATACGCATCTGTACGAGCTCTAATCTCTCTTACCTTTACTTTGTGGTCTTTCCGCGAAATATAAGTTGGCGGCAGTAAAATTGTACTGCAGTCATCCTCAAATGCTGGTCCTTTAAATTTCCTTAGTAGTGGCTCACGAAAAGAACGCCTCCTTTCCTCTAGAGACTCCCAGCCGATTTCCTGAAGCATTTCCGTAACACTCGCGTGACGATCAAACCTACCAGTAACAATACTCAAGAATAGGTCGCATTAGTGTTTTATAAGCGGTCTCCTTTACAAATGAACCACATCTTCCCAAAATTCTACCAATGAACCGAAGACGACTATCTGCGTTTCCAACAACTGCCATTACATGCTTGTCCCACTTCATATCGCTCTGCAATGTTACGCCTAAATATTTAATAGACGTGACTGTGTCGAGCGCTGCACTACTAATGGAGTATTCAAACATTGCGGGATTCTTTTTCCTATTCATCTGCATTAATTTACATTCATCTATATTTAGTGTTAGCTGCCATTCTTTACACCAATCACAAATCCTGTATTCTGCAGTCTTCGTTATAACAGGTGTTTCTTTGCTCTTTTCTAACAACCGAGCAAACTATCGATTAGACACAGAAACATGTCAAAACTTACAGTTTTAAATAAACCTTTCTAGAAAAGAAGCAGTTTTTATACATAAAATTTGCGTTATTTTGAAATTTTATATTATTACAGAATATGGGGAAACCCGCCAGGTTAGCCGAGAGTGCTGATGCGCTGCTTCCTGGACTTGGGAAGGCGCGCCGGCCCCGGATAGAATCCGCCCTGCGCATTACCGACGTGGGCCGGTGTGTCAGTCAGCCTGGATGTTGTTTTTAGGCGGTTTTCCACATCCCCCTAGTTGAATATCGGGCTGGTCCCCCCTATCCCGCCTCAGTTACTCGATACGCCGACATTTGTAACACTTCCGCTCTATTTCATGGTTTACACTGGGCGTAGATAGCTGGGGTACACTGATTCTGTCCTGGGGAAGATTGGGGTGGCGGCAGGAACAGCATCCAGCCACCCCTTTAAATTAGCAGGAATGGCATCCCTTTAAATTAACCTTGCCAAATCCGTTGTAAACACGCTGATCCTGCGTCTATTGTGGGACAAAGGCACACGTGAAAGAAAGAAAGAAACAAAGAAAGAAATGCTACAATTGGAAGACTTGTCTCCATACACACACTCTACAGACGACTGAACAGACACGGTTTATTCGCCCGGAGACCTGCAAGGTGCATTTCTCTGACCTCTGGTCACAGTAGAGTCTGTAAAGCCTGGTGTCAAGAACGCAGTACATGGTCATTGGGACAGTGGTCCCAGATTGTGTTCACCGATGAAGCCAGGTACACTCTGAACAGTGGTTCTCGCCGGGTTTTCACCTGGCGTGAAACAGGAACCAGATACCAAATCCTTAATGCCCTAGAAAGAGACTTGTATGGAGGTCGTGGTTTGATGGTGTGGGGTGGGATTATGATTGGTGCACCTACATCCTTGCATGTATTTCACAGAGGAACTGTAACAGGTCAGGTGTATCGGGGCGTCATTTTCCACCAGTATGTCCGCCTTCTCAAGGGTGCAGCGGGTCCCACCTTCCTCCTGATGGATGATAACGCACGGCCCTACCGAGCTGCCATCGTGGAGGAGTACCTTGAAATAGAAGATACCAGGCGAATGGCCTGCCTGTTCTCCAGATCTAAACCCCATCGAGCACGTCTGGGATGCTCTCGGTCCACGTATCGCTGCACGTCTTCAACCCCTAGGACACTTCAGGAACTCCGACAGGCACTGGTGCAAGAATGGGAAGCTATATCCGAGCAGCTGCTCGACCACCTGATCCAGAGTATGCCAACCCGCTGGGCGGCATGTGTACGCGTGCATGGTGATCACATCCCATATTGATGTCAGGGGTACATGCGCAGGAAACAGCGGCGTTTTGTAGCACATGTGTTTCGGGACGGTTTTCTCAACTTATCACCAATACCGTGGGCTTGCAGATCTGTGTCGTTTGTGTTTCCTATGTGCCAGTTTTGTGTAGTGCCACATTGTGTGACTCCACATTATGCAATTATCCTCAATTTATGTGCAGGAGTGTAGTATGGGTCAGCTCACATAACAAGAAAGTAAAAGTAGAGGCACTGAAGAGGGCAGTTTAGTAGAGAGATATGTAGCCAGGGATGTGGCTGGATTCTTGTCGCATAGTCTTCTTTCCACGGAGTTTTGTTACCTAGCAATGAAGTTGTCACCTGCATTGTATCTCCTCACCGACACCCATTCAACGGAACGGAACGGAATGGGATGGATGTGCGCTGATCTGTAACATTCCTGCTTCCTGGGGTAAGTACTTTATTTCTATGAAATATGTATGAGTTGAGCGAGGGTGCAATAGCAGACGTATGAAATCACTGCGTTGTGCAGATGCTGCTGGCGTGGTGCAGCACTCGTGAAAAATTGCACCGACAGCAGAAGTTCCACGAACTGTGGTGAAAGCCTGAGGAGATTGTCCTCTCGTCTGCGCAACAACCCGTTTATTTTAACTTGGACCCTCTTAGCGGTGTACGTATTTAGACCGTCTTTCTACAGTTAATATTAGATAAACAACTGATACACTAGAGGGACACGAATGCTTTGTGGATCATTGTAAAGGAATGATCGCCCAGCAAAGTCTTTCGCGCCAGACAGCGCTCACTAAAACCGCACGGTGTCAAATTGTAATCAGTAGGGGTCGGTCACCTGCTAGCATAGTATTAGGCTATACTAACATCCTATGAAAGTCTAATTTATCTTTTGACATGTAAGGCTGCTTGTCTCATTTCGGATGAGGAGATCAAACAGTGCGATTGTAGGTCCCATCGCATTAGGAAAGCATGGGCAAGGAAACCGGCCATGCCCTTTCAAAGGAACTATCCCGGCATATGCCTGTAACAAATTAGGAAAATCACGGCAAACCTAAATCAGGATGACCGGACGCGGCTTTGAATCGCTGTGCTATAGAATGCGAGTCCAGTGTTCTAACCACTATGCCCTATGTTAATAAGAAGTACTGTTCAATTAGCAAGTGGTTAAGGACTGAAATTTGACTAATGGGACTCGTGTGAACTTGATAGGCGTACACTAAAATGCGGAGTATCTTATACGTTAGTTTTCTACTTCATGTCGTGGAATATAGCTGGCATCATCATGTGAATTACTGATTTCATTATATAGTCGAGATAAAAGCCTTAGCCAGTTAACTCTGCAAAACCATAGTGCCTCTCATCCAACGCAACGGACTCAAGAGCTAAATTCTACTTATGTGCTGTCATGGCAAAAAAGCATGAAACACCAGGTTGGTGGACCTATTACAAGTGCAGTATATGATCTTGGTGTGGCAAAATGCAAGTAGGTCACTTTTACGGTGCGGTACTCCACTACAAATGCAGACAGCATCGTGCTATCTGTTTTGATGCGTGGTAGAGACTACATAAGGCTCTTTTTCTATAGGCACATATTATGTGTTAGCTGCACATTTAACATCTGGTGAGAAAAGACGCACTTCTGATTTCTCCGTTAAGTTTCCTTCACCACACATTGTCCAGTAGCTACTGTAATGACCATGGTGTACATGTGAAGTACACAAGCCTACTATGAACGACTCATTCTTTTTCAAAGGGCTATGTTTTCCGAAATATTGCTCTTAGAAATATGATTTATGGATAAATAGACACGTAAAATCACCAATCTTGCATTTCGCACTCTATGAATACTCCAAGAGTGTTGAGTGGTACTCAAGTTCATTCCAAACCTTACGTAGCAACATGCTGTCAATTGTCACGACAGCGGCATTGGTGCTTTCTCTGAGCTGCCCCAGAGTTCTTGACAGTGGGAGTACATAAAACCAGTGCTTAATGTACCCCTATAGAAAAACGTTACAAGGTGTTAAGCGACCTGGGGAGGTCACGGGGGGGGGGGGGGGGGGGGGCGTGGAATGGGGAGGAGGCAAGGGCATAGAGACACATGAAATGTTTGTGTGAATTCCTAAGGGACCAAACTGCTTAGGTCATCGGTCCCTAGGTTTACACCTACTTAAACTAACTTAAGCTACGAGCAACACACACAGCCATGCCTGAGGGAGGACTCGAACCTCCGCCGGGAGGAGAGAGACATCATCTTCACTACTACACTCAATCCTACGATGCGGAAGTTTATAAAGAGAGAAACATCCATGCTACAGAGAGGCGTGCGCCGTCTTCTTGGAAGATGAAATTATCCGAATCACAAGACAGACAGTTTCAGCCGTTACACAGAAAGGTAAAAGATATCTTCACAGTCTTCTCACAGAAAAAATATCCTATACAACTTCGTCTGCTCCATTGGTTGGTGTTGTTGATACCAACGCACAAATCTCTGTTTACATGACGTTTCTTAACCACAGTTCCTTTTGAATAGCCACTATTCTGTTATAACAGCGCTACAGTCGCAGGTTCGAATCCTGCCTCGGGCATGGATGTGTGTGATGTTCTTAGGTTAGTTAGGTTCAATTAGTTCTAAATTCTAGGCGACTGATGACTTCAGAAGTTAAGTCGCATAGTGATCAGAGCCATTTGCTATAACAGGTCAGCATCTCACATGATCCAAAATAACAAACACTTTTCTTGCTTAGCTGGCATTTTGTCAACGCCCTGCAGTCCTAATGCCAGCTGATGGGCACAATGTAAACTCTATGAATTTATAGTTCCTCATGCATCCGTCATATTTGCACACGTAATACTGTGGAAAGGGGAGAACTTTGCAAACGAATGGATTATTCTTAGAACCCTTGTATATTCATCCATCACGCACTGTAGAGTAGATTGTGGAATGTATATGTAAATGTGGAGTACCTCCACCCAAAATAAAAATCCGTGCCTGGAGAAAGGAACTGTTAGAACCAAAGTAAACGCAGAAGCAGTGAAGAAGGGGCTGAGTAGAGAAAGATGTAGCCAGATATGTGGCTGGATTTTCGCCTCGCCTTTTCGCGGAGTTTTGCTGCCGAGCAATGAAGTTGTCACAGGCCATAACCTTCTATCTCCTCCCCTCTCCCCCCCCACCATTTCGTCTCCCCCAAGCGCCATTCTCGTACCGCAACAGACAAAGGAGCATCGGCTGTCGCCCCCCCCCCCCCCCAACCTCCCTGCGCCTCACGCAGTGGACGTGAAACAAAACAACGGAACCGCAGCGTGGTGTGGGAGGAGGGCGCACTGCCATCTCTTTCCGCTGGAGCTCTTAGACAAAGGCGACCTTTCATCAGGTCGCGTGCTCCCGCGCCTAATGCCGTCGCAGCACGCGACCGTTCGGAGCCTCTTTCCTACCCACCGTCTTTGCAGCGCCAGATAGAGAGCCGCTCCCCCCCCCCCTCCTATTGGTCGTACGCCATCGAGGCGTCTTTACTGTTGTAGTTTGCGACGAGAGGGAAATAGCGAGTGTCTAGTGTCTGCGAGATGGTACGGCGATAGAGGGCGACTTACGATGTTTCCTGTTGCTGCAGTAGTGCTTTCCGTGCCGGATTTACTAGCTCGCAAACTCATTCATCCCAGGCTGCCGCTGGAGAGAAGACAGCTACGCGAACAAAAGGTAACCAACTACAGACTTTTTTCCATTACCATCTCACATTCTTTGAAAATATTGCGATGTACTTTGCGTGTTAAATCGGAAAATAAAGTTCATCACCAACTTTATAGGAGGGGCAGCAATAAATTTTTGCCGCTCGGGATTAGCCGAGCGGTCTCGGGCGCTGCAGTCATGGACTGTGTGGCTGGTCCCAGCGGAGGTTTGAGTCCTCCCTCGGGCATGGGTGTGTGTGCTTGTCCTTAGGATAATTTAGGTTAAGTAGTGTGTGAGCTTAGGGACTGATGACCTTAGCGGTTGAGTCCCATAGGATTAAAAATAAATAAAAATAAAAATAAACTTTTAATTATTATCAGCTGGAAAAAAGTGTTAGATAATTTTTTGTTGACTTGCAGGTATGCGCCTACAGTCCTGACATGCCGCAGTGCGCCACCACGGGAGCACAAAGAATTTGAAAAAGTAACTATTTTTTTCATTTGAAAAGATAAATAGAACTTTCCGACTACTGCCGTGAAGAGTTTTTATCAAGCAAAATAACAAACTGGCTATAGATGTGTACAGAAGCCAATTACATGTGCAAACTGGAAACGAAATGACACAAAGCGCTAATGTCAGGATTTATTATTTTAAGGTGGTCATGTCATTTGGTTTTTGTATACCACCGATGTGCACATCAGAGAGAGAGAGAGAGAGAGAGAGAGAGAGAGATAACCATTTTTGGTCTTGTTGTGACACGGTCTTTGTCCCTGAGACATTCTCGGTTGAATGTGGTAGGCGATGGAACTATTCAGTAGTGCTGTGTGGACTTGCGGTGGTATCTTTTAGATGATGAAAGATTTATTGTAAAGGACAGCAAGGATGAGTAAGATGAATACATTGAAAGGAGAAGATAATACATATTTTGAATAATGTTATTATTTCTGAAATAGTTTGAGGCAATACTGCAGCACTGCGCAGCTAGAAATGACCCTTGTCAGCTAGTTAAGTTGCTCAAAGCTGAGAAAAAGATGATGATGATGATGATGATTGGTTTGTGGAGCGCGTAACTGCGCGGTTTTCAACGTCCGTAAAAATTCCCAACCGTAGCCCAGTCCAATCTCGACACTTTCATGAATGATGATGAAATGATGACAACACAAACGCATGGTCATCTTGTGGCAGGTGAAAATCCCTGACCCCGTCAGGAATCGAACCCGGGACCTGAGGGAAAGACCTCCCCACTTCAATCAGTAGTGCATCTGCATATTAACTGATGAAGCTGTTCTGCTTTTGTACAAATTCTCTGTTAACACTGTACCCTTTTTAAACCACTGTTCCATTTCTTAAGCGTAGTATTGTCCAGACCTAAGTAATGTGTGAAGATCATGTGCGGTTTTACTATATCTTTTTCTTCTTTTTTGAATACATACTTCATTCTAAAATCGTTGCCTTGGAATATCATTTTACGGGAATAGTTACCGTTACGCATTACCACCTGCAACAATTTGAATATGTATTTAGAAACAGAAATCTAGCTTAGACGGTGACGTTTTGCTGTTTGCTATTGTGCTTTCCAGAAATATGCAATAATGTTGTCAAGACACGAGGTAAGCGGAAGTTTTAGTTAGGGCCAGATAATTACTTTTACTTCAGTTACGCATTTAATATAAAGAAAAGTAGCATTCATTCATATCGGTTACATTTCAGTTCAAATTAGGTTCTGTTTAGTCTTAGGTTAGCAACCAGTATAAGTTTGATAACAGCTTGTGGGGACATAGTTTTGATAATACGTAGATTTTTATAGTGTGTGAGGTAAAGTTGGCTTAAATTTCAGACAGCTGCAAAGAAGGATATACTATTTCGACTACTATTCATAAATTTCGGGGAAGAATTTTCACACACATTCAACCAAATCAATAGTAATAGTGTTGAAGAACAGACTTGTAAAGCCAACCCATGTTAGTATGCTGAACACATATCTTCATCTCCATAGATACCCCGCAAATCACCGTACAGTGCATGGCGGATGATACCTTGTTACACCTATTTTTGGTCATGTCTGGAGATGCCGCCATACAAATGAAAAAAAAGCTGCTCTTAACGGTTATCGCACCATGGACGATGGGGAAACCATATTGCTATGGTGGCGGTGGGAGGGATGGGGGGGGGGGGGAAAGGACATCATTCACCTGGCCCGCTATGCGAGTATGGTAGTAACTGAAGCCACAATTACAGCTGTGGGCGTACTACCTGCATCTATTCATGGGTGACGTCTGCTCCAAGGACAATCGTATCTTCCAGGAAGATAACTGTCCACGTCACGACAGAATCGTGCTACAGCTGTTTGAAGGGCATTATAGTAAAACCACTTTCTACATCTATTTACATACACCGAACAAACTACTCCTAAATTAGGAATCTTTAGCACGAGTACTTCGACAACTTACTGTTAAAATTTTGACAGTCCATGTGTCTCTAGTTTGTATGTTACCAGATTTCACTCTCTGTGTATCGACTAACGAGCGTTCATCACAGGACCTAACTACCACCTAGCATGCGCACTCCGCTTCCCTAGTAGCTGCCTCGTTTGTGTACTGCACCCTGATCTATTACTGGGAGTCCTACAACTCCTATATAGCAGTAGTACTATACTGGCCAATATATCCTTGCTGTTTTTTCCATTTGACACCAGAGGAAAAATGAGAATTAATGTAGCAGTAGTCTGACATCGACATTACTTATCACCAATAGTATTTTCAAGTGGCCTACAGAATTACATCTTCGCCTACAGCTCCATATGCCCGATTATTACGTTTGGAGGACGTACTCCGTTTGAACTTAAATAGCTGTAATTTCACGTTCGTGGCCTTTTCACGAGATAAATGTTGCAGGCAGCAATATATCGGTCGATTCTTCTGGGAATATACGCTCACGGAACATTAATAGTGAACAACGCTGTGATGCACGACACCTCTCTTGCAGCGTCTGCGGTTGGAGTTAGGTGAGCACAATTGCGACACTTTTGCACTTACTACATGCACCTGTAAAAAAACGCGCTGCTTTTCTTTGGATCTCCTCTATTTGTTGTATCAGTTCTGTCCAGACTGACGAACAATATTCAAGTACTGGAGCGTTGTATAAGCTACCACCGTAATGTACATCACACTTGCAAGAACTATTGAACTGACGTCAGTATGGCATCTACCTTTTCTGGGTTTATTTTAATGTGGTAGTTCATTTCAAAACACTCTGTACACATGCTCATAGATATTTTATGGAAGTGGTTGTTTCCAGTGATTGTTCTGAAATCTTGTAATCATACGGTGATGGGTCTTTCTTCCTATATACGTGCGATACGATACATTTGCCCATGCAGTGAACACATAATGTGTTGTGGGGCGATCACTCTGTTGCATAAAATTCAAAATCCAAGATCGCTTAAACACTGTTTACTAGATGACCTGGCCGGCCGCGGTGGTCTAGTGGTTGTAGGCGCTCAGTCCGGAACCGCGTGGCTGCTACGGTCGCAGGTTCGAATCCTGCCTGGGGCATGGATGTGTGTGATGTCCGTAGGTTAGTTAGGTTTAAATAGTTCTACGTTCTAGGGGACTGATGACCACAGATATTAAGTCCCATAGTGCTCAGAGCCATTTGAACCTTTTTTTTTTTAGATGACCTGTTTCAACACACTAAAGGTGCCATCATCGGATCTGAATGTAGCTTAACATTCATAAATCACTCGGATATAACGATACATGAAGCAGACCAGCTGATGTAAAATTATTGTCACAGAAATAAGAATTAAAAAACAACTGCTCTCATAGTCATTCTACTCCGTCAGCTATATGAAACCGAAGTCACAAGATAAATGGCTATGTCAGCAGTTGTTGTTTAATTTTTAATTCTGCGACAATGATTTTATATCAGCTGGTCTGTCTCATGTATCGTTGTATCCGAATGATTTATCCGTGCTAAGCTACATTCAGATCCGATGATGGCACCTTTAGTGTGTTGAAACCGGTCATCTAGTAAACAGTGTTTAAGCGATCTTAAATTCTGAATTATTTATACATTTGTCCACGTTGAGGGTCAACTGCTAATCCTTGCAAGAAGCTTCATTCATTTGTAATTATACTTGCATTTCGCTACAATTTTCTATCGTTGTGGCTTGTCTCTATACAACACCATCACCGGCGAAAAGTCTCGAGGAGGTTAGAAATATATCCACTACATGATTTGCAGATATTGTGAAAAGTAATAGTTCTATAACGCACCCTTTGGGTACACCAGAAGTCACCATGGAGAATGACGAGCTCTGTTCTATTTGCTAGGAGTTCTTCAGGCCAAGTTTTTAAGATCCATACAAGAAAAAAAAGAGAGTGAATAGGCGTTATTGGCTAATGCAAAATTTCTGATTAACCTACACTGCAATCATCGTGGGGTAGCAGTTTTACATACTGTAGCGATACATTGAATTTAAATGAGAGAACCATTCCGAAAGAGTAATGTGGACATTAGATGACACAGGATAGAAGCAAATTGACCTGAGCACAATGCTGAAGTTGGAGACGTCATTACGGTCGTGATCAAATGAAATGGAGATGGGTGGGCCATAGAGTTTCCACATGCAATTTGCAGAAAATTGGGACTTAAGAAGCGACTGTATAAAAAATCTGCTTCACATGACTTGAAAGATGGGGAATGGAAAAAAAAAGAAAAAAGAAATGGGAGAAACGTACGAAGGCCTGGAATAAAGCAGTTCCTCAAAATTTCTAGTGGTAAAACTCTATAATCTTTATAATTAAAACAAACTTTGTTAACATTCTACACCTGTTTTTTCGTGTCTACATATATTTCTCAAGATAATCACCCTGGTGGTCGACACGTTTCTCCCAAGAAGAGATCACTTTGTTGATACCTTCACTGTAGAATGTTTGACTTTGTTGAAGCAGACACAGCCTCGCCTCTACTTATACTCTTCGTCACTATCGAAGTAAAGTCGTCGAAAGTGTTCTTTGGGTTCTGGAAACAGATGTAAAACGGATGGGGCCAACTACGGACTCAATGGAGAACATACTTACGTGGATATGAGGTCTGTTCTTTGGGACATGTCCTAAAGAACATTGATGACCTGCAGCCGTATAGAACGGAATTGGAATTACGTTAATATCTTCAGCTGCTGACTGGCGTTGATATACATCAAGGAGGCAGGTGAAAATGTGTGCCCCAACCGGGACTCGAACGCGGGATCTTCTGCTTACATTGCAGACCCTCTATCCATCTGAGCCACTGAGGGCACAGAGGATGGTGCGACTGCAAGGACTATCTCGCTCACGCCTCCCGCGAGACCCACATGGATAGAGCACCTGTCATGTAAGCAGGAGATCCCGGGTTCGAGTCCCGGTCGGGGCACACATTTTCACATGTTCCCGGGACTCGAATATATATCAACGTCCTTCAGCAGCTGAAGGTATTAATGTAATTCTAATTTCGTTTCTATGGAGAATGATCGATGGCACTCAGTCCAAGACGTCTGGTTGTTGGAGATGTCTTAGCGCTCGTGTGTGCTCTTCGCATTGTCATGCTGAACGAGAGGGTCTTCCTCCTGTGGGCGAACGTTTTCTGTGGCGAGAAACTCGATTGCGGCGCGCAGTTTCTCACGCTGTGACCTGTTACCGTTACACACCGCTATGTTACACGCTACAGATCGGAGCCCTCTAGCGGCAGACGATTGCAGTTTGGGTCAGCGAAGTGGGAAATTTCACCAAGTAATATGCATGACATGTAATACCTCAACCGATGTTGATAACAGAATAAAAAAAATCGCAGGCATTACTTTTCAGCACGCTCTCGAAAATTTTCACTCATTAGCCACGTTATGAGTTATGCGTTAAATATTTGATATTAAGCACGTAAAACGTTTATGAAAGTCTGTAAAATGGTTTTGAGGACTATGGGACTTAACATCTATGGTCATCAGTCCCCTAGAACTTAGAACTACTTAAACCTAACTAACCTAATGACATCACACAACACCAAATCATCACGAGGCAGAGAGAATCCCTGGCCCCTCAGGGAATCGAACCCGGGCGCGGGGAGCGAGAACGCTACATCACAACCACGAGCTGCGGACGAAAGTCTGTATAAACTATAAACATGATGCCCGTAGTTGAAATACAAGCTGTTAAAAATTTCTGTACAGTTTTTGAACCAATAACTGAATAATATATTTTTGTACTAGACATAAAAACGGCACTTGGACGAATATAGATTACGGTATGTTGGAAACATTCAAGAGACATTCTTCAATCGGAGAGAATTCTGTCGTTTACAGATGAAATTTATCCCTGCACACAGAATGCTCGATTACTAATTAGTCTTCCAAACATGGCAACAGCAGCTTCCTTGACTTATCGTGGCTATTGTGTTATCTCTGGCTCTCTGGTTAGTTGCGTTCACTAAGAAACTATAGCATCTTGTTTCCTTGTTGGTCCTTCATTTAAAATAATTTTTATTACCTATAGTTCGTTCCATAGCATAAATGATAGGCAACTGGTGTGTGTTCAAGTTCTGGGATCGGTCTTCCACATAGGGTTTCAGGAGGTCAGGGCATAACTGACGCTGATACAATATTCTGTCGCTTGCTTTACCTTCAGCCCACTTGCGAAAATTCATTTTTTGGAAATTTTTGGTAAGGACTTAAGGGACCAAACTGCTAACGTCATCGGTCTCTAAGCTTACGCACTACTTAATCTAACTTAAACTAATTTACGCTATTGTTGTTGTTGTCTTCAGTCCTGAGACTGGTTTGATGCAGCTCTCCATGCTACTCTATCCTGTGCAAGCTTCTTCATCTCCCAGTACTTACTGCAACCTACATCCTTCTGAATCTGCTTAGTGTACTCATCTCTCGGTCTCCCTCTACGATTTTTACCCTCCACGCTGCCCTCCAATGCTAAATTTGTGATCCCTTGATGCCTCAAAACATGTCCTACCAACCGATCCCTTCTTCTAGTCAAGTTGTGCCACAAACTTCTCTTCTTCCCAATCCTATTCAATACCTCCTCATTAGTTACGTGATCTATCCACCTTATCTTCAGTATTCTTCTGTAGCACCACATTTCGAAAGCTTCTATTCTCTTCTTGTCCAAACTAGTTATCGTCCATGTTTCACTTCCATACATGGCTACACTTCAAACAAATACTTTCAGAAACGACTTCCTGATACTTAAATCTATATTCGATGTTAACAAATTTCTCTTCTTCAGAAACGCTTTCCTTGCCATTGCCAGTCTACATTTTATATCCTCTCTACTTCGACCATCATCAGTTATTTTGCTCCCCAAATAGCAAAACTCCTTTACCTCTTTAAGTGTCTCATTTCCTAATCTAATTCCCTCAGCATCACCCGACTTAATTCTACTACATTCCATTACCCTTGTTTTGCTTTTGTTGATGTTCATCTTATATAGTCCTCTCAAGACACTGTCCATTCCGTTCAACTGCTCTTCCAAGGCCTTTGCCGTCTCTGACAGAATTACAATGTCATCGGCGAACCTCAAAGTTTTTACTTCGTCTCCATGAATTTTAATACCTACTCCAAATTTTTCTTTTGTTTCCTTTACTGCTTGCTCAATATACAGATTGAATAACATCGGGGAGAGGCTACAACCCTGTCTCACTCCTTTCCCAACCACTGCTTCCCTTTCATGCCCCTCGACTCTTATTACTGCCATCTGGTTTCTGTACAAATTATAAATAGCCTTTCGCTCCCTGTATTTTACCCCTGCCACCTTTAGAATTTGAAAAAGAGTATTCCAGTCGACATTGTCAAAAGCTTTCTCTAAGTCTACAAATGCTAGAAACGTAGGTTTGCCTTTTCTTAATCTTTCTTCTAAGATAAGTCGTAAGGTCAGTATTGCCTCACGTGTTCCAACATTTCGACGGAATCCAAACTGATCCTCCCCGACGTCTGCATCTACCAGTTTTTCCATTCGTCTGTAAAGAATTCGCGTTAGTATTTTGCAGCCGTGGCTTATTAAACTGATAGTTCGGTAATTTTCACATCTGTGAGCACCTGCTTTCTTTGGGATTGGAATTATTATATTCTTCTTGAAGTCTGAGGGTATTTCGCCTGTCTCATACATCTTGCTCACCAGCTGGTAGAGTTTTGTCATGACTGGCTCTCCCAAGGCCGTCAGTAGTTCTAATGGAATGTTGTCTACTCCGGGGGCCTTGTTTCGACTCAGGTCTTTCAGTGCTCTGTCAAACTCTTCACGCAGTATCGAATCTCCCATTTCGTCTTCATCTACATCTTCTTCCATTTCCATAAAATTGTCCTCAAGTACATCGCCCTTGTATAAACCTTCTATATACTCCTTCCACCTTTCTGCCTTCCCTTCTTTGCTTAGAACTGGGTTGCCATCTGAGCCCTTGATATTCATACACGTGGTTCTCTTCTCTCCAAAGGTCTCTTTAATTTTCCTGTAGGCAGTATCTATCTTACCCCTACTGAGATAAGCTTCTACATCCTTACATTTGTCCTCTAGCCATGCCTGCTTAGCCATTTTGCACTTCCTGTCGATCTCATTTTTGAGACGTTTGTATTCCTTTTTGCCTGCTTCATTTACTGCATTTTTATATTTTCTCCTTTCATCAATTAAATTCAATATTTCTTCTGTTACCCAAGGATTTCTAGCAGCCCTCGTCTTTTTACCTACTTTATCCTCTGCTGCCTTCACTACTACATCCCTCAGAGCTACCCATTCTTCTTCTACTGTATTTCTTTCCCCTATTCCTGTCAATTGTTCCCTTATGCTCTCCCTGAAACTCTGTACAACCTCTGGTTCTTTCAGTTTATCCAGGTCCCATCTCCTTAATTTCCCACATTTTTGCAGTTTCTTCAGTTTTAATCTACAGGTCATAACCAATAGATTGTGGTCAGAGTCCACATCTGCCCCTGGAAATGTCTTACAACTTAAAACCTGGTTCCTAAATCTCTGTCTTACCATTATATAATCTATCTGATACCTTTTAGTATCTCCAGGGTTCTTCCAGGTATACAACCTTCTTTCATGATTCTTAAACCAAGTGTTACCTATGATTAAGTTGTGCTCTGTGCAAAATTCTACTAGGCGGCTTCCTCTTTCATTTCTAAGCCCCAATCCATATTCACCTACTATGTTTCCTTCTCTCCCTTTTCCTACACTCGAATTCCAGTCACCCATTACTATTAAATTTTCGTCTCCCTTCACTATCTGAATAATTTCTTTTTTTTCATCGTACATTTCTTCAATTTCTTCGTCATCTGCAGAGCTAGTTGGCATATAACCTTGTACTACTGTAGTAGGTGTGGGCTTCGTATCTATCTTGGCCACAATAATGCGTTCACTATGCTGTTTGTAGTAGCTTACCCGCATTCCTATTTTCCTATTCATTATTAAACCTACTCCTGCACTACCCCTATTTGATTTTGTGTTTATAAACCTGTAGTCACCTGACCAGAAGTCTTGTTCCTCCTGCCACCGAACTTCACTAATTCCCACTATATCTAACTTTAACCTATCCATTTCCCTTTTTAAATTTTCTAACCTACCTGCCCGATTAAGGGATCTGACATTCCACGCTCCGATCCGTAGAACGCCAGTTTTCTTTCTTCTGATAACAACATCCTCCTGAGTAGTCCCTGCCCGGAGATCCGAAGGGGGGACTATTTTACCTCCGGAATATTTTACCCAAGAGGACGCCATCATCATTTAATCATACAGTAAAGCTGCATGTCCTCGGGAAAAATTACGGCTGTAGTTTCCCCTTGCTTTCAGCCGTTCGCAGTACCAGCACAGCAAGGCCGTTTTGGTTAATGTTGCAAGGCCAGATCAGTCAATCATCCAGACTGTTGCCCCTGCAACTACTGAAAAGGCTGCTGCCCCTCATCAGGAACCACACGTTTGTCTGGCCTCTCAACGGATACCCCTCCGTTGTTGTTGCACCTACGGTACGGCCATCTGTATCGCTGAGGCACGCAAGCCTCCCCACCAACGGCAAGGTCCATGGTTCATGGGGGGGAATTTACGCTAAGGACGACACAAACACCCATTCCCGAGGGAGGACTCGAACCCCAGACCGGAGGAGCTGCGCGGCCCGTGACAAGGCGCCTATAACCGCGTGGCTACCCCGCGGACGCATTCATCTCGAACAGTGTGCCTGAGTTAATTGCATCTGTACCAGCTATGCTGTAGAACATTGACAACGGCCACCTCCTCGTACCTTTTCGTAGAATACGTCGTAGTTAGGTTTAGGTGGGCTTTCGTTTATGGTGCATCAACTTCCTTTTCCTGGATCACGATGTTGTGTAGACAACATCAACAGATTTTGTTTGGCTTTTTCCTTTGTGATTCATTGCAGGCATCTCAATCGACGAACGGATCTGTGAACGTAGACTTGGAAAAATACTGCTCTGTGCGTGCTGTCAACTTAAGATCATGTGATATGTGTTTCTGTTGAAACTGAGTACTCCAACCAAGATAAATCTAAAAACTGAAACGAAGTGTCCGCCAATTCCACAGAATTTTAGAGGCTATCAGTTGTGTTGTTTTAACATGTAGTCTCTATTGGATCAAGCAATCTCTTCCTAATCTCAAAGTGACCTCGTCCACAGGCATTTCTAATGTGTTTTCCAGCATACATTTCCGTTTTTATTATGTACCATTCAATTGCACTACTGAGACTTTACGCAGCGGACCATATTTGTCACTTAAACGTCTTCCTGTCCTGGTGCCTTATCATCAAATGGAAAATTTTCAGCAGTTGACGACCTTTTGTCTTACTCATGGTGCCTATGTATACGGCTCTTTCCAGTAAATTTGACTATAAATCATATAATGAAATAATCGTGTCCTGGAACATTCATTTCATGGGCCTTACTTGAAATGAATACGCATTACCCGGCAGGTTATCCGAGAGCGCTAATGGTTCAAATGGCTCTGAGCACTATGGGACTTAACATCGGAGGTCATCAGTACTATAGAACTTAGAACTACTTAAACCTAACTAACCTAAGGACATCACACACATCCATGCCCGAGGCAGGATTTGAACCTGCGACCGTAGCGGTCGTGCGGTTCCATACTGGAGCGCCTAGAACCACTAAGGCCGGCGAGAGCGCTAATGCGCTGCTTCCTGCACTCGGGTAGGGGCGCCGGCACCGGCACCGGATCGAATACACCCGGAGGATTAACGACAATGGGCCGGTGCGCGGTGTGGTTTTTAGGCGGTTTTCCATATCCCACTACGTGAATACCGGGCTGGTCCCCCGGTCCCGCGTCAGTTACACGACTCTCAGATATCTGAAAGACTTTTGCACTATTTTATGACTTACACTAGATGCAGACAGCTGGGGTAACACTGTTTCCGTCCCAGGGGGGTTCGGGGTGGTGGCAGGAAGGGCGTCCGGCCATCCCTTCACATTAACCCTACCACATCCGATTGTAACCCTGCCGACAGTACGAAAATTTGCGGGACAAAGACAGTAGCAAAAGAAGAAGAAGCATGAAGTGAATGCTCATTACATTTATAATTGTCGGCAGTGCCCAAAAAGAGGCACACTTGTTCCCACGTGTAAGCCTTACATGGGACATGTCATGGCATCGTGAGAGTCTGGACGTCCCATGAAAATCTGGACATCTGATAACACTAGAGACATGTATCCAGGCAAACATATGGTAGCTGCTTCCAGAAGGTTCTTTACTGGACCTCAGGAAACAAGAAATACCAACAATACGTATTTAGGCAGCTATGTAAGTGACTCCAGAAAAATTATATGCACATTTCTGAAGAGCTTTATCCATACAGGAGTGTAAAACACGCCATAACGCCACAATCGACATCAATTAGTGATATAGTGGCCACTCCTGTACTGAAGAATAGTTACCAACGTGAATCTACTTCGTTTCTCAGTTACTCCTTTCTCAGTTACACTATCGATATTATCACAGGGGCGATTACTCTTTTCTGTATGATTCCTCTCTTGTGGGTGTCGTCTATGTGTCAGGTGCCGTGGAATTCGGTCACCCCTCTAAAAGTGCGAACTGGACGTTCTTATCTATCCAACCGGAAACACAACTACGATCACCTTATGTGCAGTGCCACAGCATCCAGACAGATCAAGACTAAATAACAGACAAATATCACAACACGACCAAAAATAAAGAAGGACGATTTCTACAGTTTGCCTTTCCATGTGTGATATCACTTAACTGTCTTTCAGATGTAATCGGTTACATTATGACCTTTCCTTCATACCGCCAACTCTTACACGTTTGTTTGTTTAGCGGTCATCAAGGTGCCACTCTCTCTTCGAGACATATGTGATCCAAGATCAGGTTCGTAAATGTATAAATGGTTGGAGGCAATTAAATATCGAAGCGTTTCAACAAAAAAAGTGTGTCTAATTGCTGACGTCGCGCCAAGAATGTTTGAAACGAGCTGAGTTAGTGCATTTTCTGGATTAATACGTGGAACTACAATCACGTAGTGTACTTGTGATGTTCCCTGCCGTTATTAACCGTTGCCTACCGCATAGCGTGATGTATGTATGCCATAAAACTGACTACATTTGAATTTTACCCCGCCTCTGTCTCTGGTTATTTAGGCCACTGAATAATGACTGTGCTGTGCATAACAGAGACCATATGATCGATTATCGAAATCTGTGTCCCATTTCCATCCCCCGCCCTCATCCCCCCCCCCCCCCCTTATCGCTCTCTCTCTCTCTCTCTCTCTCTCTCTCTCTCTCTCTCTCTCTCTCTCTCTCTCTCTCTTTGTGTGTGTGTACCTATCACTGTCTCATTCTGTTTGCAGTACTGATGCAAAGAAACTCTATAAGGCACCGAATTATCGTTATTGTTTGCCTTTTGTCCCATTTCTATCAACTCCGCCACACTGTGCCTTCCACCTGAGCAATAGACTTAGAATCCGTTTCATCAATATCACCTTAACTCAAGATGAAACTCATAAGTATTCTAGAGTTGCTGTAGACAGAACTTTAAGCTATAAGGAACAACGGACAAAGCCAGCGGCAAATCTCTGTAGAAGGAATCGCATCATACAGAAGCTACGCGGCACAATATGGGGCTCTTCTGCCTCCATGCCACGAAGAACAGCTTTAGCTATGGTTCTTTTTTTTTTCAGTAGAAGAATACTACTGCCCTATCTGGCTTGACAGCCCCTAAACTCAAATTAATCTGGGTGCGAACAGGCCTTGGAAGGCGCAACGGTACCGACCGGCCGCCGTGTCATCCTCACCCCACAGGCGTCACTGGATGCGGATATGGATGAGCATGTGGTCAGCACACCGTTCTCCCGGCCGTATGTCAGTTTTCGAGACCGGAACCGCCACTTCTCAATCGAGTAGATCCTCAGTTTGCCTCACAAGGTCTGAGTGCACCCCGCTTGCCAACAGCGCTCGGCAGACCGGATGGTCACCCATCCAAGTGCTAGCCCAGCCCGACAGCGCTTAGCTTCGGTGATCTGGCGGGAACCGGTGCTACCACTGCGGAAAGGCAGAATTTAGAAAAATTCGGAACTGCTGTGTGTCTGAATTTATTCATTTTTTTTGGTCAAAACTATCTCCTCCAAAAATATTAGAAAGCAAAGACCTTGCAGCGGAATAGATTTGTTTTGCGGCATCAAAGATGGAGTAGTGCTCGTAGCCATTAAGGTATGCTTTTTAGTGCCTATCTTCAGTAGACTTTTTAGCTTAAAATGGTAGTTCCTGTCATATCCCTGAATACTGATCCTTCCTCCTTTGACGCCCTGTTATAACAGAATTGCGATATACATTAAACTAAATAGTCAGACGACAGAAATTGCACCTCTCTATGATTCTTGTACTCAAAAGTAAACATAGCATATCTCTGGCATGTCGAAGATATTTTTGTGAAGTAACAGTGTAAACATGGTGTACAGTGACCAACTCATTCAATAAATAGCTGCATTCTTCATGTTTTCAATCCTATTTGCCTTGTAAAACTTTACCTTCACAAATTCATGTTTTTAAACTGTAATAGTACCTTCTCAGCAGTAAACGATGAGACATAACTTGCTTTGCACTTGGTCCGCTGCTGGGAAGACCTCTGTGCTCTATGCTGACACAAGGAACGTACGAGGGTAATCCCAAAAATAAGGCCTCCTATTTTTTTGGATTACAGAGCCCTGTTTGTGTGGCAGTTGGTCACACGCGCTGTGTGTAAACATGCGCAAGCAGCGCTGAGGCGCTCAGTCTTGCCTTGGCAGAAGTTGAGAATGGAGTTCCCGTTGGATGTTACCGACCAAGTGCGAATTGCGCGCAGGTATTCGGTTTTTGAACTCAAAGGGCACTGCGCCGATTGAAATCCATCGCCAGTTGACGGAAATGTATGGTGAGTCGTGCATGGTTGTCAAAAATGTTCGCAAGTGGTGTAGAGAGTTTGCAGCTAGTCGGACCGAAATTCACGACGAACAAAGGAGCGGGAGACCGTCAGTTTCTGAGGAGACAGTGTTGAAGGTTGATCAAAACTAGCGTGAAGATCGGCGGATCACTCTGGATGATCTCTGCACCTTGGTTCTTGAGGTTTCCCGAAGCACCGCTCACAGAATTTTAACGGAAACATTGAACTAGCGGAAGGTGTGCGCAAAATGGGTGCCACGCTAGCTGACTGAAGACCACATGCGGCAACGAGTTGATGCTTCCAGCGCATTTTCCTTGCGCCTACCTGCCGAACAGGACAACTTTCTGATTTGGTTAAAAAGAACATTTGGCCCGAAAGTGATTCAGCTCCGACGACGCGGTGAAAGAAGAGGTTCATAATTTACTGAACAGCATGGCGGAGAGCTGGTATGAGATGGGCATACAAAAACTGCCGCAGCGTCTACAAAAATGAATCGACAGAAATGGTGATTATGTCGAAAAATAGCTAAATGTTTAAGCTATAAACTGATGTAAACCGTTGTAGAAATAAAGAGGTCTATTTGCTTATAAAAAATAGGAGACCTTACTTTCTGGATTACCCTAGTAACTACAAAGTTATCTACGTCAAGATGGTGGTGGGAGCTATCGAAAAACACGTAATGAGAGAAAAAAGCACCTGACTCACATGATAAACTGTTTTACTTGTAGTGATCCCTTATCATTTAGCTACAATATAGCAGGTCAGCAAGTGGAAGCAGTTAGTTCCATAAATTATCCGGGAGTACGCATTAGGAGTGATTTAAAATAGAGTGATCATATAAAGTTGATCGTCGGTAAAGCAGATGCCAGACAGATTCATTGGAAGAATCCTAAGGAAATGCAATCCGAAAACAAAGGAAGTAGGTTACAGTACGCTTGTTCGCCCACTGCTCAGCAGTGTGGGATCCGTGCCAGATAGGATTGATAGAAGAGATAGAGAAGATCCAACGAAGAGCAGCGCGCTTCGTTACAGGATCATTTAGTAATCGCGAAAGCGTTACGGAGATGGTAGATAAACTCCAGTGGAAGACTCTGCAGGAGAGACGCTCAGTAGCTCGGTACGGGCTTTTGTTGAAGTTTCGAGAACATACTTTCACCGAGGAGTCAAGCAGTATATTGCTCCCTCGTACGTATATCTCGCGAAGAGACCATGAGGATAAAATCAGACAGATTAGAACCCACACAGAGGCATACCGACAATCCTTCTTTCCACGAATAACACGAGACTGGAATAGAAGGGAGAACCGATAGAGGTACTCAAGGTACCCTCGCCACATACCGTCAGGTGGCTTGCGGAGTATGGATGTAGATGTTGATCTGACTGTATGGCCTCAAAGTCGAATCGAACAAATCAATTTAAAAGAAAAGTTTTGAAATGCAGTATCTATAATCCGCTGTAACATGTGCATTCGACACCGTCGACTTCGCAGCAATTGAAACTATAATCTTCAAATTAACCTTATATCGCATTAATGAAAGAAATATAAAGTGGAATTGCTCTCATACATGTACGCGTCGCAAGTGTTCTTCAGTGACATTATTCATATTATCTTTAAACCGGACGAACATTTTTCTCTTGCGGCGTAATTTTCACTGACTGTTACGGAGATCTTCAAATTGCTGAACATAAAATGTTTTTGTCGAGTCCCTCAATATTCTTTTTGTTTTGGAACACCGGTCGCGCGAAAAAGTTTACTGTGGCAATTTCGTCGTTGAGCTCCCGCTGCGGAGGGGGCGGGGGGGGGGGGGGGGGAGAGAGAGAGAGACTGTGAGGCAGGCGTGACGAGGGGAGGAGGAGGAGGGGGCAGAGAATGGCGGGGGTGTTATTTTATATTCCAAGCAAACACGAAATAAATACGTGTTTATACTGTATATAGTGGGCACCAGAGCACGAGGCATCCCGTCCCGTGTTTTTCTTTCATTATCCAGCGCGATGCCCAGAATTCATGGCGCTTGCAAATGCATCGCACCTCCGTCCCCCGCAATTCCGCCCGGCCTCAAAAGCTTGCTCGAAAACTTTATGGCCCACTCTCCCTCTTTTTCTTCCAGTTCTCCTTCCCATCCTCACTACTCTGTCTCTCTCAATTTGCTACCTACATCCTCTCACTTTCCATCCCTCCTCTCTTTCTCCAATCTCTCTTTCACTCTCACACACATATCCCCTTACATACAGCTACTATTTACCCTCTCCTTTTAATTCGTGTCCCCTTTGTGCAATCCGCTCTATCGATCGTTATAAAAAAAAATAAAAAATAAAAACCTGGAGTGAGACCCTCAGTTGTTAGGAGGTGCACGTAATGATGATGTTGCGGAAAGTGGCGCTAGCCGCATGTACTTTTTTTTTTCCTACCTTCCACACCTCCCCCATGACTCAAATGACCGCTCGCGCCACCCTAAAGCCAGAGTGCGTGTGTGTGACCCTCCCTCCCTCTCCACCCCCGCCCCTTCTTGCTTTAATTGGCGATCTAGTTCAATAATTGCAATTAAAAAACCCATCATGGCCGGCCGGCGGTACGGATAGCTAATTTACGCGAATGCGTGGGTAATTTGTCGAAATTGGGCGCCGCAGGGAGGCACTGTTAATTAGAAGGTCCAGTGAGCGATACACCAGCGCGGCCGGCCGAAAGATGGGGAAAGACGCGGAACGGCTGCGGGGAAATTTGCGCTGCCGTAGGAAACGTTCACAATTTTACGCGCCAGAGTTAACATTTCATTTCTCACCTGGACGGCGCGCATATCACCACTTAATGACACGTGCCTCAGTGGCGACGCGTGTTAGAGTGCCGTAATTAGTGTCCGTGATCAGTTTGAGGAAGCAGAAATTTTTCGCGCTACAGGGTAACTAGCTGTAACAGTTCTACAGGCGACTGTGATTCCTGTTCTTATAAAAATTGTAGGGCCGTGTGGATGGAGAACGTGGATGAAAAAGGTAATAAGTCGTAAAGTGTCTCTTAAAACACTCTGTACTGAAATAAGGACGCACATTCCTCTATACATTTTTCAGCCCCTCTCTCACTCCCAACATATGTACCGGCTTACGGGGCTGCTGGTTTCATAATTGGGCACATTTATTTTTAAGTTTGTGGCAGGATGCCTTTCCTGTCAACCACCGTTGTCTACTAACGTAGTGCTCTTAACGAAGTAAAATCCTCTACGCAACACAAATCATCATCTCGAAACCATCTCCTGTAACAGAATCTCAGTTTAGGTATGATCTTCCTCAAAGTCTCAGAGAAATCACACTCTTTTACAGCTTCAAAGGGCAGATAATTGCCCAAGTGCTGTCACATGGTTCAAATGGCTCTGAGTACTATGGGACTTAACATCTCAGGTCATCAGTCCCCGAGAACTTAGAACTACATAAACCTAACTAACATACGGACATCACATACATCCATGCCCGAGGGAGGATTCGAACCTGCGACCGTAGCGGTCGCACAGTTTTAGACTGTAGCGCCTAGAACCGCTCGGCCACTCCTGCCGCCGCTGTCACATCTATAAGTCAGTTGACACTAGCAGTTTAGGGTTATCTTTGTTGTAATCCAAGAGACAAGGAATCAAATGTTAACTAAAGAACAGCGTGTATTTGTCTTGTAGACATGGTGAAAACATTGCCATGATTACAGATGTTTGCTTGAGGAACACTTTCCAAACGTCCACCATTCATCTAGAGAAGATAATCGAAAATTAAATTTAATATTCGAGGACTTTGGGTTGGTATCGGAGCTTCCTCGTTCAGGTGAGCCAAAGTCTGTTACTACGGGAGAGAATCTTAATGACGTTGCGCAGTGTTTTGCGCAGTCAGTCACTAAATCTCAAACAAAAGATGCCATAGGGCATGGACCATACTCTACACTATCCTACAAGGCGATCACAAATTTTACAAAGTGACTTTGAAGGTGACTGGCAGAGTGAACAGACATATCTGTCTGGAGATGGAGACAGAGTAAAAATCTCCTGGTTTGTTTCTATGGACAAGGATTTTCAAGGGCGCCCAAATCGAGTACTCTTTTTGACGCTCCTGTGAATTCTGTAAATTACGTAGACATGCTTCAAGGTGTGTTGCTAGAACGGGAAATCGGTAAAATTTGAAAATATGCAGCCGGGTAACGCAAAGTTGATGTGCAAGAATATGCAGCATCACCGCATTAAGGAGCTGTTATGAGAGACTTTCTAAATGAAAACCCTGATGAATGGGTTGGTAGAGGAGGCGCCATTTAATGGCCTCCACGACCCCCAGATATCACACTGATAGATTTTTCAGTCTCGGGACCACTAGAAAATCAGGTTTATTTAATCAGGATTCGTGAAGTTTAGACTTTTAAAGAACAAATCCAATCAGAATTTGAAAACCTACACTCCTATAAAATTTGCGACAATTTGTCAATCAGGGTAGAAAAGATGTAATTTTAGCTTAGAACAGGATGGAAACCACTTCGTGCAACTTTTGTAGATTCACTCAGGTCTACAAGTATTTCTATGTTGATAATAAATTTGCCTTTTCATGTGTTTAGTTTTACTGCACCAAACGCAATTTTGACAACTGACCTAGCGACCATTCGTACTGAACCCTTATTCTTTCTGCTTCTAATAATAATTTCGAGTGGCTCATGGCCTGTTGCAAGTCTTTCAATTGAACACCAGTTCGACGACTTGCGTGTCCCTGACCTTCTGCAGTGATCCAGCCGCGGAAAGTGGACGTACAGTTTAACATGGAACCCCAAACATGCGTCGCTCCAGGTGACTCCTCACTTAATTGAGAGGTAATGGCTATATTAAAGCCGACAAGGATCGACTGGGATTCAATCACGCGACCTCATTAAAGCTAGACCACCAGGCCCTATTTCTGATCATAGTAAACATGGCTTCAAAACTGTGGAACGATTTAATATTAGAGGAATGGGGCCAAAATCGCCACCTCACTCTCTTCTTTTTCTTTAAATTGAAAGTACTAAAAGATTATGTTATAAAAGCATTTAGTATTTAATGAGGAGGTATTGAATAGAATTGGGGAGAAGAGGAGTTTGTGGCACAACTTGACAAGAAGAAGGGATCGGTTGGTAGGACATGTTCTGAGGCATCACCAATTTAGTATTGGAGGGCAGCGTGGAGGGTAAAAATCGTATAGGGAGACCAAGAGATGAATACACTAAGCAGATTCAGAAGGATGTAGGTTGCAGTAGGAACTGGGAGATGAAGAAGCTTGCACAGGATAGAGTAGCATGCAGAGCTGCATCAAACCAGTCTCAGAACTGAAGACAACAACAAAAGTGTGTCCTGCTTCATAACGTATTTTAGTCTTACAAAATGTTATTAGAAGCTATTAGCAAAAAAAATATTTGCAGAAACCTTCGACTTGGAGAGTTTGAAAAATAGATGCCATAATCTAAAAATATTGGTTAGAAACAATCTTGGTTGCTCGCTCCTGAGAACGGGAACGCGTTATGCAGGTCTTGGTGTCACTCAGGTCCATCTATAAAAGTTTTTACTGAGTTTATCGAAGGTGGCGTTCGCCTGATGTATTGACGATGCACTTTGGCTACACTGTGTAAAGGATCGTTCTAAGAAATATCAAATTAAGATCAACCTGAAGATGCCTAAATAAGGCGAAAAGCGTAGCTGAAAACTAAAAATTGAAACTGTTTTTAACCAATACCGTTAAGCACTGGTTTGCTGGTTCCAAAGCAGATATATTATAACATCTTCCAGAAGTTAAAAGAATTTCTCTCTGCATTTCTTTCTTAGCGAAGACCCCCGCTGTAGGGCATTCCTGTACGTTCTCTTTCTGACAGTTTGGCTCTGTGACTTTTAAGAAAAATACTAACATGCTTTTTGTCAATAATTTCCTCTCTGAAAGGTCGTTTAATGTTTATCCTTTCTGGCAATAGTACGCCCTTTTTTCCCTCGGTTTTAGAGTACTTAATGTCGGGGAACAACATCGTAAGTGTTGTTTTTGGAACATTAACCTGTGTTTATTGGTATTCTTTCTGCCCATTTTTTACTTGTTTGAAGTACATCAAGCCGGCCGTAGTACCCATGCGGTTCTAGGCGCTACAGTCTGGAACCGCGCGACCGCTCGCGTCGCTGGTTCGAGTCCTGCCTCGGGCGTGGATGTGTGTGATGTCCTTAGGTTAGTTAGGTTTAAGTAGTTCTAAGTTCTAGGGGACTGATGACCTCAGATGTTAATTCCCACAGTGCTCAGAGCCATTTGAACCATTTGAACTGCACAGTAGCTTGAGTCATTATAGACGGAATCCACTTCCTCTGATAAAACTTCGCGTGAGACAAGTCACTCGATGTGCTGTTCCCGAGACTAAAGCGAACTACTCGTGAAAAATGACGAAAAATTTAAAAAAAGCCCTGCTGTGTAGCGAAGAGCAATTCATGTCGATTAAATTATACATTGTTGATGTACATTTTCATTGTATCTTTATTCGTAAATTTAGTATGCACGTAATATTGCACAATTGTGAGGGCCCACTGTCATTTTAAAATGTGTCGGAATACGTGATGCATTTTTCTTCTCCATACTTTTACCTGCTTTTAGATACGGATTCTGAACACAGCAGTGTTCTGGAAGATTCTGACCACGGGAATCTAAGTACAAGCGTATCTAGAAGACTTCCAATGAGCGCTTCAGCATCTGGGGAGTGAACACCGAAAAGTGTATTTGAAGGGCAGACAGTGTTGAAGACAGGTGTAATGGATGCAACAATAACCTGCAACGCGGATTTTCTAAGCTATACAGTCAGTGGCAGCAAAGGAAATGGTACCTTAGTTAAAGTGATCAGATTTTTAGATTTTTATAAAAAATTGTTATAAACACAATGTAATAATGATTTTCTCAGAAACGCTTAGACTAATGAGCCTAACGGTCTACACAAATTTTGAACCAGCAATATGTTACAGATCCATCTCACAGCGAGGGGGAAGTGAATTCCACAAACGAAGCCCGTAATGGGGAGGCCCCCTTAATCGGAAACATTTACTCGCAGACCGCGTTTAATTGCCTGCATTTCCTCGGTATCAGTAACGGTCTAAAACTCGGGTTCTGAAACGTCGAGCTGATCAGCGATCAAGACCTACATTTCTCAGTACTTCGGAGACAGTGCTTAAACCATGTAGCTGTACAGCTACTGTCTGCAAGATTCCCAGCTCCGTGCGCTGGACCGGAATACGTACACCACTTACAACACATACTGCGCCTTCAGCCTGACTAAGACCTCCACTCTATGAGAGCACAGCTCTTCCTGTCGGGCGCGAACACACTCGCTAAACAGCAGTGCTCGAACTGAAATCCGCAAAAGGAGCCCACATAATTCTACACCAATGGACAGGAATGTGCTTTGTTATAGTATTTCCATAACTGGAAAGTAACACTGTTGATCACGAAGGACCCCCAACAGACCATTTCAGAAAGTTGAACATTCTGAAAGAACAACTCCGTCCCCACAGGGCCGATGATTTATAGCCTACAGTTAATAAGGGCTACGGACGAATTCTACCGATTTCCTCAATTCCGAGCAGATGAACTAAAATATATTTTACATTCTGTTCTTCTAGCCCGACAGTCTCAAGTCTCGTTACTCAGACGAAGTGTTGAGTGCTGTTGACAAGCAATTTAAAATTGATTCCGTCTCTCCAGAAGGCTTTTGACAGTCTGTCGTACAAGCGGCTTCGATTGAAATTGCTTGCTTATGAAATGACGTCTCAGTTAAATGGTTGGATTCTTGATTTCCTGTGGGCGGGGTAACAGTTCATAGTAACTGAAAAAAGGCGTCGAGTAAATGATAAGTGATTTCTGGTGTTCCGCAAGGTAGTGTTATAGGCTCTTTGTTATTCCTTATGTATATAAACAATTTAGGAGACAATCAGAACAGCCGTTTAAAGTGGTTTGCAGATGATGCTGTCGTTTATGGACTAGCAAATTTCGAAACAAATTGCAAAACGATTTAGAATAGATATCTGCATGGTGCGAAATTTGGCAATTGACCCTAAATAGCGAAAAGTGTAAGGTCATTCACAGGAGTGCTAGAAGGAATCTTTTGAACTTGGGTTACACGATAAATCAGTCAAATCTAAAGGTGTAAATTGAACTAAATACCTGAGAATTACAATTACGAAAAACTTAAATTTGAACGAATACGGAGATAATGTTGTAGGGAAGGCTAATCAAAAATGAGATTTTCACTCTGCAGCTGAATGTGCGCTGATATTAAACTTCCTGGCAGATTAAAACTGTGTGCCGGACCGAAACTCGAACTCGAGACCTTTGCCTTTCGCGGGCAAGTGCTCTACCAACTGAGCTACCCAAGCACGACTCACTCCCCGTCCTCACACCGGCTGATACGCCAATATGGTGCCGGCCGAGGTAGCCGAGCGGTTCTAGGCGCTACAGTCTGGAACCGCGCTACCGCTACGGTCGCAGGTTCGAATCCTATCTCGGACATGGATCTGTCTGACGTCCTTATGTTAGTTAGGTTTAAGTAGTTCTGAGTTCTAGGGGACTGATGACCTAAGAAGTTAAATCCCATAGTGCTCAAAGCCATTTGAACCAGTATAGCAATTACAAATACAAACTCGCAATGTGCGTTCACCGCGATGTCGCCAAACACGGATGAGACCATCATGATGCTGTAAACAGAACCTGGATTCATCCGAAGAATTGAAGTTTTGCCATTCGTGCATCCAGTTTCGTCGTTGAGTACACCATCTCAGGCGCTCCTGTCTGTGATGCAGCGTCAAGGGTAACCGCAGCCGTGACCTCCGAGCTGATAGTCCATGCTGCTGCAAATGTCGTCGAACTGTTCGTGCAGATGGTTGTTGTCTTGCAAACGTCCCCATCTGTTGACCCAGGGATCGAGACGTGGCTGCACGATCCGATACAGCGATACGGATAAGATGCTTCTCATTTCGACTGCTAGTGATACGAGGCCGTTGGGATCCAGCACGGCGTTCCGTATTACCCTCCTGAGCCCACCGATTCCATATTCTACTAACAGTCACTGGATCTCGACTAACGCGAGCAGCAATGCCGGGATACGATAAACCGCAATCGCGATAGGCAACAATCCTACCTATGTCAAAGTCGGAAACTTGATGGTACGCATTTCTCCTCCGTACACGAGGCATCACAACAACGTTTCACCAGGCAACGCCGGTCAACTGCTGTTTGTGTGTGGGAAATCGGTTGGAAAGTTCCCTCATGTCAGCAGGTTGTAGTTGTCGCCACCGGCGCCAACCTTGTATGATTGCTCTGGAAAGCTAATCATTTGCGTATCACAGCATCTCCTTCCTGTCGGTTAAAGTTCCCGTGTGTAACACGTCATCTTCGTGGTGTAGCGATTTTAATGGCCAGTAGTGTAATTGAGACAAGACTTGCGAAAAATCGACACAGTTTCTCAGAACTAAATGCCCAAGAAGAAGCGTTCTGGAACACAAAATGCTGCATCATGTTTAGAAACTCCAGATACATATTTTCACGCTGTGGGTGTAGACGGGTAACACAGAATAGGTACAAGGCCCAAGTGGAAGGAATAGGAACCGAGAATAAAGTGAAAAGTTCTTTGCGTAAAAATACGATACAATAACTAAAATATCGAAGAAGGAATGAAGGAGATATCGGTTGGTTATAATAGGAGTGCAGTTGAACTCGGTAGATATGCTAGTGAGATAATGCTGAGCCGATTTTAGCTGAAAAAAATTATTTCAAATTTTGTCCACCAGGTACAAATCTGGTGCTGTGAGTGCAAGAAGAGCGCATAAAAGTTTTTGATATAAAACAGGTTAGGAACGGGACTTGGGCAGAAAAGCTAAAACAAGTGAGAAAGACATAATTTGGTTTTTATTACTAACCGCCGCTTCCACAATTTGTTCAATACGAGTACCGGAGACATTCACGAGATGCTGCATCCGTAAAGTGACGTGAGCAACAGCTGCACGCAGCAGTTCCGGTGGATTTGAGCCGAGTATTGCTGTATACTGGCCTTTAGGTAAGGTAGAGACCGAACGCGTCCCTGTATGTGCGTTTTTTTAGAACTCCCCAGAGCCAAAACTCAGAATAACTCTTGTCGCGTGATCTTGCAGACCATGTGTCTGGAACACCTCTGGAGGTGTCAGCCCCAGTAGCTGAACGGCCACCGCGTTGGAATGCCACGCACGGGGTTGGGGGTTCGATTCCCAGGGGGGGGGGGGGGGGAGAAGATTTTTTTCCCCTCAGGGGCTGGGTGTTGTGCTGTCCTCATCATCATTTTCAGCCCTATTGTCGATGCGCAGGTCGCCCAATGTGGCGTCGTTCCCAATGAGACTTGCACTTGGCGACCGAACTTCCCACCCGGGAACTCCCGGCATCTGACGCTGTACGATCACTTTCATTTACCTCTGGAGATAACATTTCGCGTTCGTGTAACGTTGCCTTAAGCATAATTTTCAGTGGGCAGTGACGTGAGGTGTTGTCCCATCCTGCACGGTAACAATGGTTTCCACGCAATTGCGCTGTTCCAAAGCAGGAATGACTTACTGTACGAGGTGGTCTCCATAGCGCCCAGACATCACGGTACGCCTGACAGGTCATCTGGACGTATTGTGTTCCAAGAAAAGAACGAACCGAGAATGAAGACGCTTGTGAATCCACACCACAGAGTCACATATGGTGATAGCAGAGGCTCTTCGTGCACAACACACCATTTAACAGTACCAAAAATTCGGCACTTTTGGCAGATTAAAACTGAGCGCCGGACCGAGACTCGAACTCGGGACCTTTGCCTTTCACGGTAGAGCACTTGCCTCAGAAAGGCAAAGGCCCTGAGTTCGAGTCTCGGTTCGGCACTCAGTTTTAATCTGCCAGGGAGTTTCATATCAGCGCACAGTCCACTGCAGAGTGAAAATCTGTTTCTGTTGGGTTGTTTGGGGAGGAGGAGACCAGGCAGCGAGATCATCGGTCTCATCGGATTAGGGAATGACTAAGAAGTAAGTCGGCCGTGCCCTTTCAAAAGAACCATCCCGGCATTTGCCTGGAGCGATTTAGGGAACTCACGGAAAACCTAAATCAGGATGGCCGGACGAGGGATTGAACCGTCGTTCTCCCGAATGCGAGTCCACCTCTCTCGGTGGCTTTTCACCATGTTGTGTAATATGAGCCCCGTCACTGCATAGAGTATTGCCCGGCCACATTTTATAAACTTCGATGAGTGCCGGATACGGAAGAACAAATTGAGAACGGTGCTGCTATTGATGTTTCACTTACTGCACTGTATGGATCTTGGTCGAGTAGCAGTGGAAAAACTTTCCATACTGTTGACCATGAGATGGAAAATTCTCGTGTCACGGCAGGAGCACTAGCACAACCCAGGACACATGGTCAGTTACAGCAATAGCAACCTCTACAATAACTCCCACAGGGATAGGACACCTTTTTCTTGCAGGAGCCACACCAAGCTCACCAGTGTTTTCGATTTCATTATTACGTTCTTTAAACCATTTAACCCCTACGACCATTCAGCCAGCGGTACTGTCTCAATGCAGCACTGTAATTGCTACCATTCACACAAAACAGTTTCACAAACAATACCAGGGTTCTCTTCTCGAAAGTCGCACTGTTCACTCACGTTATGGCTTTTCAAATGGCACCGTGGGTTTCATGTCGTCATAGAAATAGTGCACAGCGCCAGATTTGCACCTGGTAGACAAAACTGGAACTAATATTTTTTTGGGCGTAAATCGGTTCCACATAAACGGATTAGCGTATGAGCCAAGTTTCGATCCCATACGATAATTACAGCTCACATTAGACCTCCATGAGCAGCTGTACTTTAATTACAACCGCCCCCCCCCCCCCTTTTGTGTTAAATTGGAGAAAGATTACGAATAATAAGATTCGCCGATTACAGTGTTATCCGCGTGAAAGTGAGGAGGAAATGCCTTAGGTGTTGAAGTGAATGAACATTCTAAAAAGCATAGAATGTGGATTTAGGATAAACCAAAGAAAGTTGAAAGAAATGAGGAGCAAGAGAGATGACACAAACTATAAAGTTAACATCAGAAGTGGCGACCATAAAGTCGACGAAGTGAAGGAATTGTGTTACGTCGGATGCAAATAACATATGGCAGAGGAAGGAAAAGAGGGTACTTCTGGCCAAGAGAACTTATCAAACGTAGTATAAGTAGGCTGTTTAGGTTTTTCGTTGGTAACGCCAAGCAGCGCTCTGTATGAAAATTGCTGATTGTGCTGTGTGCAGTCTGTGGCTGGCTTGCATTGTTGGGATATTGGCTATTGTAGCGTTGGGCAGTTGGATGTGGGGAGAGAGATGGCAGAATTTTGAGAGCGGACGATCTGGACATGTGTCCATCAGAAAGAGTATAATGACTTTTGAATATTATTAAAGTAAATACATTGTTTGTTCTCTATCAAAATCTTTCATTTGCTCACTATGCCTATCAGTAGTTAGTGCCTTCAGTAGTTTCAATCTTTTATTTAGCTGGCAGTAGTGGCGCTCGCTGTATTGCAGTAGTTCGAGTAACGAAGATTTTTGTGAGGTAAGTGATTTGTGAAAGGTATACGTTATTGTTACTCAGGGCCATTCTTTTGTGGGGATTATTGAAAGTCTGATTGCGTTGCGCTAAGCTGAGCTGTTTGAAAATCAAATAACGTAAGAGGTTTACCAGCACATTAACTCTTTAAATTTTCAAAAGGGATGTTTCAGTAGGCCTTAGCTGGAGGAAGAAATTTCTGGGAATATACGTTTGGAGTCCAGTATTGGATGGAGGTACATGACGAACTACGGGAAAATCAGAAAAGAAGAGAATCGAAATGGTTCAGATATCGGGTTACACAAAAGGAAGTTGCAAATTATGTGCGCTGGCAATATAAGATGTGGGGTGCTTCTTCGCAGAGTTGGAGACGGAGGGAATACATCACTGGAAGTGGGAAAAGAATGATATGACATGTCTTAAGACATGTAGGAGTATTTCCTTGGTACTTCACGGAGCTGTAGAGGGTAAAAATTTCATGAGAAGACAGAGACTGGAATAAATGAGTTGAGGATGTAGGGTGCATATGCTACTGTGAGAAGAAGGGGTTGGCACTGGAGATGGAGAGAGTAGTGGTGGGCAGTGTCAGACCATTCAGAGTTTTAATGGAAAAAAGAATGCAAGATTGCCATTGTCTACGGAAAGTAAGTAGACCTATGGCAAAAATGGCACATCGTGTTCAGTCAGTGGCGTATTCAAAACAAGTGGATGGTAGAGAAATAGTGTACAGAGGCAGTAGGCGTACTCACACACACACACACACGTGGTGCCCTAGTTCCGACACCCCTGGATCCCCGCTGCGCCCCGCTTGGGCGGTGCCGCGCGCAATTTCCAACGGCAACATTTCATTAAGTAGGCTAATTAGCTTTAGTAAATAATTCCGCGCCAGTGACGTGCGGGGGTGGAGCGTGACGTAGTGGGAAGCGAGCGAATAACCCGGCCCCCTCCTCGTAGCTACAGCTGTCGTACCAGGCGGCTGGCTGCACATCAGATGACTCGTAACCGCGACACGTACGTAACACCCGTTCCCACTCACTCTTAGGGTGCAAGAAAGCACCACGCTGAAGAGCAGAGTAAAAGCTTTCAAGCCATGTTCATCTCAGTGTAATAAAACTGGTTTCTGATTTGGTATTTTTGGAAAATAAGCTGCACAGTATGTACTGTCTGAGTATTTTCATCATACCTAATTAAACTATCTGAACACTGTATGAGAAAAAAATGTCCGGCAGCTGTATCTTGAGAAAGTATTTACTCTATTACACGACTAGTTTCGGCGGCACTTTACCGCCAACCTCAGGCCCCATCACTCCAAACACGGATTGGATTGGAGACAACACTCCTTATGAAACATAACCCACGTTTGCTAGTAACAAGGATCCTAGAGTAACGGAGCCACGTCACGGATAGCGTGCCCCTGTCGCCGAAGGTTCGAGTCCACCCTCATCGTGTGTGTGTGTGTGTGTGTGTGTGTGTGTGTGTGTGTGTGTGTGTCTGTGCGCTGTTCTCGGCATAAGTTAGATTAAGTAGTGTGTGTGTCTACAGATCGATGACCTCAACAGTATGGTCCCTTAGGAATTGGCTTTGAGAACTATGGGACTTAACATCCATGGCAATCAGTCCCCTAGAACTTAGAACTACTTAAACCCAACTAACCTAAGGAAATCACACAACACCCAGTCATCGCGAGGCAGAGAAAATACCTGACCCCGCCGGGAATCGAACCCTTAGGAATTCACACAGATTTCAACGTTTTATATTATAGAAATAGAAGAGGACACAGATGATAATGATGATGATGAGGATGATGATGATGACATGAGAGATATGACACTGCGTGAAGGCCACGTAAATGGAAAACATTCCGTTAGAACTACTGCTAGCCTTGAGCGAGCCAGCCATGACAAAAGTCTTCCATCTGGTGAGCAAGGTATATGAAACAGGCGAAATACCCTCGGATTCCAATGTCAAGGAAATCAGGACTGTGGAAGCAGAACTGGAAGCGGATGCAGTATGCAGGTTCAAATGGCTGTAAGCTGCAATTATTCGAATATAGTGAAAGGGTACAGTACCGCCCGACATTGAAAATAGGTACAACATTCTTCGTTATTCTTGTCAGAACAACATATATTTTTTGTAATAATAACTCAATTTCACTTAATACACCGAAGCTGGGTACCAGTGTAGGAAAGAATGACAATTTATTTATTTAATTGCTCACATGTGCACTCCCACAAAATAAATCCCTACATCCAATTTGATGAGATCTGCGAAATGAATGAATGTATGGTCGTCTGCTAACCGCAGATAGTGAATGTTCAATATATGATCATCTTTGAGACGGTCCTTTGGTCACCTTTGGTGGAACCAAATAGATGAAATTTACCTGAGCTTTGAGCGCCTGAAATGTGGCTGACCAATACGGTAGCATGGTGCTCTCCCACCTTTGCGGAGGTGCGACATCGGCCATGTTTCAGCACTCTGCCGCTGGATCTTGTGTTGGTAAGACCTGTCTTAGGTGTGCTCCGTAAAGACAAAAGATTGGAGAGAATGGTATGCATGTGGAATACGTAAGAGTAGTTTAGAATAATAATTTCTCTATTTTAAGAACTTTTGTGGGGAGAATTAAACGTCGGACGCAAACGACCATCATTGGCACCAAGGCAGAAGCGACTCTCATCGCTGAAGACGACACGTCTCCATTCGTCCCTCCATTCACGCCTGTCGCGACACCACTGGAGGCGGGCTGCACGATGTTGGGGCGTGAGCGGAAGACGGCCTAACGGTGTGCGGGGACCGTAGCCCAGCTTCATAGAGACGGTTGCGAATGGTCCTCGCCGATACCCCAGGAGCAACAGTGTCCCTAATTTGCTGGGAAGTGGCGGTGCGGTCCCCTACGGCACTGCGTAGGATCCTACGGTCTTGGCGTGCATCCGTGCGTCGCTGCGGTCCGTTCCCAGGTCGACAGGCACGTGCACCTTCCGCCGAGCACTGGTGACAACATCGATGTACTGTGGAGACCTCACGCCCCACGTGTTGAGCAATTCGGCGGTACGTCCACCCGGCCTCCCGCATGCCCACTATACGCCCTCGCTCAAAGTCCGTCAACTGCACATACGGTTCACGTCCACGATGTCGCGGCATGCTACCAGTGTTAAAGACTGCGGTGGAGCTCCGTATGCCACGGCAAACTGGCTGACACTAACGGCGGCGGTGCACAAATGCTGCGCAGCTAGCGCCATTCGACGGCCAACACCGCGGTTCCTGGTGTGTCCGCTGTGCCGTGCGTGTGATCATTGCTTGTACAGCCCTCTCGCAGTATCCGGAGCAAGTATGGTGGGTCTGACACACCGGTGTCAATGTGTTCTTTTTTCCATTTCCAGGAGTGTATAATACTCTGAGAGAGAAGCAAGGTGAGTCAGCCGTCTATGCAGCAACTCCATTTGTCTTGCATTTCACAGGAAGACGCGGATATATCCCAGAATTCGTAGTAGGAAAGAAAAGTTACCAAGTGGAGCAGCGTCGTGTGAAACTGGGATAAACACTAATTGAAGTGGAAAAACTGAAAGTGATGTGATTATAACGTTGTGTGTATTCTTTGTATTGTATGTTGCAGTGCGATGTATTTCGTGAAATTTAAGTATGTGTGGTTGGCATGGGAGAGTGGCAAGGTAGTTTCAGAGGTGGTAGGTTATGCATGATTCTTTTGTACCGCTCGGTCTGGAGGAAAGTTTCGTGATGATGGTTGTGAGAGCCGAAGTGTGAGATATAGCAAAAGATCCACTATCCTGTCCAGAAAGTGCACAGTAGTATTAGATAATTACGAGACCGTAAGATAGAGAATCACCAATGTAAGGCCATGTCCACTGGGCGGAGTTTCTCATGTGCAATGTAAAATTTATCGGAATAAAAAAGATAGTGAAAAAAAAGATTGGTGGGCTTTTCCTTCGAATAGTATGCTGTCATGATATCCAGAATTTATAATGTGTGCGCCACTCATATTCAGTGCGATGGCCACGTGTTGATCAAAGCCGTTGAATAAGAAAGAAAACGTGGTATTGCCAGTGCGTAGTGAACAGTCAAAGTTGTGTAAATTACTAATAGTCAGATGTGTGTAATCGGTATCCGTTGCGCAATATTAAAACAGGAGAATAATTTGTAAGTTAATTGCGAGTACGAGTGTTCATGTTACTCGATAAATAAGAGCGAATCCTCTCGCTTGGCAGACCACTCATCTTGCAGGCCTGACTGCTTGATGCCACAGTACGAGCAAGGCATGTGGGTGCCTCTCAATGGAGAGGCCTGCGAATGAATTTTTGAGCTAAAGACCACAACGACAACAGGTGAAGTAACTTTAGTATCCCTCCAATTTGCATCTCATGCATGCGACGTTGTTTTCTGTCCTTATACAGACAGAGCGCTTGATGGTTGCCACTCACCAGTGTTGCGGTTTTGCGCCCTCGCAGCAGCGTCAGGGTGGCGGTCGGAGGGGCGGCGGGGGTGGAATCAGGTGCTTCGCTTGTGACCTGATTGGCCGTCGCCACACACGACTGCGCCGCAGATCGCATCGGGACTCTGCAATTAGGAGGCGTGCGAGGGCAATAACAGCTCGCGATTAGCCCCGGCTTCCGATGGAGCCGCCAACACCACAGCCGCGTTACGTCGCGGTGGAGGGGGGCGCCGGGGAAATCCCTGATCAGTCCTCGACTGTTGCGGCGCTGTTTGCTAGCGGAATGCTATCGACACCATTCCCACTTGTCTGCAAACTCCTGCACACTGCTAAGTGCTCCGGCCGGGAATGTCTCACAGGGTGTGTTGGCATCAGCTCGAGCGATGGCGACATAGAGGTTACGGTAGTGGAACTATTTATTGCATCACCTATAATTCGATACTTTTCTTGTATTGTTGAGTAGCTTAGCTAAATTTGCTTGATTCCGCCTCTGTTTCTTTAGGAAACAAATATAATAACAATTTGTATCAATTTTTTTTTCCTGGATTGTTGTGTTGGTGCCTAAGTTCGTAGCGTCTTTCCGTAAGTTAAACACAATAGATACAATTGAAAGAAAACAGCCCTCGGTCACTATTTTTCACGAATTAACCGAGTTTCAACACTGGTAGGAGTGTCTTCCTCAGAATTTAAATCAAAGAATGGTCTGTAACATGGTCACAGAATTATAACTAAAAACGTAGTCATAATTCTGTGATCATGTTACAGACCATTCTTTGATTTAAATTCTGAGGCCGCGCGGGATTAGTCGAACAGTCTCAGGCGCTGCAGTCATGGATTGTGCGGCTGGTCCCGGCAGAGGTTCGAGTCCTCCCTCGGGCATGAGTGTGTGTGTGTGTTTGTCCTTAGGATAATTTAGGTTAAGTAGTGTGTAAGCTTAGGTACTGATGATCTTAGCAGTTAAGTCCCGTAAGATTTCACACACATTTCAACATTCGAACAAATTCTGAGGAAGACACTCCTAGCAGTGTTGAAATACGGTTAATTCGTTAAAAATAGTGACCGAGGGCTGTTTTCTTTCAATTGTAACTATTCACGGTCTCTGCACGTGCGATGCAGTCTGGAATCGCGGGACCGCTACGGTCGCAGTTTCGAATCCTGCCTCGGGCATGGGTGTGTGTGATGTCCTTGGGTTAGTTAGATTTAAGTAGTTCTAAGTTCTAGGGTACTAATGACCTCAGAAGTTGAGTCCCATAGTGCTCAGAGCCATTTGAAAGCATACCAAAAGTGTTCTATAGGATTCAGGTCATGACTCTGTGGAGGCCTGTCCATAACAGGTCTAAGGCGGTGCAGTCATGGACTCTGCGGCTGATCCCGGCGGAGGTTCGAGTCCTCCCTCGGGCATATGTGTGTGTGTGTGTGTGTGTGTGTGTGTGTGTGTGTGTGTGTGTGTGTGTGTGTGTGTGTGTTCGCCTTTGGGATAATTTTGGTTCATCTACGTCTACATGATTACTCTGCAATTCACATTTAAGTGCTTGGCAGAGGGTTCATCGAACCACAATCATCTCCTTACCATTCCACTCCCGAACAGCGCGCGGAGAAAACGAACACCTAAACCTTTCTGTTCGAGCTCTGATTTCTCTTATTTTATTTTGATGATCATTCCTACCTATGTAGGTTGGGCTCAACAAAATATTTTCGCATTCGGAAGAGAAAGTTGGTGACTGAAATTTCGTAAGTAGATCTCGCCGCGACAAAAAACGTCTTTGCTTTAATGACTTCTATCCCAACTCCCGTATCATATCTACCACACTCTCTCCCCTATTACGTGATAATACAAAACGAGCTGCCCTTTTTTGCACCCTTTCGATGTCCTCCATGAATCCCACCTGGTAAGGATCCCACACCGCTCAGCAATATTCTAACAGAGGACGAACGAGTGTAAGCTGTCTCTTTAGTGGACTTGTTGCATCTTCTAAGTGTCCTGCCAATGAAACGCAACCTTTGGCTCGCCTTCCCCACAATATTATCTATGTGGTCTTTCCAGAAGTTGTACGTGATTTTGACACCCAGGTAGTTGAATTGACCAGCCTTGCGAATTGTACTATTTATCGAGTAATCGAATTGTAACGGATTTCTTTTGGAACTCATGTGGATCATCTCACACTTTTCGATATTTAGCGTTAACTGCCACCTGCCACACCATACAGGATCTTTTCAAAATCGCTTTGCAGCTGATACTGGTCTTCGGATGACCTTACTAGACGGTAAATTACAGCATCATCTGCGAACAGTCTAAGAGAACTGCTCAGATTGTCACCCAGGTCATTTATATAGATCAGGAACAGCAGAGGTCCCAGGACGCTTCCCTGGGGAACACCTGATATCACTTCAGTTTTACTCGATGATTTGCCGTCTATTACTACGAACTGTGACCTTCCTGACAGGAAATCACGAATCCAGTCGCACAACTGAGACGATACCCCATAAGCCCGCAGGTTGATTAGAAGTCGCTTGTGAGGAATGGTGTCAAAAGCCTTCCGGAAATCTAGAAATACGGAATCAACTTGAGATCCCCTGTCGATAGCAGTCATTACTTCGTGCGAATAAAGAACTAGCTGCGTTGCACAAGAACGATGTTTTCTGAAACCATGCTCATTACGTATCAATAGATCGTTCCCATCGAGGTGATTCATAATGTTTGAATACAATATATGCTCCAAAACCCTACTGCAAACCGACGTCAATGATATAGGTCTGTAGTTAGATGGATTACTCCTACTACCCTTCTTAAAGACTGGTGCGACCTGCGCAATTTTCCAATCTGTAGGTACAGATCTATCGGTGAGCGAGCAGTTGTATATGATTGCTAAGTAAGTAGTGTGTAAGCTTAGGAACTGATGACCTTAGCAGTTAAGTCCCATAAGTTTTCACACACATTTGAACATTTTTTCCATAACAGGGATGTTATTATCATGTAACCACTCCTCCACAGGCTGCGCAATACGAACAGGTGCTCGATCGTGTTGAAAAATGCAGTCGCCGTCCCCGAATTGCTCTTCAACAGTGGAAAGCAAGAAGGTGCTTAAAACGTCAATTTAGGCCTGTGCTGTGATATTGCCACGGAAAACAACAAGGGGTGCAAGCCCACTCCATGAAAACACGACCACACCATAACACCACATCCTTCAAATTTTGCAATTGACACTATACATGCCGGCAGATGACGTCCACTGGACATTCGCCATACTCACACCCTGCCCTCTGATCGGCACATTGAGTACTGCAATTCGTCACTCCACACAACGCTTTTCCACTGTTCAATCGTCCTATTTTTACGCTCCTTACACTAGGTGAGTCGTCGTTTGGCATTTACCGGCGTGATGTGTGGCTTGTGAGCAGCAGCTCGACCATCAAATCCAAGTTTTCCTACATCCCGCCTAACTGTACTTGCAGTGGATGCTGATGCAGTTTGGAATTTCTGTATGTTGGTCTGGATAGATCTTTGCTTTTTACACATTACGACTCTCATCCTCTGTCAGCCAACAGACGAGGTCGGCCTGTGCGCTTTTGTGCTGTACGCGCCCCTTCACGTTTCCACTTCACTATCTAATCGGACACAGTGAACCCAGGGATGTTGGAAATCTCACGTACAGACGTACGATGCAGGTGACACCCAATCACCTGACCACGTTCGAAGTCCGTAAATTCTGCGGAGTGTCCCATTCTGCTCCCTCACGATGTCTAATGATTACTGAGGTCGCTGGTATGGAGTACGTGGCAGTAAGTGGCAGCGCAACGTACCTAATATAAGACACGTATGTGTTTGAGGGTGTCCGGATACAATTGATGAAATAGTGTATTCTGCTTCATTATTGACAACAGTCTGCCAACGCTTGGATAACTTTTTATATACCGCGACTGTAGAAATAACGTGATTTTGCGGTGGTGAACTCGTTGAGCCATCTTCCAAGCGCACTTTCACCCGGAAATAAATTTTTTTGAAGATCGTTCGATAGACAGCGGGAAAGATGGAAATCAGAAGGCGCAAGATCAGATGAATAACGAGGGTGCCGAATGACTTGCCAACCCATCTCCTGTATATCGTTTTCTGTGGGTCTAGCAAAATGCGGGTGGACGTCATCGTGGAGTAGGATCATTTCACGCAACCTTCCTGGACGTTGTTCTTGGTCTCCGTCTGCATGACGTTTTAGTTTTTGACAATAACTGTCAGCAGTAATGGTTACTCCTCGGGGAAACAGTTCGTATTGCACCACACCGCCGCTGTTTAACCAATTTCATAACATTATCTTTTTGGGGTGTGTTCAGGTCTTTATAAAGAGAGTTGCTGCTTTGGTCGTGCTCAGCCATCCTCAAATCCAGTATGTCTTTCTGAACGTGGAGAGTCACTAAGGTCAAAACGCTCCTCGTTGAAACTAAAAAACCTTTTTCTTACCCCGGTACGACGTAAATATTTCTGGCCAACTCTATTATTGTCACCCATTTGTTCAAATCAGACAAAAGAATATGTCGGAAATGTTCCGATTTTTACCACTTGGTACTCTCGTTTTCTAGTGCCCACAGCTACACTCACTATCTACAAATGACAAAATGGCATTATGTAAACTCAAATAGCAACGGTAAGCTACAAATACAAAATGGCAAATGATAAATAAACCCACATCAACCGAAATACTGTAGTGACATTCAATTCGCAATTTTTCGCAAACGCAACTTTTATTAATGTACGTTTACAAGGTTGCGACTGAACAACAAAAGAAAGGTAACACTAACGATGCCAGTAAGTGTCTCCTAATTGAGGCAACCAAAAAGTTCACTTCTAAATTACACACACACACACACACACACACACACACACACACACACACACACACACTAGTAAAGTACAATTGAGAGAAGAAGACATAATCTTCAACGTCCACGTCGACATCTGGAGTGAACTGAACTTCAGGGCTGGTTCTAGCTCAGAAATAACTGTCTCCAGCCAATCAGGTTTTGGCGAAGTGATACTTCCTGTAGGCTATGGCTCAAGCACCCCTGGAGCAAGTAGTGCTCGGAACGTTCCATTATCTTATATGTAAATACTCGTTGTTTACCATAGTGCTTTTGGTACGCTTTGGACATAGACAACCTCGTCCTCTATGGTGTAAGATGGGTTGCCGGCCCTCAGGGGATACTTTGGCTCTAGCATAACACATACAAAACAAAAACGCTGTCAACTTATGCACCTACCTAATATGAGTGTTAATATCTGAAGACTCGCTGAATTTTAATTTTACAATACAACTCTGATAGTTTTAAGTGTTTGTACATACACAGCTACCTCTACTGAATGCATTGCTGCCGTATAAATCTTCGTCAGCCCTCCCTGTGGCTTAATCACCTCTTTGCATCATGCACGCAATGAGTGAATTAAGTTTTTAATTTATTCCTCACTCAGGTGGCAACCAGGTAAAGGAGTCTGCAACAGTTCCTGGCTAGTCCGTGGCTTCTTTTTGGAGGCACCAGTTCCCATAACCTGACAATAGTTCTCAATAGGATTGAGATCAGGATTATTTCCAGACGATTCTAGCGTTTAAGCTCCATTACATCTAAGGAATGTTTTTACCTGAAATGTAGAAATGTGTAACAATTGAGTTGTAATATAATCTGCTTCGTGCTTGATAGGAACATTTGATCACGGGATTTATCTCCACAGCTGTGTGGCAAGGGACAGAATTGTCTTGGAAAATGAAACTGCAGACATTTCCAAGCTGATCTCTTTTGTGGTCATAGGCTTACATTCAAAGATGCTGATGAATATATTTGCATTCACTGTGCCCCGCTTCCAGTAGTCTGTTTGTAACAGTTCTGCAAGTGACTGAGAGGCCAGTCTCGGTTTAGCTCAGCTGACGACAGGCAACGTTTCATGAGAGAGGACCTTTTCAATATCCTGTGTTGTTTGATGCAGACGCCATTTTTCTACTACTTCTTGTCTCACGGTCAGCATTCAACTTCTCCCTTTCATTAACTTTGCAATGTAGACTGATTGGAAGTTATCTTAGAGTATTTCTCTCTTCTACGGAGTCCACTTTATGCCTAAGTAAGAACAGCAACTTTGTTATCTGAACTGCCCATCTACTCACTGCAATGTGTCGCCTCAAAATGACTGTAGGAACACTGTTTCATTACACACGACAACACTGGCAATAGATATTTGGATACTGATGAAAACAATGAGATAGAAAGTGGAACAATAAAGGTCAGAGTAAGTAATCGATGATTTAGCAATAATTAACTGGTATACCGTGAACCAAACAGTCGCCCAAGACAAAATTATGAAGCAATAATTGGAAATGCGATAAATAATTCCACGACTCTACATTATATACTAGAAGGCACTGGTGCTACTTCTAGGTAAGTCATGTTTACATAATTTCGAGTGTAACACAGAAAACTATCCACAAATTTGAAAATTTTTCTTATCCGTCTTGTAATTTCTCGGCCTATATTTAAGCTACCAATACACCGTAATATCTTATTACATAAGTAAACTAAGATTTATTACAATATTAATTGAATTTTAAAAATATGGACGTGTCTCAATCTTCCTCCAAATTGCTTTGTTTTTTAGAATATCAAATAAATGCACTATTAACTAAAGAAACATCTATTAGCACTTTATATGTCAGTGAATATGACGAGGAGTGTGATGATTAAGAAAATGGGTACTCTAATTGAAGTCATAGCCAACCAACGTGTTATAACATTCTGTGTTTGAGGAGGATGCCACATGATTGTTGTAAAGCTCCTTGGCATCTTTATGTTTCTCAAATTCAACTGGCAGAGGCACTTTATGAAGTATTTTATCTGGAAAAGTCAATCTAGTTGAGGTTTCATGAATAACGAAACCATGATAAACAAGTTCCTGCATTCGTCCTTGAATTTTGTCAGGAAAGAGTACGCTGTCATCAGCATGACAAAGGGCTTAAGAAATGTTCCTGTAACAGTCTGTTGACGGTGACTCTGATACTGTTGTGTAGGGGCTCATAGGCCGCCAGCATAACAGTGCTGCACCACGGGTGGCCGAGGCCCAGAGTCGCAGGGGCTACAAAGGCGAACACCGCCACAGCAGATCCGAGCGCACACTTCGCCGACAGCCGGTACCTAGTCTCGCTCCAAGGAGGCGCACCCACCTACTCGCTACAGCAAGATTACGTGCTCGAAAATAGGTCCCACCGCATCCTGGCACAATATCCACTGTGCGGCTACTGCTAGCTGGTTCTCCACAGACGCACTCTGTGTTTCTTGCCGATCAATGCCGCCTGATCCGGAGTATGCGGCCTGTGTACGTGTGCTTTGTGATCATATCCCATACTGATGCCGGGGTACATGCGCAGGAAACAGTGGCGTTTTGTAGCACATGTGTTTCGGGACGGTTTTCTCAACTTATCACCAATACCGAGGACTTACAAATCTGTGTCGTGTGTGTTCGGTATGTGCCTATGCTGTTAGCGCCAGTTTTGTGTAGCACCACATTATGCAATTATCATTATGTAGTAAGCATTGCTTCACGCAATGGAGAATGGCAAACGAGAGGCACGCCAGCGAGAGAGACGTTGCGAAGTAAGCAGGCACAGATAGCCTTGCTGACAGCAGCAGTCTGCCAACAGACTGACCCAAGGACGCACACAGGGAGCGTGGAGCGATGCCTGGAGATTACTGAGTAAAGGGAAGTGAGGCTAGCACGCTAAGTTACGCTGAAATATACTGCAGGACTAATAACAAGAAGCTACCACCGAGGGTAGAAAACGTCCTCCCGCCGGATATAAATAGTGGGGCTCAGGCATCAACAAACAGAAGCCATTGGGAATCTGAGGATGGACGTGGTCCGTTTCCGAATGTTCAATCTTCGTAGGCGACGATTCCAGAAGTCTGTTCCAGCTTGCAGGAGTCATCCGTTCGCCGCCAGAGCTCCGGGGGTCGGCCCGAGTTCGGTCTGCACCACGGCTGACTAAGTACAGCGAGAGCTTTCAGCAGTACCTGCCTCAACGCGGTCTCGGTCACAGGCACCGCCAGGGACTGACGCCCTGCCTTCACGGCAACCCGGCCCCACGGCGCGTGGTCCGTCCTTGACGGGACCTCGGGGACATCGCGACTGACAGCTTCCCAGCCGCCGATGGAGCAGGCGTCGGCAGCTGACCTCACGGCGACGCGGCTCCTTTGGCGTGCCCGTACTGGGGCGCAGAGCGGCGACGAGTTCATCTCAACCACAGGGCTTCCTAGCTTCAGCGCAGCACTGGTGGCCTGCGGCTCCCGACTGCGATCCGCGGAGCGCGTTGCGCGCATTGTCGGAGAATCTACACAGCAGCAGCCAGGCGGAGGGATCCGCAGGGCTGGGCAGATGCCAGATGCCAGACTGAGATTCATTGGAAGAATCCTAAGGAAATGTAATCCGACAACAAAGGAAGTAGGTTACAGTACGCTTGTTCGCCCAATGCTTGAATACTGCTCAGCAGTGTGGGATCCGCACCAGGTAGGGTTGATAGAAGGGATAGAGAAGATCCAACGGAGAGCAGCGCGCTTCGTTACAGGATCATTTAATAATCGCGAAGATCCAGTGGAAGACTCTGCAGGAGAGAGACACTCAGTAGCTCGGTACGGGCTTTTGTTAAAGTTTCGAGAACATACCTTCACCGAAGAGTCAAGCAGTATATTGCTCCCTCCTACGTATATCTCGCGAAGAGACCATGAGGATAAAATCAGAGAGATTAGAGCCCACACAGAAGCATACCGACAATCCTTCTTTCCACGTACAATACGAGACTGGAATAGAAGGGAGAACCGATAGAGGTACTCAGGGTACCCTCCGCCACACACCGTCAGGTGGCTTGCGGAGTATGGATGTAGATGTAGATATAGATGTAGACGAGGGAGAAATTGTAAAGAAAGTTCAATAATAATTGTAAAACTCCACGCCGAGTCAGTCTTTGGCGCAGCCACTGTGTCTGATGCTAACAAGTGGTGCAGAGGTCGTAACAATTTATGATAATGAGTGTAGCTGCAAGTACAATATCCCGTTCAAAGTCCCTTCATTCCTATCGTGCGTCCACCATCACGCCGAAAACTTTTTCACATGAATCGCCTGATTACAGACGACACCTCCGCCATTGCACTGCTCCTTTATGCCTTGTGTACACGATACTACCGCCATCTGGACACTGTCATACGGATATTCCATGATTGTGTGTGATACAACGAGCGGGCGACAGGTATTCGATGACGTGACGTAGAGTGGAGTGCTGCACGCTATGCCCGGGAGAGCCGCGGGTGACTGGGAAGAGTGTTGGGCCCGTGACGCGAGCTGGCCACGTGTGTGGAGCGCTATTCAGACGGCCCCGTTATTCCGGCCGAACGCAGCCGGGCAGCTCGACGGGTCGATTATTTGGGGCCGCGGCGTCGGCCCGCTCATTAACAGTTCCAGAGCGCAGCGGCCGCGAATCAAAAGGCCCCGGCCGGCCGCGGATTTGCTGACGCGACGGCAGGAGGGGGGGGGGGGGGCGCCATGGCGTAATTACTGGCGCGGCGAGTGCGCCGCTAATTTTGGCTGCGGTCCGCGGAACGAGATATTAAATGCGCGGGACTTCGCAGCGCGCCAAACACAACACTGCGCCCGCGTCGACGGCGGGGATTTCCCCAAAATTACGGCGACCGGCCGGAGCACTCGAAACGTCGGCTCCAGAGCGGGCAGCAGACGTCGTGGCGGACAGAGACTGGTGTGGGATCAGACGCCCGCGTGGCGGCCCGAAAATATCCCACCGTGAGATGGCTGACGGGCTCTGCAGAGATTACGCTAAGTCACGTGGTCCCCTTACAGCACAGTAGTCAACTGCAGGGCAGAGGAGCACCGAACGATACGTGAAGATTGGCATATGGCGTCTATATGAAGCCATCTCTCACGGGTACGAGAGACGGTTAATAAGTATGGCTGCACATTGCCTTTATGAAAGCACCTTGCTTTCATTCTGGGTTGCAGTACACCATATTAATCCCCACTCCTCTGGTTACGAAATCTTATTTTTCAACATAATCTGCGTTCAGTCCGATGGTCTTGCGCTTCCATACTAGAACGGGGTGCATGCCCGCATGGTTCAATCCTACTGGTCGAAGCCATGGTGTACTACACTACTGGCCATTAAAACTGCTGCACCAACAAGAACTGCAGGTGATTAATTGGACAAATATATTATACTAGAACTGACACGAGATTACATTTCCACGCGATTTGGGTGCATAGATCCTGAGAAATCAGTACCCAGCACAACCACCTCTGGCCGTAATAACGGCCTTGATACGCCTGGCCATAGCGTCAAACAGAGCTTGGACGGCGTTTACAGCTATAGCTGCCCATGCAGCTTCAACACGATACCACACTTCATCAAGAGTAAGGAGAGGCGTATTGTGACGAGCCAGTTGCTCGGCCACCATTGACCAGACGTTTTCAATTGGTGACAGATCTGAAGAATGTGCTGGCCAGGGCAGCAGTCGAACATTATCTGTATCCAGAGAGGCCCGTACAGGACCTGCAACACGCGGTCGTGCATTATCCTGCTGAAATGTAGGATTTCGCAGGGAGCGAATGAAGGGTAGAGCCACGGCTCGTAACACATCTGAAATGTAACGTCCACTGTTCAAAGTGCCGTCGATGCAAACAAGAGGTGACCGAGACGTGTAACCAATGGCATCCCGTACGGTCACGCCGGGTGATACGCCAGTATGGTGATGACGAATACACGGTTCCAATGTGCGTTCACCGCGTTGTAGTCGAACACGGATGGGACCATCATGATGCAGTAAACAGAACCTGGAGTCATCAAAAAGAAAAAAGAAAAAAAAAAGACGTTTCACCTTTCGTGCACCCAGGTTCGTCGTTGAGTACACCGTCGCAGGCCCTCCTGTCTGTGATGCAGCGTCAAGGGTAACCGCAGCCACGGTCTCCAAGCTGATAGTCGATGCTGCTGCACAGGTCGTCGAACTGTTCGTGCAGATGGTTGTTGTCTTGCAAACGTCCCCATCTGCTGACCCAGGGATCGAGACGTGGCTGCACGATCCGTTACAGCCATGCGGATAAGATGCCTGTCACCTTGACTGCTAGTGATACGAGGCCGTTGGGGTCCAGCACGGCGTTCCATATTACCCTCTCAAACCCACTGGTTCCATATTCTGCTAACAGTCATTGGATCTCGACCAACGCGAGCAGCTATGTCGCGATACGATGAACAGCAATCGCAATAGGCTACAATCCGACCTTTATCAAAGTCAACGTGATGGTACTCATTTCTCCTCCTTACACGAGGCATCACAACAACGTTTCACGATGCAAGGCCCGTCAACTGCTGTTTGTGTGCGAGAAATCTGTTGGAAACTTTCCTCATGTCGCCACCGGCGCCAACCTTGTGTGAATGCTCTGAAAAGCTAATCATTTGCATATCACAGCATCTTCTTCCTGTCGGTTAAATTTCGCGTCTGTAGCACGTCATTTTCGTGGTGTAGCAATTTTAATGGCGAGTAGTGTACCTTCTTACGGTAACCTGATAATTTTTACTTATGGGCCGTCTGACAGCAACTGGATAAAACACAATTTTAGTGCCATACGCGTTCTCCTTTATTTTCTGCAAGGCATCATCAGTGGCCTTGAATATGCACATACGTTTGCTATTTAATTTACATCTTGGTCACCACACAAAAAACAGAAATACAAAACAAACACGACATTTCCAGAATACAAGAAAACTCACAAGCTGAAAACTTACAATCACACACAGCAAACATACACAATCACAACCCCACACAGAAAAGAACCATGCGGTACACCATGACCTACACACACACACTAACACACAGAGTTGCGAACATCCTAAAGAGGCAGGGTTTCAAAATAGCATATAAATCTGGGCAAACCCTCCAATCGCACCTAAGTCAGACAGCTATCAAAAGGGACAAATTCCATGTCAAACTTGTGATGCAGTATACATAGGCATGACATGCGGGAATTTTAAATCACGACACAAAGGACATATCAGATGTTGGAAGTACGAAACAAAGCATTCCACATTTTCAAAACACTTAAAACACTATAACCATCATCCTACAAATACTTAACAAGAAATGAAAATAATGAGAATATGCAACCATGAGAAACATCTTATGCAATCTCTAGAAAACTTCCACATCCAGAAAGCCAAAGCTGAAAACAAGCATTTGATAAGTCAACAAACACACATCTCACAGGCTCCCTACTACATTGATAACATAAAACAAAAAAACTCTTCCCCCTTCACCTAATGGACACACACACACACACACACACACACACACACACACACACACACACACACACACACAATTGCATACACGAACAGATCACAGATACTTCAATAATCACACTCGAAAGTTTGGCAATAACAATCGATCTTCGGCAAAAACATTTGACAGTCGGCAACAGAACAGAAAACAAAACATTGCATTGAAACAAGCGTTCAATTCATAGTGCTGTGGAATGGGAAAAAAACAGCAAATTGGCATTCATAAGAAGCAGGACATTACCAAAACTCAACAGGAGCGTAATATGAAGGAAATTGTCCACGCAATCTGTAAGTACAGTTCAAAACTTTACAACTTACTAGGAAATACGAACCAGCAGAACTGTTTATAACCTGTAGGTACAGTAACCAAAATGTAAAATAAATAGCAAACATATGTACATATTCCAGGCCACTGATGATGCATTGCAGAAAGTAAAAGCGAAACGCGTATGGCAATAAAATTGTGTTTTATTCAGTTGCTGTCAGACGGTCCATAAGGGAAAATTATCAATATACTGTAATATTACATGAAACTGAGGAAGACAGGACTACAAAAGTTGAAGATGGAAAGTACCTAGCTTTCATTCAGAGTTACAATACATCATATTATTCCCCACTCCTTTGGCTACAACATCTTATTTTTCAACATAATCTCCGTTCAGTCCGATGGTCTTCCGCTACCATACTGGGACGGGATGCATGCCCGCATGGTTCCACTCTACTGCTCGACGTCATAGCTAATGCCTTGGTGTACTAGTAACCTCCCTAACATTCATTCACGTACTGCTTCGCGCGGAGTGCATCCTTCATTGGGCTAAACAGTTGGAAATCGAAAAGCGCGAGATCCGGGCTGTAAGGCTGATGAGGAAGAACAGTCCAGTGGAGCTTTATGAGCTGTTCTCGCTTGCGCAGATTCATGTGAGGCCTAGCGTAGATCGTGGACGGGAAGTTGGTCTGCCTTTTCGTGGCGACGAACACGCTGAAGTCGCTTCTTCAGCTTCCTGAGGATAGCACAGTACACCTCGGCGTTGATCGTTGCACCATGAGGGAGGACATCAGGCGGAGTAACACCTTCACAATCTCAGAATACGGTCGCCATGACTTCACCAGCTGAAGGTGCGGCTTTGAACTTCATCGAGCCGCGACCAACCTCAGTGATGCGGACGCCACTCCACAGATTGGTATCTTGCTTCTGGTTAGAGGTAATGAATGAACCCATGTTTCATCGCCTGTGACGACGTTGGATAAAAAATTATCACGAAGAGACTCGTAACGCACAAGCGATACCGCATAGATGGTCCTCCGTTGCTATTTTGATCTTCTGTTAGACACCGACGAACCCAACGGGCGTTTGCCTTTCATACCCTAAATGGTGGACGAGTGTGTTATCATTACCAACAGAGACGGCCAGCTGTGCAATGAGGTGTTCTAGTTCGATACTCCGGTCACCTCGAACGAGAGTGTCCGCACGTTCCAGCACTGCAGGAGTCACAGCACTGTGCGGCCGGCCGGCACCTGAGAGATCGGATGCTACGGTCGCAGGTTGGAATCCTGCCTCGGGCATGGATGTGTGTGCTGTCCTTAGATTAGTTAGGTTTAAGTAGTTTTAAGTTATAGGGGTTTGATGACCACGGATGTTAAGTCCCATAGTGCTCAGAGCCATTTGAACCATTTTTGATAGATCGGACAGGTTGTTGCGATGATGACAGACGGCTCGCCCAATGACTCACCGTGCTTTTGTTCACTGACAACGCTCCGTAGACACGAATATCTGGCGTGCTCTGGCTTTCGACCAAAACAGGCTCAATGACAGCTCTGTGCTTGGAACGGACCTCTGTTACAGACGGCAATTTGAAGGCTAAATATAGTCCCGGCAGCTGTCGAAATTTCACAAAACAATAGGGGCTGAAGCCGGAATATCCTACGATGTCCCACTGCAAATTCCGCAATTTTGCAACGGAACTCGTCTGAGAAAGAAATGTGTTGCGTTACCTATTGAATACCCCTCACAGGTAGCAATTTAACAAGTAGGATGGTCTTAGCTAATAAATAAAAGTACAGATGTATGGCACGATTTGCTGGAAGATCCATAAGATTAGGTTAATCCACGTTAATGTGCAAGGTGTTTTCTATCCCTCGCACCAGTAGGTACTTTTCCTTTCGAAAAGTCAGCATTGAGTGTTGTTTCTGTCTAACTCCTGACTGTAGTGTTCCTACTTGTGAGTGTAGTGTGGTAGCCCTGCTTCTCCAGGTGAGAGCTTTTATGGTGGAAGGTTCAGGTGTGTCTTAGTGGTATGCGCTTTGAAGCTTAAAACATATGAGGTGAATTAATTTTTTGGAAGTTCCGATCCAAGCATTTACCATGTTATTTGATGGCGGCCTCTCTGCTGTAGTAAAACCTTACAGATTTCCCAATACCTCGTATGTAAGTACATAACCTAACTCACGCTATAAGCTTAGTTATTAGTATACAAGTTGCCATGTATGGCAGCTGATATCAGAAGTTCAGATGGACGCCACAGGGCGAAGAGCCTACGAACTAGCTGGGGCCAATGCTCGCATATCTCCCTTGCCCCCAATTCTTTTGTCTTTCTCTTTCTTCAGTTCTAATACTGAAAGCGTTGGTAGATTTAACATATCTGATGAACCTGATTCAGTAAATACGACTATTACACCTTCATGTTATACAAACTACGAGGAGGAAATGTCCACCACGTTGTTATTTTCTAAGACGTTTGAGGAGACTAAGAAAATGGATCTCCCATTACAAATGCAGCTTAAAGTCTTCGATGAAATGAATCCACATTACGTAAAAGGTATGAAGCAGGCTATGGAGTGGCATCATTGGGGCGTTTTAAGAGACAGAGGAAAGCCAACTGGCGGGGCACTGTATCAGTCTGGATCCTACGTTCTGTGGTCTTACGTTTAAACAGTACGGACATTTAGCATTTTCGTTTGCCGAAGGCAGCGGCTTAAACTGCCCCGTTAATAAAGAAACCGAAGGGGAAGGGGAAGACGGGGCTTGTTCATTTATTTCCCATCATAATTTAAGTTTGAGGCAAACAGAGAAAAATCAATATCGGGAGGATAATGGCGTCCAATAAAGCACAAATGCAACTTTCTGTAAGCAGCTGGTAAACTTCGCAATAAAAATATGATTTTCGTCTCATCGAGTGTACAGTCAAGCCGAAACAGAAACACTGACTCTACCGGGGAAACTGCAGAAAATGTGGCAAGAAAAAGCCAAATAATAATAAAAACACAATGTATTTGCCTGTACGTGGCCAATCCCAAAAGTAAGGTCTCCTATTTTTTACAAGTACATAGACCTGTTTATTTCTACAATGGTTTACATCAGTTTACAGCTTTAACATTTGGCTATTTTTCGAAATAATCAGCATTTCTGTCGATGCATTTTTGTAGACACTGTGGCAGTTTTTGTGTGCCCATGTCATACCAACCCGCCGCCATGCTGTTCAGAAAGTTATGAATCTCTTCTTTCACCTCGTCCTCGGAGCTGAATCGCTTTCCGGCCAAATGTTATTTTAACCTAGGGTGGGTCGGTGGGTTGGTTATTTTGTTCCACTGAAACTGTTGCAGGAGAGCAACGGTTTGCCGAGCGATGTGTGGGCGGGTGATGTCATAGAGAATGTGTACGCCCTTGCTCAACATTCCTGTCCTCCGGTTCTGAATTTCCCGTTTGAGTTTTTTCGATTCTCACAGGACCTGTCAACGTTATTTGTGGTCCCAGCGATTCAGCTCCGACGACAAGGTGAAAGAAGAGATTCATAACTTTCTTAACAGCATGGCGGCGAGCAGGTATGACATGGGCATACAAAAACTGCCACGGCGTCTACAAAAATGCATCGACAGAAACGCTGATTATGTCGAAAAATATCTAAATGTTCATTCTGTAAACTGATGTAAACCATTGTAGAAATAAACAGGTCTATGTACTTGTAAAAAATAGGGGACCTTACTTTTGGGATTACTCTTGTATTAAAATATTTTGTATTTAAACTAGTGATATGTTAATAGGATGTTTTGTTGTGTAATACGATAACGATGACGGAAATGATGATGATGATGATGATGATGATGATGATGATGCTAATAATGATGATACAGTATAACCTTATACAAGTCAACAGTGACAGTGCCGGACAAATATTGTAAGTCTCCTTTAGTCTGTTATAGTAATTCCCTTTTTTATGGAATTTCGTCCATTAACAACAACAAGTTTACTCCAGTCCTGGGGCAAAGATCGATCTTCATTTGTAAGATTTTGTTAAAAAAGGAATTTCTTTTGTATCACAGAATTAAGTCAATTACAGACCGCTTAGAACCTAATACAAAGGTGCAACATTTTCCTTTTTATCTTCCCAGAACTATTTCATGCGTTGTCTGATGTCCTGCCTCTGTCTATTTGAAATCACCCTCTTAGGTTGTGAATTTCGTTGTTAGCCAGGAAATTTTTGCAGCATTGCTCAGTAGCCTGAAACTCTTCTTATTCTGTATGGCGTTTCCTGCGAAGGTAAGTGTTCTCACCTCCTTGTATCTTCCATTAATCAAAACGTTTTTTTTAAATTTGGAAATGAAGTTAAAAATTTTCTTCTTTAGCCTATTGTCAGTCATTCTGTACATATGGCATAAAATTTTAAGCTTCTCTTTCTTATTGCGCCTGTGACTCTTTCTACATATATAGATCATTTCTCCGCTTCGTCCTATTGTCTCCTTCACATAACTTTATACGGCTTTATTATATCATACAAGCGATCTTGAACTTACGGTAGCATGTAAAGTGTGCTCCTAGATGTAATGTCCATAATTTTCATTCTCTTGTAACCAGAAAAGCGGAAGGAAAAGATAGAAAAATGTTTGTTAGTTGCGTCCCTTTGCCCGCACCTGCCCTGTGTGCTGAATGACAATGAGAGAAGGGATAGGATGAAACGAAGAGCCGGCACAGAACCCGCTCATCTCGGGTAGCAAGAAGGGTAACGCCCAGTTTCACGTATCGATCCGAGGGACGGATAACAAACAACAGTGTCAAATGACTTCACGTGGCGTACCCTAACGGACACTGTTTACGCCCTATGGTGTTTAACTTCAGTGATCTGACGGGAATCGGTGTATCCCCTCTGGACAGCCACTGACAGTCCTCGCATATATGCAGCCATTGGTCAGCGTCCCATGACGTCACTGCGGAGAAAATATCACTGCCGATTTCAGCTATTTGGTTTGCTCGGCACTGGCCACGGTGATGTTTCTGCGTTGATTCTCGTATCGGTGGTAATCAATTGTTTTGTTTACCTCTGGTAAATTTCAAAATAATCACTGTTCAGTCAAGCGGAAACAGCAATGCAGAAAAAAATGTAAGGGTAAAATCTGTCCATAGTCCGTGCAGGGCAATAGATACCGACCGACCGCCATGTCATCTTGCGCCAGTAGCGTCATTGGACGCGATACGGAAGAGGGTGGGGGTCAGCACACCGCTCTTCTGGCCGTCGTCGCTTTTCGTCAGCCTGGAGTGACCTCTAATCGATCGAGTAGCTACTCAATTGACATCACCATGCTGGAGGTCGCCCAACATGGAAAAATTCCTGAAGTAACTGGGAATTTAAGCCGGATCCTTCTTATGGAAGACAGCTGCGCTTGACTACTGTGTTATGGAGGTGGAGTGACTGCTCAAATTAAGAGTGGTTCACAGACAGCTTTACCATCCCGCCTTATTACATGTGTTTACAGACTGAAATAATCATCATTTCAACACACACAAAATTTTCGCAAGCCAGAGTGGCCGAGAGGTTCTAGGCGCTACATCCTGCAACGGCGAGACAGCTACGGTCGCAGGTTCGAATCCTGCCTCGGGCATGGATGTGTTTGATGTCCTTAGGTTAGTTAGGTTTAAGTAGTTCTAAGTTGTTGGGGACTGATGACCTTAGAAGTCAAGTCCGATAGTGCTGAGAGCCATTAGAACCCAAATAAAATTTCACCATAGAGTGTTTCACATTAAATATCACACGGAAAAATCCGTTGGTACAGAATTAGACGACAGTACCACAATATGTTTCATCTGTGAATGCTAAAAGTGACACAATCCAGAGTTGGTTTCGTCTTGCTAAATAATTCTTAATAGCCATACATTTCAGCTCCCTGTTTAGACATCTGATCCGAATCTTGTGCTCACGTACAAGTAAATGACTCTTTTTGTTAACTCTGTCGAACTGGGAAGCTATTAGTATTCCATCACCTATTTTTCGAAAAAAAGGGTTCAAATTGCTCTAAGCACTACGGAACTTAACATCTGAGGTCATCAGTCCCCTAGACTTAGCACTACTTAAACCTAACTAACCGAAGGATATCACACACATCCATGCCCGAGGCAGGATTCTAACCTGCGACTGTAGCAGCAGCGCGATTCCAGACTGAAGCACCTAGAAGCGCTAGGTCACAACAGCCGGCTCACCTCTTTTTAGTTTCAAATTCTTTATCCTTGCAAAACCGCGGAAATATACTCGAAATCTACCAAAATACACTCCTGGAAATGGAAAAAAGAACACATTGACACCGGTGTGTTAGACCCACCATACTTGCTCCGGACACTGCGAGAGGGCTGTACAAGCAATGATAACACGCACGGCACAGCGGACACACCAGGAACCGCGGTGTTGGCCGTCGAATGGCGATAGCTGCGCAGCATTTGTGCACCGCCGCCGTCAGTGTCAGCCAGTTTGCCGTGGCATACGGAGCTCCATCGCAGTCTTTAACACTGGTAGCATGCCGCGACAGCGTGGACGTGAACCGTATGTGCAGTTGACGGACTTTGAGCGAGGGCGTATAGTGGGCATGCGGGAGGCCGGGTGGACGTACCGCCGAATTGCTCAACACGTGGGGCGTGAGGTCTCCACAGTACATCGATGTTGTCGCCAGTGGTCGGTGGAAGGTTCACGTGCCCGTCGACCTGGGACCGGACCGCAGCGACGCACGGATGCACGCCAAGACCGTAGGATCCTACGCAGTGCCGTAGGGGACCGCACCGCCACTTCCCAGCAAATTAGGGACACTGTTGCTCCTGGGGTATCGGCGAGGACCATTCGCAACCGTCTCCATGAAGCTGGGCTACGGTCCCGCACACCGTTAGGCCGTCTTCCGCTCACGCCCCAACATCGTGCAGCCCGCCTCCAGTGGTGTCGCGACAGGCGTGAATGGAGGGACGACTGGAGACGTGTCGTCTTCAGCGATGAGAGTCGCTTCTGCCTTGGTGCCAATGATGGTCGTATGCGTGTTTGGCGCCGTGCAGGTGAGCGCCACAATCAGGACTGCATACGACCGAGGCACACAGGGCCAACACCCGGCATCATGGTGTGGGGAGCGATCTCCTACACTGGCCGTACACCTCTGGTGATCGTAGAGGGTACACTGAATAGTGCACGGTAACGGTACATCCAAACCGTCATCGAACCCATCGTTCTACCATTCCTAGACCGGCAAGGGAACTTGCTGTTCCAACAGGACAATGCACGTCCGCATGTATCCCGTGCCACCCAAAGTGCTCTAGAATGTGTAAGTCAAATACCCTGACCAGCAAGATCTCCGGATCTGTCCCCCATTGAGCATGATTGGGACTGGATGAAGCGTCGTCTCACGCGGTCTGCACGTCCAGCACGAACGCTGGTCCAACTGAGGCGCCAGGTGGAAATGGCATGGCAAGCCGTTCCACAGGACTACATCCAGCATCTCTACGATCGTCTTCATGGGAGAATAGCAGCGTGCATTGCTGCGAAAGGTGGATATACACTGTACTAGTGCCGACATTGTGCATGCTCTGTTGCCTGTGTCTATGTGCCTGTGGTTCTGTCAGTGTGATCATGTGATGTATCTGACCCCAGGAATGTGTCAAAGTTTCCCCTTCCTGCGACAATGAATTCACGGTGTTCTTATTTCAATTTCCAGGAGTGTAGTCAGCTATTCCGATGATTGATATGTGGGACCTACCATAGAAATCACAGTAATTTGCTCATGATCCGCAAATTCTTTTGCAGCATACTGACAGTTTAGTGTTTGGCCTCCCAGAGAACAGTAAATGTTCTTATACTGTGTGCCATGTCTTGACTGAAACGATCTGAACTGCTGCAATCAATATTCTGAACCAAACTGTTTTCACTTTTAGTTTTGCCATTGTACACGGGTTCTAGTCCCGATCTACCACACACTTTTAATCTGCGACGAAATTTCATATCAGCACACACTCCACTGCAGAACTAAAACTTTCATTCTCGAAACATCCCGCAAAAGCTGCGTCTAAGCTAAGTTTCAGCAATACACCTTCTTCCAGATGCGTTAGTCCTGTAAGTTTTGCAGGCTAACAGCTATAGATTGGAAGGTAGTAGATGATGTATAGCGGAAGTTAAGCTATGAAGGGCACGTTGTGATCCTCGGGTTTGGGTAGCTCAGTCGGCAGACTATTTGGCCGCGAAAAGCAAAAGTACCGAATTCAAGTCTCTGTGCCGCAGAGTGAAAGTTTCATTCTGAATATTAACAGTTGTGCCTAGTTGTAGCATAAATTTTCGTAATCTGCACTGGAGTTTCTGCTAAGATTATTAAATACTTACCTGTAGAGCAGTATCTCATAAAGCGCTCCTTTCTTCTAGGAGACAGATTTATTCTTTGCCCGCCGTACAACGCTCCGATATAGGACGAATCAACGTGATTGTAGTCCTGGGATTTTAAAGGAAGTAACAAACTTAATTAGAACTGGAGATGGTCCGTTAAAAACCTTCTATTAGTTATCTGTTCTTTTCTTCGATAAAATTAAACTCGAAAATAGACAAAATTAAGTCCTCTTGTCTTTTAATAATCATCTTGGTGTTGAAGCTCTTTTTTCGTGTTTGTTACGCTGCGGACATGTACTATCTGAACGTTACACGTGGTATTAGGAAAAGTTTACCCTTGCATTTAATTTAGACATAGAAACCGAGCGCTGTCTTTTCGCAGAAAATACATAAATTGGACCGAAACATGTTTCACTGTAGTTGCAGCATCTTCAGTGGGCTTTTATTTTATGGCTGTTTAAAAAAAAGGCAAAAAGAGATAGAAGAATGCCACCTATGTCACATGCAGCCAATGTCTCTCTTTCCAGAACAAAGTTCGGGGACGCCGTTTTGGGTTTCAGTTGAAACCACGTTGGCGTGCTTTCACACTTAATGACAAAAAGGTTACGACGAACCACGAAGTGATTATCCGAAACGCACGGAAACCGGTAGATTTCCTTTGTAAGTGCAGACAGATGATTACAATTTTATGAATTCATTATTTTATGTGTTTTTTTCAAATATCTGTAATTACGATTCAAAAATTAATAGTTACGTGTATACAAACAGTAAAGAACATTATTTATCTTTAAGAGACATAAAATAAGAGACCACTGAAGATGCTGCAACTGCAGTGAAACATGTTTGGGTTAAAAAACAAAATAGTTTTGCTAAAGGCGGACCCTATTCAAAAACACAAGTACTTACCTCTTACAATGACACAATCTTTAATAACATTCCGAGTTTTATTTCCAATTTATGTATTTTCTGCGAAAAGACAACGTTCGGTTTCTATGTCTAAATTACAGGCAAGAGTAAAACTTTTCCTAATACAATGCGTAGTGTGCAGATAGTAAATGTCCGCAGCGTGTCCTTGCATTATGAACATTTATTTTACCCTCCCTATTTCACCCAGGTACACGCGAACATCGAGCACTAACGTTTTCCCGCAACCGATGATACCCAATTACGCCTGCCCTTATTTATTTCATCGGAAATCCAATATTGAGTAACAAGGTAGTAATCACAACAGAAATCACAGTTGGCATCACAGAAAGCAAGCCAGGGTGACAGAGTTTTGCGTGTGTAGCCGTAAAGCCGTAATACACCCCACCCCGCCGGCACGTGTGGCCGAGAGGTTCTAGGCGCTTCAGTCTGGAACCGCGCGATCGTTACGGTCGCAGGTTCGAATCCTGCCTCGGGCATGGATGTGTGTGATGTCCGTAGGTTAGTTAGGTTTAAGTTGTTTTAAGTTCTAGGGGACTGATGACCTCAGAAGTTAAGTCCCATAGTGCTCAGGGCCATTTGAGCCACACCCCGCCCCCCTCTCCTCCCCCCGTCCCGGAATTGTGCCACCATATGAGTCGGCGGGAAGTGGTGCTAAGTAAATTTGTTCACTGTTCAACTTCACAATATTCTCGGACACCTTTAGTGTACCCTTACAATTTTATTGACACACATTTTATTAATTTGTTCAAAATGTTCAAATGTGTGTTAAATCTTATGTGACTTAAGTGCTAAGGTCATCAGTGCCTAAGCTTACACACTACTTAACCTAAATTATCCTAAGGACAAACACACACACACCCATGTCCGAGGGAGGACTCGAACCTCCGCCGGGACCAGCTGCACAGCCCATGACTGCAGCGCCCTAGCCGGCCGTTGGTGGCCGAGCGGTTCTAGGTGCTACGGTCTGGAACCGCGTGACCGCTACGGTCGCAGGTTCGAATCCTGGCTCGGGTATGGGTGTGTGTGATGTCCTTAGGTTAGTTAGGTTTAAGTATTTCTAAGTTCTAGGGGACTGATGACCACAGGTGCCAAGTCCCATAGAGTCATTTGAACCATATGGCGCGAGGCAGTCCGCTTAGTACCCGACTGCTGTCCGTAGCGACTTCAGCTTCAGAACTCACTGAGCGGAGTAGAATAGTGTTCAGTGAGGAGTCCAGGTGCAGAAGGAGCGCTGGAGAGCAGCGAAGATGTTTAAAGTATCCTGTAGTCCCCTTTCATTATCATTTTATTTACTTTACAGTGACACAAAACTCTCAGGCAGGCGTGAGTGAACGAATGTGGGTGTGTTTCATGTTGCTATACGGTGGTCTAGTCTGCTGCACAGGATCAGCGGTAGTCGTACAAAATGGCCAACCCCTGTAGTTTTCAGGTAGGCAAAGAGGTTTGTTCTCCCTGCGTGAAAGTTACTGGTATTAGGTTGGTGGCGGAAGCCTCGTCTCTGGGTTTTCCTGGCCACGGAATCGCGTGGGAGACAGTCAGTTTGTTTCCATCTCACCGAGGGTCTACAGCCGAAATCTCTTCGAAGAAAGGTGAGTTGACTTACCGGCGCGGCGCGTTGTGTCATAGCAAGACGGGAACTTTTAGATTTTGGTCTCGCGTTTCATCCAATAAACATTGATTTGCTGGGGCGTATCAAGGAAAGCAAGGCTTCTGCAGACTTTCAATTTGTTTCCTAATGCAGACTTTGATCCGTAAGAAGAACTTAATACAAAGGTTTTCCATAGGTAAGAAATGCGCCCTCGGTTCAGTGTGTATGTTTGCCTGTCTGCAACTGCGTCTGTGTACGTCCTAATCTTTCCTGAACCTTGATAATTTTGCCTCTTCGTGACTTTTCTTTGTCTCATTTACCTTACGGCCGTTGGAAGCCATCCACGTGGTGTAATCTACTGCCTTATAAATGTGCACTGTCCCTCATATCTCTCCTCGTCCCTAACGCTCATGTCGGAACAACATGACAGAAACACACGTTCTCATTATAATAAAATCCTCTCCGTTCCACTGCATCGCTCAGTCACTTTCTCAAAGTCCTTTACAGTAGCGGGAACCCGACTCTGGAATAAGCTCCCTCGTTATGTTAGAGAACAGTAATGCCTTCCTCTGTACATGACTGCACTTCACCTCATTACTTCATTCTGTCCCCCTCCTTAAGACTCCCTTCCCCAAAACTCGCTATACTAGTAAACATCTACTTTACACACCAAGATATTAATGTACATCTGCACAAATCTTCATTACTATTGCCAATTTTTCTCATGTTTGTCACTATTATTTGATTTTTTTTCCTATCATTATTACTGCTTTTATCATACTCTGTATGTATACCACCTGTTGTAAAAATACTGCCGGCATTTACTTCATTAGGTGTTAGTCACTACTGTTTATTCATATTGCCACTAGAGTAAGCTAATTTTCTCATTTAAACTATGGTCATGATGTAACTCTGATGAATGAAATGCTGCATCTGATCGGGTTAAATAAATAAATAATATTAGAATTTGTTGGTCCACTGCCATCACACATTGTCCATTCAAATATGCCTTCTGAAAAATGTTAATTGTTCGCGGCTGCGTGGTTAAATGTGATTAAAACTTGGACACGGCATGTAGAAATTGTGTCTGCGCAAACCACATGGGCATACGTTTCACAATAAATTGTACTTAGTTACCAGGTAACGGCAGTTGTATAGATGCATTACATCAATGTTTTAAGGAATAAATAATTTTCCCACCAATCTTATCCTGTGTGCCGATGTTACGTCTCTATTACCTACTCCGTTTGCCTTGTAGTTTCCTTGTCCACAGGTCCAATAATTAGCGTCCTCTTTTTATTTAAAACAAATTCTTTAGAATAGATGTTGTTTTTAGGAGTGCTGCTGCAGGCTGCTTTTATATACAGTGTTCACGCCTTATTTACTTTATTTTAATATTTGATTCACGTGAACAATACCTGGACCAAACTAGTAATTACATCTCATTCTTTGCAAGTTGCAGTACAATGAATATTCTCTTATGAGTCTTTTTCCTATGATTAAATTAATTAATTTTCCGATGCAGCCGAACCCTTTATTTGTCGTGCGGAAAGATTTGGTGGCGACCCAATCTTTTAAGTTGATTTCAATGTCGGATAGCATTTCCTTATTCAAAGTGAGCTTCACGCAACTTACACACAACGTCAATTTTTTTCCGTAACTTACAAAATAGTCACCATGACGCAAGATAACTTACAACGTGTCTGTAGACGCCCTAAATAGCAATGTGATACCAATGTTACGGTCGCCCGCGGCAACCAGGAGTTATGGTTTGGTGTGCCATTTCTTTTCGTAGCAGTACGGTTTTGTTTGTCATCCGCGACACGCTTATAGCACAACGTTGCGCCGATGATATTTTACGCCTCGCCTTGTCGCAGTTCGTGGCAAGCCATCCTGGGCTTACATTTCAGCAAGGTAATGCCCGCTCATACACAGCGGGAATCTCTGCTGCCTGCCAAACCCTACCTCGGCCAGCAAGGTTGTCGGATCTCTCCCTAATTGAGAACGTTTGGTGTATTATAGGCAGAGCTCGTGAACCGGCTCTGTATTTTGACGGTGCGATGGACAGAAGGTAAATGCGGTCGGCGGCCACCGAATGAAATACTGTCCCAAGAATCTACATTGCGTTGGTGGAAGTGATCATGGAAGTGTGGAATTTAATACGCAACAGTGATGCGTGCAATTACTTGTGTAGGGAGGCTGTTTAGTTTTTCATGTTGGTAACACCACATAGCGCTCTGTATGAAAATCACTGACTGTGCTGTGTGCAGTCTGTGGCTGATTGGCATTGTTGAAATATTCTCTATTGTAGTGGTGTACAGTTGGATGTGAACAGCGCGTAGCGTTAGCCAATTGGAGGTGAGCCGCCAGTAGTGGTGGATGTGGGGAGAGAGATGGCAGAGTTTTGAGAGGTTACTATAAGCAGACGAACTGGACGTGTGTCCGACACAAAAAGGAAATTTGTAAAGATGGATGTCATGAAATGACTTTTGAACGCTATAAAGGTTAATACATTGATTGTTTTCTATCGAAAACTTCCATTTGCGAACTATGTCTATCAGTAGTTAGTGCCTTCAGTAGCTTGAATCTTTTATTTAGCTGACTGTATTGGCGCTCGCTGTATTGCAGTAGATCGAGTAACGAAGATTTTTGTGAGGTAAGGGATTCATGAAAAGTATAGGTTATTGTTAATCACGGCCATTCTTTTGTAGGGATTATTAAAAGTCACATTGCGTCGCGCTAAAAATATTGTGTATCGGTTTAGTGATGATCAGAGCCGGCCGAGGCGGCCGAGCGGTTCTAGGCGTTACAGTCTGTACGCTACGGTCGTAGGTTTGAATCGTGCCTCGGGCATGGATGTGTATGATGTCTTAGGTAGGTTAGGTTTAAGTTGTTCTAATTTCTATGGGACTGGTGACCTCAGAAGTTAAGTTCCATACTGCTCAGAACCATTTGAACTATTTTTTGATGATCAGAACAAGTAAAGTGAGAAATGTCTGAGTACGTTCAGTTTTACTCAGCTATTTGAAAATCATATAACGTAAGGGGTTTATCAGCACAGTAATTCTTAAAATTTTTCTAAGAGGGAGGGGGGTGGTTTCACTTGCAATAGGGGAAACGCCGAAGGAATCCAGCAGACAATGGGTGTTGACACCAGTGTACCACCAGGGCGCATCCAATAGCGGAGACAACCATCTACAAGATAAATCCACCAGAATAAATGAACAAACACAGAACATATGCTACAATGTTCGTAGCAGATTAGTAGCTGGGTAATTGGTTATGGGTTAAATGTAGTTTTGTAATAACAGAATTAGTTGTTTTTATACACATATATCAGAAATAAATGATATATAATTTATTACTATCAAAAGAAATGTGATTAGAATGGCTCATTTTAGCTTTTCAGGCAATAGGCTGTAATTATGAAGAATAAATAAATAAAAAATAAATATATCTACCGCTCCGGTTTGACACAATTTCGCACGAAATCGTTCTGGAGAACATCCAACTGTCTACCAGTCAACTGTTCGCACAATGGACACAGGTGGACCAACGTGCTGTTGACTTCGTCCGTTTGTGAAGTTGCTTCTGCTAAATGAATCATCAAATTTTTATGTAACTGTAATCTTCTGTATGCACATGTAAAGGAAATCTAACGATTTCCGTACCATTCGGACGATTACTTCGTGGCTCTTTAAGAGCGTAAAGCGCGCCAAACGCGGGTTCTATTGAAACCCAAAACGGCGTCCCCGAACTCTGTACTGGAAAGAGAGACATCGGCTGCATGTGACATAGGCGACGCTCTTCTATCTCTTTGGTCTTTTATTTATTTATTATTTATTTCACAAGTAAAGAGCTGCCGCCTGTTGTTATATAGCAGGCAATAGGCTGTAATTTTTTGTTTCATGCCATTGTGTTAAGAAAACTGTAAACAAGTTTCAATGTGAATATTAATGTCTATGTCAAATGTCAAGCAATATTGTAGTAGAATTGAACTGTTGCAAGATGTTTAAAATTGTAACTGTGCGTCTGGTCCATACGTAGGCAATGTGTTAGGATATGTAGAATGCAAGACCTCGGGTGAATACCCCGTCTGTTTGGGAGCGGTAAAAGGTGGATGGCAGGCGAGCGCGGGAAAATGCACGCGGGCACCGCACGGCACAACGGGCTCAGCAGTAGTAGTTGGAGTTTGGCACTGGCCTGAGCAACACCTTCCGGAGCGAGGAGGGTCTCCTGGAAGACGAAGCTTCACTGAGCCTCGGGTATGCCGTTCCAACGCCCACACAGCATGGCAAAAGTCAATAGGCACTAAATAGAAATTATTGCGACGCTAAGAAGAATTAAAGTGCCGATACGTCAAGAGCCATAGCTGTGGTTGTATGTGTGCTCTGTGCCTCGCCATCTCACCGCTCGCCAACCGTCGCATCGATACAAGCAGGTTGAAACTTTTAGTGCTGTATTCGTATGGACCACAGAGTGAACTGTTCAATGATAACCTAAATTTTACCAGAACTTTCCCCTCATTTAATTATCCTCACAACTAACCTAGACAGGGTCTTTTCCAAATATTGTGCAATCCGAGTGTCCCGAAATGAAAAATTAAATTTTGTGTTAATAATAATTAGTTGCAGACCTAGTTATGTTAGAATAGTGTTTAAAGAACTGTTTTGTTAATGAACTAGTAAATGAATAACGAAGGTCTAACGGAGTTAAAACATAACTTTAATATTGATATAGTAATCAAGTTTAATTATTTGGAGACAGATATAAAGGTATTTAAATGAGAAGAAAATAAGAAAAAAAAGAGTAGTAACTCATATACTGGAAATCTTGAACGCATAATAATTTCAGTAATAATTTTTTTTTACACAGTTTCAGAGTCCCCCCCCCCCCTTTTATTCATTTGAATTCCAAATTGATTTGACCAGCAAAAGTTAAAGTCAATATAAAAGTCAAAATTTACCAGTGTTTTATCTTTATAAAAATTGACATTTTGTGTGTGGTTCGAAAGTGCTATTTCTAGGGTAAATTATGCCCGATTTTTATCAGATAAATAGACAGTACGAAGTTTTATAGTATACATTATAGTGTAGTGTTATGTATTCATGGTTTTCCCATATCAGTACAGAACGTGAAACTATCAGTTCAATAGATTTTTTGGTTCTAAAATTTTACTATATTATGCAGCGTTACTACGTGTTGTTTTGCATGAATATACACCAACTTAAATTGGTAGCATCTGCAGTGTTGCTTTTGGTCCATCCTGACGTGTAATTGCATTTCGAACTTGCTTGACGGATCATTGTTATTACAGAGTGGATGTAAGTCTGATTTGCCACCATTCAGGTACACGTGGTCGATATCTATACGAAAATCCTTTCTCATAAGGCCAAGCCCGTTCACTTACCATAGTACAGGCTTTAAGGAGTATTGTGAGATATTACGTGTTATATAATATAAATGCAGTTTTATAAGTACTACATTTTTTGTTGAAAATCTTACAAAAGGACAAAATAAAAAATAAAAGATACATAATAAGCACAAAAATGTGTATATACAGTTTTGTTTAAGCTTGATGCTAGTTCGGGTAATGATAATGAATAATGTACGCAATAGGTTGTGGATGTATTTTAAATTAAAAGTGTATTTAATGGAAGAAACAAGAGATGGCGATTTGACTCATGTATGACGTTACAGTTCTTCCTTACCTTCTACGTCTATGGTTACATCTGTTACATATGTTTTCTTGACAGTGATGATACTTAATGTAATGATTAGTTAGATTACAATGTGTTTCCGAACTTAAGAGAACAGTGGGCATTTGGAGTCGGTTTAAAATGTCATAGTCAGCTGCATCAGCTGCTAGTGTTCCGTAGGATTTCGAGCCACTCACACCTAATGCAGCGAAAGAAGAAGAAATGTCACATCTTCAGATACTATTGTATGCTATTAAATGGTATAATTAATAACAGCTACATAGAGAGCTACATTTTGAGAACGATTCGGTTTGGTGTTGTCGAACCTTCGCTTACTTTTGCTATGTTTGTACGTTTATCTCGTCTTCACTCCCTGTGTGTAATATGGCATCCGATTCCGTGTGTGTGTTTCTATCCACGTGCTCTTGATCCGTTAGATGTTGAGTCTTATTCTTGCCTATCGTCTCTTCTGTCTGTATGCCTCATGTAGTACTCGCAACACCTCGTCTGCGATGTTGTTTATAGACTCCCAGTCATTCGTCTACGTATTATCTATCCAAGATAGATACGAAGCCCACACCTACTACAGTAGTACAAGTTTATATGCCAACTAGCTCTGCAGATGATGAAGAAATTGAAGAAATGTACGATGAAATAAAAGAAATTATTCAGATAGTGAAGGGAGACGAAAATTTAATAGTAATGGGTGACTGGAATTCGAGTGTAGGAAAAGGGAGAGAAGGAAACATAGTAGGTGAATATGGATTGGGGCTTAGAAATGAAAGAGGAAGCCGCCTAGTAGAATTTTGCACAGAGCACAACTTAATCATAGCTAACACTTGGTTTAAGAATCATGAAAGAAGGTTGTATACGTGGAAGAACCCTGGAGATACTAAAAGGTATCAGACAGATTATATAATGGTAAGACAGAGATTTAGGAACCAGGTTTTAAGTTGTAAGACATTTCCAGGGGCAGATGTGGACTCTGACCACAATCTATTGGTTATGACCTGTAGATTAAAACTGAAGAAACTGCAAAAATGTGGGAAATTAAGGAGATGGGACCTGGATAAACTGAAAGAACCAGAGGTTGTACAGAGTTTCAGGGAGAGCATAAGGGAACAATTGACAGGAATAGGGGAAAGAAATACAGTAGAAGAAGAATGGGTAGCTCTCAGGGATGAAGTAGTGAAGGCAGCAGAGGATAAAGTAGGTAAAAAGACGAGGGCTGCTAGAAATCCTTGGGTAACAGAAGAAATATTGAATTTAATTGATGAAAGGAGAAAATATAAAAATGCAGTAAATGAAGCAGGCAAAAAGGAATACAAACGTCTCAAAAATGAGATCGACAGGAAGTGCAAAATGGCTAAACAGGGATGGCTAGAGGACAAATGTAAGGATGTAGAAGCTTATCTCACTAGGGGTAAGATAGATACTGCCTACAGGAAAATTAAAGAGACCTTTGGAGAGAAGAGAACCACGTGTATGAATATCAAGAGCTCAGATGGCAGCCCAGTTCTAAGCAAAGAAGGGAAGGCAGAAAGGTGGAAGGAATATATAGAAGGTTTATACAAGGGCGATGTACTTGAGGACAATATTATGGAAATGGAAGAGGATGTAGATGAAGACGAAATGGGAGATACGATACTGCGTGAAGAGTTTGACAGAGCACTGAAAGACCTGAGTCGAAACAAGGCCCCCGGAGTAGACAACATTCCATTAGAACTACTGACGGCCTTGGGAGAGCCAGTCATGACAAAACTCTACCAGCTGGTGAGCAAGATGTATGAAACAGGCGAAATACCCTCAGACTTCAAGAAGAATATAATAATTCCAATCCCAAAGAAAGCAGGTGCTGACAGATGTGAAAATTACCGAACTATCAGTTTAATAAGCCACGGCTGCAAAATACTAACGCGAATTCTTTACAGACGAATGGAAAAACTGGTAGATGCAGACCTCGGGGAAGATCAGTTTGGATTCCGTCGAAATGTTGGAACACGTGAGGCAATACTGACCTTACGACTTATCTTAGAAGAAAGATTAAGAAAAGGCAAACCTACGTTTCTAGCATTTGTAGACTTAGAGAAAGCTTTTGACAATGTTGACTGGAATACTCTTTTTCAAATTCTAAACGTGGCAGGGGTAAAATACAGGGAACGAAAGACTATTTATAATTTGTACAGAAACCAGATGGCAGTAATAAGAGTCGAGGGGCATTAAAGGGAAGCAGTGGTTGGGAAAGGAGTGAGACAGGGTTGTAGCCTCTCCCCGATGTTATTCAATCTGTATATTGAGCAAGCAGTAAAGGAAACAAAAGAAAAATTTGGAGTAGGTATTAAAATTCATGGAGACGAAGTAAAAACTTTGAGGTTCGCCGATGACATTGTAATTCTGTCAGAGACGGCAAAGGACTTGGAAGAGCAGTTTAACGGAATGGACAGTGTCTTGAAAGGAGGATATAAGATGAACATTAACAAAAGCAAAACGAGGATAATGGAATGTAGTCAAATTAAATCGGGTGATGCTGAGGGAATTAGATTAGGAAATGAGACACTTAAAGTAGTAAAGGAGTTTTGCTATTTAGGAAGTAAAATAACTGATGATGGTCGAAGTTGAGAGGATATAAAATGTAGACTGGCAATGGCAAGGAAAGCGTTTCTGAAGAAGAGAAATTTGTTAACATCGAATATAGATTTATGTATCAGGAAGTCGTTTCTGAAAGTATTTGTTTGGAGTGTAGCCATGTATGGAAGTGAAACATGGACGATAACTAGTTTGGACAAGAAGAGAATAGAAGCTTTCGAAATGTGGTGTTACAGAAGAATACTGAAGATAAGGTGGATAGATCACGTAACTAATCAGGAGGTATTGAATAGGATTGGGGAGAAGAGAAGTTTGTGGCACAACTTGACCAGAAGAAGGGATCGGTTGGTAGGACATGTTTTGAGGCATCAAGGGATCACAAATTTAGCATTGGAGGGCAGCGTGGAGGGTAAAAATCGTAGAGGGAGACCGAGAGATGAGTACACTAAGCAGATTCAGAAGGATGTAGGTTGCAGTAGGTACTGGGAGATGAAGCAGCTTGCGCAGGATAGAGTAGCATGGAGAGCTGCATCAAACCAGTCTCAGGACTGAAGACAACAACAACAACATTATCTGTCCTATGTCCTGGTTTCCCGAACTCGGTCTTATATGTCCTAGGGCATCGCAGATGGGCATTGTTTGTTCAGGTGTGCCATTCTCACCTCTCTTTGGTCTTCATTGAAATGAACGTTAGGAACGTCTGATATGCTTGGTATTGCTCTGGGCATTCGTAACGACACCAAAGCTTGATTTTTCCACAATGTTGTTATTGCTGTTGTTGTTGTTTTGGTCTTTAGTCCTGAGACTGGTTTGATGCAGCTCTCCATGCTACTCTCCTGTGCAAGCTTCTTCATCTCCCAGTACCTACCGCAACCTACATCCTTCTGAATCTGCTTAGTTTATTCATCTCTAGGTCTCCCACTACGATTTTTACCCTCCACTCTGCCCTCCAATACTAAATTGGTGATCCCTTGATGTCTCAGAACATGTCCTACCAACCGATTCTTTCGTCTACTCAAGTTGTGCCACAAATTTCTCTTCTCTCCGATTCTATTCAGTACCTCCTCATTAGTTACGTGATCTACCCATCTAATGTTCAGTATTCTTCTGTAGCACCGCATTTCGAAAGCTTCTATTCTCTTCATCTGTACTGGATGTTAACAAATTTTTCTTCTTCAGAAACGCTTTACTTGGCATTGCCAGTCTATATTTCATGTTCTCTCTACTTCGAGCATCGTCAGTTATTTTTCTCCCCATATAGCAAAACTCCTTCACTACTTCAAGTATCTCATTTCCTAATCTAATTCCCTCAGCATCACTCGACTGAATTCGACCACATTCCATTATCCTCGTTTTGCTTTTGTTGATGTTCATCTTATACCCTCCTTTCAAGACACTGTCCATCCCGTTCAACTGCCCTTCCAAGTCCTTTGCTGTCCCCGACAGAATTACAATGTCATCGGCAATCCTCAAAGTTTTTATTTCTTCTCCACAGATTTTAATACCTACTCCGAATTTTTCTTTTGTTTCCTTTACTGCTTGCCCAATATACAGACTGAATAACATCGGGGAGAGGCTACAACCCTGTCTCACTCCCTTCCCAGCCACTGCTTCCCTTTCATGTCCCTCGACTCTTCTAGCTGCCATCTGGTTTCTGTACAAATTGTAAATAGCCCTCGCTCCCTGTATTTTATTCCTGCCACCTTCATAATTTGAAAGAGATTATTCCAGTCAACATTGTCAAAAGCTTTCTCTAAGTCTACAAATGCTGGGAACGTAGGTTTGCCTTTCCTTAATCTGTCTTCTAAGATAAGTCGTAGGGTCAGTATTGCCTCACGTGTTCCAACATTTCTACGGAATCCAAACTTACCTTCCCCGAGGTCGGCTTCTAGCAGTTTTTCGATTCGTCTGTAAAGAATTCGCGTTAGTACTTTGTAGCCGTGACTTATTAAACTGATAGTTCGATAATTTTCACATCTGTCTCCACGATATGGAGTGAGGAACTCGGCACGCTGCTCGATAACGTTCGAATGCACGCTCCGCGTGACGACGTCATCCGTGCAGTCTCGATGTTGCTGGCGATGCACGGATTAGAATTCCCGCAGTGGCCCGTGGTCAAATCTGCGAGAGGAGCAGGAAACAAACAGGGGCAGGAAACTGGAGGAGGAGGAGGAGGAGGAGGAGGCGCGCTTACAGGTGGACGCAACAGGTCAGGCCGGGCGGCGGCTGGCAGCTGGCCGATCCCTGAATTATGCAGCCGCTGGCGCCTCTGGGGGGCCGTTCGGGGGCGGCGGCGGCGGCGCACCGGAAACCGCGGCCATCAGCCGCGCTCGCCGCCCCCAGCCCAGCACAGCCCGGCACCTGTGGAGCCGCCATCAACACCAGCGCCAACAGCTTAATGGCTGGGCCGCCACATCGCGGCCTGCAGCCGGCGACGTGTCAGCTGCGTACAGTGAGACTGGCGCACACGAAAAGGCGTCGAAAGCAGGTCGACTAACCACGCACTGTCCGGATTCCGCGACTTACTGGGCACGTGGACGATGACGTTTGGTTTGTGGGGCGCTCAACTGCGCGGTTATCAGCGCCCGTACAGATTCCCAACCTCTGCTCAGTCCAATCTCGCCGCTTTCATGAATGATGAAGAAATGATGAGGTCAACAAAAACACCCAGTCATCTCGAGGATGGGAATCGAACCCGGGACCCCGTGCTCGGGAAGCGAGAATGCGACTGCGATATCACGAAATGGCGACTCGGCAGATGGAACAGCCGAGGGCTCTCAAGTGGTGTGACCATGAAGAAGACTCGAGATGGTCGAAAAAGAACTGCTGTAAACGGCCACATCTGAGACATGCGTGAACGGGCAGTGTTAGAGGCACGGGACTCCATTGCCCGTTGCGGGGATCGAATCATGGGTTCTCTGGTGTGGTGGGGGTGAGAAAGAGGATGGAAGCAGTGTGGCCACAGATGGCTCATGATTACTGAATACCAACATTTCTTAATCAGTTGCAATACACTGGTTGTGGGCCCTCTGAGCGAGGATTGCTTCCGCTGGTAATGTTCTCAGCAGCGATGGAGGTGGCCGGCGGACGTTCACCTGAGCGCGCGCTGCTGCGACTGTAGCCTCGCTGGTGTAATTGGATTCTGCTGCCTCCTCAGAGGCCACTGTAGTGGTGTTGGCTGGGGGGGGGGGGGTGTATGGTGGCAGGTCAGTGCCCTGTCTCAGTGACCATTGACCATCCACTCGTGCGGCTGTGTAGCGTCGGCGGGCCAGGGTCCCCAGCTCTGACCCCAGTCGCGGCGTTTGTAGAGGCAGCGTCCCACGATGATGGTGGTAGTGCATTACCCGGCGTCCGAATATGGTTAGAGCGGCGGCGTACCTCTGGCGCCTCCTAGGTGACGACCTGCGTTAAGGCGTTGTCTTTGATGATGGCAGTGATGACTCAGAACTGGTGGCGGCGCCAAGTTCCAGAGGCTCTGCGTCACTCTGACACTTCACGGCCCCTAAATACGCCTTTCTGCCACTGATGTCTGCGATTCTTCTTCCACAGCAGGTCGGTAAAATATTCTAGTACTGCTCGGCTGCTAAGGCGCAGCAGTCATGGACTGTGCGGTTGGTCCCAGCGGAGGTTCGAGTCCTCCCTAGGGCGTGGGTGTGTGTGTGTGTGTGTTTCTCCTTAGGATAATTTAGGTTAAGTAATGTGTAAGGTTAGGGACTGATGAGCTTAGCAGTTAAGTCCTATAAGAGTTCACACACTTTTGAACATTTTGAACTGCTCGGCTGACGTAACTGATGCGATTACCGCATTCGATGTCGACATCGTGGCTTGCGGCTTCTACATCTACATCTACATCCATACTCCGCAAGCCACCTGTTTGGCGGAGGGTACCTTGAGTACCTCTTTCGGTTCTCCCTTCTATTCCAGTCTCGTATCGTTCATGGAAAGAAGGATTGTCGGTATGCCTCTGTGTGGGCATCAATCTCCCTTTTATCCTCATGGACTCTTCGTGAGATATACGCAGGAGGGAGCAATACATTGCTTCACTCCTTGGTGTAGGTATCCTTGAACAAAGCCCGTACCGAGCTACTGAGCGTCTCTCTTGCAGAGTCTTGCACTGCAGTATATCTGTCATCTCCGTAACGCTTTCGCGATTACTAACGAAGCGCACTGCTCTCCGTTGGATCTTCTCTCTCTCTCTCTCTCTCTCTCTCTCTCTCTCTCTCTCTCTCTCTCTCTCTCTCTCTCTCTTCTATCAGCCCTATCTGACACGGATCCCTCACCGGTGATTAGTATTCAAGCAGTGGGCGCGACAAGTGTACTGTAACCTACTTCCTTTGTTTTCGGATTGCATTTCCTTAGGATTCTTCCAGTAAATCTGAGTCTGGCATCCGCTTTATCGACGATTAATTTTATGTGGTCATCCCATATTAGATCACTCCTAATCCCAACTCCCAGACTTCCAGTTGCTGACCCGCTATATTGTAGCTAAATGATATGGGATCTTTCTTTCTATGTATTCGCAGCACATTTCACTTGCCTACATTAAGGTTCAATTGCAATTGCCTGCACCATGCGTCAATTCGTTGCAGATCCTCCTGCATTCTAGTATAATTTTCCGTTGTTATAACCTCTCGATATGCTACAGCATCATCCGCAAAAAGTCTCAGTGAACTTCCGATGTTATCCACAATGTCGTGTTAAGTCTTCTGCTTGCCAGTGACACAGTGTTCTTCGTGATGCTTAACTCGGCTCTCCGCCGACCCAGTTACGTCACGGTGTCATACTACTGGACTGCGCAATGGAATATAACACGCATACCGATTCTTCCTTGCAATATTCCTTCACATTTTAACTAACTCGATTGCTGCAAAACTCCTACCTTTAATCACTCTCATCATTCGACTCTCCATACCGTAACCAGACACAAGGGTATTGTCAAGAGCGCCCCAGGGAAGTGTGATACGACACAATGTTCACACGGACAGGGTGAGCAGCAGTGTGCGGGTATTTGCTGACGACCCTGTGTCGCAGGGGAAAGCGTCATCGTTCAATGACTGTAGGAACACACAGGACGACAAAGACGGCGGCAGATTGTGGTTAAGTAGACTTTGATGCAGCTGAGTAGGAAAAAGCAATGTCGTAATGTTCGAATACAATTTTAGTAGTATACTGCTTCACTACGTCACATCAAAATGGTTCAAATGGCTCTGAGCACTACCGGACTTAACATCTGCGGTCATCAGTCCCCTAGAACTTAGAACCACTTAAACCTAACTAACCTAAGGACATCGCACACGTCCATGCCCGAGGCAAGATTCATAACCTTCGACCGTAGCGGTCGCGCGGTTCCAGACTGAAGCGCCTAGAACCGCTCGGACACTCCGGCCGACTCGTCGCTAGATATCTAGGCGTTACGTAGCAAACCGCTACGAATCGGAAGGAGCACGTCAGGTTAGTAGTACGGAAGTTGAAGGCTTGATTTCGTTTTATTGGAAGAAATTCGGGGGAAAGTGGAGCTCATCCGTATAGTTGATAGTGTATAGAACGCTAGTGCGACCCATTCTTGAGTACTGTCCAAGTGACTGGGATCCCCAACAGATAGGATTAAAGGCAGACACCGAGGGAATTTAGAGAGGTGCTCCCAGAGTTGTTACCAGTAGGTTCCGTCAACACTAGAGCATTACGGATATGCTTTGGGAGATTTAATGCGAACCCCAGGAGAGAATGCGACGTTTTGTTCTCGTATTAGTACTGAAAAAAATTAAGAGAACAGGCATTCGAAGCTGGCCTTAGGACTGCCGCCAGCGTAAATTTCGTGCACGAACCACGAAGACAAGGTGAGAGAAATTAGGGCTTGGACGGAGGTATAGAGACAGTCGGTTTTCCCGCACTCTACTTACAAGTGGATCACGGAAAGAAATGACTAGTGCTGATGTAACGTACCTTCCGCCATGCACCATACGATGGCGTCCGGATTAAGTACGTAAATATAGATGTAGGCGTCAATATTTTTACAATTTCGAAGTGATAATAATTTATTTTCTGTCGGAAGCTATCAGTAAACTGTAATTACTACCAAGTGTTCAGAAACTACAAAAGAAAACATTAAAGTCAAGTAACAAAAACAGAACTTAATGAAACCATTTGTGTTCTACTTTATAAAGCTTATTTTACAAAAAATAGAAAACAAAATATGTTCCTAACTCGTGGAATACCACCCGGTTAGTACTATTCGACAACGCATCGTATATACATTACATTAATGTACATACGATGCGTTGTCGAATAGTGTTAATCTACAATTTGAGAATCAGACAATTTACAGACTTTCGACAATCCGTTCCGAGATACACAGGTTCAAATTTACCTTACCTGTACAAGTAAAATACGGACGTACAATCCGGTGTGAGACGAAATCCAAACAATAAATGACCGCGTGAAATTGCTTGGATCTTAACCTTATTTTATCTAGGCATTTATCTGGAAGGGCTATCTTCCACCGCAAAAAGCTTTATCCGGTATCGACAAACACCTCAAAAACATCGTTTTTGGATACCAGAACCGAGCCGCAGATTGCAAAACGTCCATAAGCAGAATACAGGCCTAACTTTTACTTTACATTCCTAAGATCCAGATCTCTCACCGCCTTATCCTTACCAGTATGAATATGAAGATGGTATCTTCATATTCATACAAGTAAGGATAAGGCGGTGAGAGATCTGGATGTTAGGAATTTAAAGTAAAAGTGAAGCCTGTATTTTGTAAGAGGAAAGGTAATGTTACTTTCTGAATAAAGGTATTTGCTTAGAGCTAATGTCGGCGTTGGAATTTTTTTATACCAACTGGGACCATATCCGAAATTACCCGGACGATCTACGCTTCGCCTTCCTTGTTCCTAACAAACAGCAGAGGATTGATGAACTTGCTATAACATTTTACGACAACAGGATTAATTATTCGACAGCTGTTATTGTATTAGAAGAATTATAGTGCTATAAGCCTGATTTGGATGATTTAATACGTCAATTTAGGGACGCTTATAGAGAATATGCATTTGTGCCGAACGAAATAAGGTGTGCAAACATGTACTTTGATTTTAGGCAAGGTCGCTATAGACCATTGTGGTAGAATTATTAGAACCTGAATAAAGTAATCGAAATACTTCTCAATAAAATGGATAAGACTCCAATTATTAACTGAAAATGGATCTGTATAATCAAACCTGGTCGTTCGCTCAGCCCATCTACGTAGGCGAACATTAAATGACAACGAGGAATTATTACAATTATATAATGGTTGCGAATCGTGTTTAGTAATGTAAATTAATACCGATTTGCGACTTCTATAAATTTGAACATCAAAAACACCGTTAATACTACCAAACATAAATTCAAGTCCAGACCGAAATCTTCTAAAAAATCTTAATTTTCACCTTAATGTAACAATGCAAACGCGTCCAATTACCTTGCGCACAAGGTTCCTCAGACACACAATACTCCAAAAATAGACCAAACAGAAAGAATAGTGTCAACAAAGTGTTTTTACAGATTTATGTTTGTAACGTATTCTAAGCCTGAACAAAGTTCTGATACATCTAAAGTTAAATCCTGGACGGATTTAGAGAAGGAGTGAAAGTAAAAACAGTCTTTTCCAAGGGACTAATCCATTTTATATTGGACTCTAAATTGCTGGTGATGAGCCTGAGAAAAACGATAATGTTCAAAGCGAAGTAAAATATGTTACATTTGTTGTACGAAAGAACAGATACTATCTTCATGTAGTTAAGGCTAACCGGCGATTGACCTTCGTCTTCTGTGCTGGATGCACACGTATTGCCCGAACTATTACAGGACTCGGTAAGATTGTCGCGAGTAATGAGTGTAATGGGCAAAGGCACTACGAATGTAGAGTGTGGACATTATGTTGGGAATGTGGGTCTCACGGGATAGGTCCCTGCAGTCGCATTATCCTCTGCGCCCTCGGTGGCTCAGATAGATAAAGCGTCTGCAATGTCAGCAGGAGATCCTGCGTTCGAGTCACGGTCGGGGCACACACTTTCAACTGTCCCCGTTGATGTATGTCAACGCCTGTCGGGCAGCGTAGGGTCTTGATTTAATTATCATTTTATCATTACCCGTTTCCAGAATACACTTGTTCAAAATTACCGCAGCTGTAAACGTTAGCCGGGCGGGGTGGCCGAGCGGTTCTAGGCGCTACCGTCTGGAACCGCGAGACCGCTACGGTCGCAGGTTCGAATCCTGCCACGGGCATGGATGTGTGTGATGTCCTTAAGTTAGTTAGGTTTAATTAGTTCTAGGTCCTAGGGGACTGATGACCTCAGAAGTTAAGTCCCATAGTGCTCAGAGTCATTTGAACCTTCTTTTTTTTTTTTTGTAAACGTTAAATACGCACGAAAAAACCAGTGCTAGGTGACAACATAGTTTATAAAATGACGCAGCACAGAGAAATACGCCGTAAAGGGGCTCCACTACCATCAGAAAAGTTTTGGAAAACCCAAGTTGTAGAAATGAAGCAGATGCATTTTTTTTTTTTTTTTTGCGTATCTTAAATCCTGTCTGAGATGTAAAATGATATAGTTTTGAGTTACTTCAATGTCACGTAAGTAAACTATAAAAATTTTACTGGTCGATACATTTTTCTTTCATGTGAGTGACATACCTTTCTGTAATACGGAAAAGAAGAGAACCAGGGGAAAAATACTCCAATCGGAACACGAAAAGTTCATATGGCTCTGTTTACAGGAGTCTGACGAAAAGTGGGGTACGAGGTGCCTCGTTCTACCTTCTCCAAAATCCTTAAAGAATTACAAAAAATTTTGGCATGACAACGCATTCGCTTTTTTTTTTATCATGCAAGTCACCTTTCCGTCCCACAAGCTCCTCACTACATTTTGCTCACACCCACTGGTCCATCGCTTTAAATCGGTCAAAGACAACCACTCCCACCTGCTCGTTCTCACTCACTCATTCAGCCCAACTCAACAACGTCTCTCTCTAACAGATTCTCCGGTGTTCTGTCCTACTGCTACAGTCTCCTCTCAGTGTCACTGTCTCCCTCTTGCTCTCTCTTACTGCTACTATTCTTATTCCTTCCTTCTTTGCTACTGCTGCTGTCTCTTCTGTCGCCGTCTCTCTGTTCCTCGTTGTCACTGTGATACACTCCCTCTTATTATCACGTTTTCTCATCTACTTCCACTTTCACCTTCTCATTATTCCTCCCTCTCTTCTCCTCCCCCCTCCCAGTACTTTCTCCTTCCCTCTTTTCCTAGAACTGTTTTGTCCCAGTCAATTCCGTTCCACTACTACCGTGTTCCTCTCTTTCTGTAGCACTGCCATTGTCTCCCCTCCCTCCCCCTCCTCCGCTCCTTCCTTCTCTCCCCCTGTGTCTGTCTGTCTATACCACCCACAATAAATGCCAACTATCTTCCACTACTTATTACTTTTCCACTTCCTTTCCACTGTCTGCACCTCTCTCAGCACGCCACCAAAACTTTTGAAAACGCTGAGGAAGGTAGAATTAGGCAACTGGTACCCCACTTTTTAGTCATAGTCTTTTAAACAGAAGGATATTCGCCTGTTTTATAGCATTTTTCCCCGCCACACCTGGGCATATCACTCATACTAAAATAAATGTATTTGTCAATAACATTTTCGTAGCTTACCTATGTGAAATTGAAATAACGCAAAACTATATAATTTTATACCTCAGAGCGGATTTTATGAGCAAAAAATTTTGTATGCCCTTCACATGTATAAGACGGGATTCCAAGAACCATTCTGATGATAACGAAGACACTTTACAGCGAATTTCATCGTGATAACTGACATTATAATCTATTTTTTCACCTCACACCGGATTTTTACGTGCATATTTTTCTATGTGTAGGTAGCATAACCTCGAACTTCTGTGTCTCGGGAAATCATAAACACACCAAGAAAATTTTCAACGTTATTCGAGATCGAGATTTGAGGAATATCTCGCAAAATTTTGAGCCATTTATTGTGTGCAGCCGTCTTGGAAATCGTGGCCTGGTTTTGGAACGAAAAGACGGTTAAGAAGTCTTTTTTGAGGTTTTCTACATTACCGCCCGTGAAGTACTGCCTTACGACACACCGTAGAACACTTCACTGCTGCAGGGTAGTGACATTATAACGATCCTTCTGTTGGGTATACAAATGGTCCATAGGCCAAGAGCTATTCAGAAAACTTGACCTTACCTTTCTATCACCAACATATACAGAGATATGAGCACCGGAAAATCCTGTTTTCATGAACTGAAACTTGGAAAATCTTAGGTAGTAGATACTGGCGCATCTGTACCGATGAAACGAACAGCGCTGTTACGTCAGTGAACGCAGCAGCTGAATGCCTTTAGCTTCAAAGTGTAAGTATAGAAACTTTAACCTATCAAATTACTACTAACAAACTACTTTTATTCGATGACGTAATATTGTAGCTCCTTCTATGATATACTGGTGACATTCACCGAAATGAAAAGAATAATGGACAGAGGTATTTATACAAGAATATTTCTCGTCCCCTTGATCGTATTTGGGTGCCTTCAGCGCACTGAATTTAGTTTCAGAAGTTTAAAAAATCGACCAGATCACACATAATTTCCTGATACGGTATCGTGACTTCTCTTGCTCTCTATAAAACATTTTATTTAATAGGTGGGCTATTTCCTACTAACAGAAGCAGTTTCCTATTCCTCCGAGCATTACTTAAATTTAATAATAATGGTTTGTATGCTATTTTCGCTTTAATACTTCAATATTTTATAGCCTTAACTCTTATTTTAACTTTAAAAAGGTCTTTAGTATCTTATTTCTTCCTATATACATCGCATTGTAAACACAGAAGACGAGGTGAAAAATGAAATTAGTTAATGAAATTCATTTGTTACATCATATTAAGAGTGAATAAGATAAAATGAACGTTCAGCGTAGCGAACGGCTGAATAAAGTAACATTTTTTTAAGTCACATTTGATTTTAGTGAGTTGTATGCTTTGCAAGCATTTACTCGCCTGTGCTCCTGAGAGACATATATCGCCTCATGAAGTTCCTACATAAGGCGCAATATACAAGGTGTTACAAAAAGGTACGGCAAAACCTTCGAGGAAAAAATCCTCACACACAAATAAAGAAAAGATGTTATGTGGACATGTGTCCGGAAAAGATTAATTTCCATGTTAGAGCTCATTTTAGTTTCGTCAGTATGTTCTTCCACCTACGCTCAATGGAGCACGTTATAATGATTTCATACGGGATACTCTTCCTGTGCTGCTAGAACATGTGCCTTTACAAGTACGATACAACATGTGGTTCATGCACGATGGAGCTCCTGCACATTTCAGTCGAAGTGTTCGTACGCTTCTCAACAACAGATTCGGTGACCGATGGATTGGTAGAGGCGGACCAATTCCATGGTCTCCACGCTTTCCTGACCACAACCCTCTTGACTTTCATTTAAAGGGGCTCTTGACTACGCAACCCCGGTACCAAATGTAGAGATTCTTCGTGCTCGTATTGTGGACAGCTGTGATACAATACGCCATTCTCCAGCGCTGCATCAGCGCATCAGGGATTCCATGCGACGGAGGGTGGATGCATGTTTCCTCGCTAACGGAGGACATTTTGAACAATTCCTGTAACAGAGTGTTTGAAATCACGCTGGTACGTTCTGTTGCTGTGTGTTTCCATTCCATGATTAGTGTGATTTGAAGAGAAATAATAAAATGCGTTCTAACATGGAAAGTAAGCGTTTCCGGACACATGTCCACATAACATCTTTTCTTTCTTTGTGTGTGACGAATGTTTCCTGAAAGTTTGGCCGTACCTTTTTGTAACAACCTGTATAGCCATTGCTGGTTTAACACACTGCCTCGACGATAGCATTAAAGTAAATGTAACAAAACGCTAATTTACTGCAGTTTCATAATACTAGAACAAATGATAAGTGAAGATCTGTTGCAGATTGAAATAATTTTATTTTACGGTACTTACTGTTTGTGAGACAGCGGAACAGAAACAAGACGGCTGACGGTTTATGTACTCACCTGAAATCAAAAAGAGAAGAGGCCTTTTAGAAAGCAGGCTTCACTTGTGAGATATATAACTGCCTCAATACATTGCACTGAGTAGAACTAGCGAAGTGTCTGTAATCCTCGAAACTGACAGTTTTAAAACTGGGACAACCACACCTAAAATAGTTATAGATTATTGCTTGGCAAATCATACAGTGGTCCGTTTTATAAATTGCAAATATTAAAACTATTATAATGAAACTGAATGAAATGTCGTGTGTTCCACTGTAGCTGTACTTACTCAGGTCACCCACGCAACCGGTTCAGCAACTTTTAAGTTGCATCTTCTGGTGCTAATATAAATGTTATGTCATAGGTTGCAGAGTGACGCAGAGTAACAATTGGCTTTGCTAGGTGATGTTTTCAGCCCTCCTCACTTGATAAAAAAACATCGTCAATTGATAAAGAAATCGATCATCAATTATGAAAGTCATGCCTGTGCTAAGTCGCGAACTGTACACATTCCGTTTAAAATACGCTCTTGTCGGCCTATGTCTATAAGGAGCATTTTGTTAATCAAACGACGATGGTTTTTTTATCATGTGACGAGGGCTATAAAATTTATCTAGCGACGCCAATTGTTACTGTGTGGTAATGTATTGCCTATGACATAGTATTTACATTTGCACCAGAAGATACAACTTAAAAGTTGCGAAACCAGTTGCGCGGGTTTATAAGTGATCTGAATAAATATAGCTACCGAGTACCATTCGGCACTTTATTCAGTTTCATTTTAATAGTTTTGACACGTGATTTAAATAAAAAGAACTGTTCATGCTATGAACTATTAAGCAATCATGTACCTCGAAACTGACTCAAGTAATGCAATTAAAATAGAAGCCAATGGCTGATCAGCGTCATGGGAAGATGCATGAATGCATAAACTTCAAACGAAGTTCCTTTAGAAATATAAATCGTTTCACAAGATTGCTACGGTATTTGTATTCCAATGTGTCTTTCTAGAAATTATTTGCCAGTAACTTTTGTAACCATATACAAGATATAATGAGAAATGTCATTTGGAACATTCATCAAAACTGTTTTTAAGTGGCTGGAAACACTTCGTGTAACATTCGACTGTCTTCCGTGTAGAAAGGCGCTCTGATACAGCTGTGCAGCCGCATCTTCATTATCGTTCGCGCGGCCGCAAGTAAATATATACATGCCTGCTCACGAAATGAATATCGTGTCGTGTTTCAACGGAGCACTTTCCGTTAACTCACTACCTGTAGTAATCACTGACACAATCACACTGTAGCAATCACTGACACACACAGCGCGCTAAGAAGTAACACCAGAGTATATTAGATTAGATTCGCATGGGATAAACAAATCGAGTCATCTTCAGGAATTGTAGTCATGAGGATAATACTGAGAGACAGGACTTGAAGATCAGTACTAAGCGCCCTTCCCAAGGCGGGTTGTTGAAAGAACATCTATATCTACTCTTTCCTATCTTCTTGTTCCTCTTCTTAAAAAAAAAAGCCATAATTTTAAAATTTCCTCCTTCCAAATTCATGTCGTTTTCTTTGAAAAATAGGTACAATTACTGTAAGTAAATGAAAGATAATATGAAAGAGTATGTGGCGTATTACAGCAAATAGATACCGCAACACACTCCCAAATTATCATTAATTTATTGAAACTTGAACATAGTAAATAATTAAGTCTTGGAAACAAATAGTATTCTGACAGATGACCGAAATCGATGCTGTCACTGACACCTATAACATTCAGCACTTCATTACACAGTGATAGTTTCACATGAGAGTCCACGCGTCTTTAATATGGCACAATGTTCAATATGACTATCCCATTCTGACGCAGTTTAGTGTCTTAGTGGAAAATGTTACTTTTTTATAGTTAGTTAGTTAGTTAGTTAGTTAGGGTCTTTTGGAAGGAGAGATTATTATTGTTATGGATACAAAATATTTTTGATAGTAGTGTTGGTTATAAATGTTTAGAGGTTGTACACTCATTGAAATCAGGAAGCCCAATAGTTCATGTGAAAGTAATTGTGTGGGCTCCTGTTAGTACACTATTGCATTACACGTTGGCCACAGCAATAATGTCTGTCCATTTCTGTACTCCGTACATTATATGTTGAAAGTAACTGTAGCTTAACTCTTTAAAAGCAATCTGGTCTATGCAAGAAAAGCAATATCGTGACGTTAAGCGTCTGTACTTACGTACGCAAAAAGTATGAATTAGGTACCACAAAAACACACACTGTCTCAATACTGCAAAATGTACTCTTTATATCAGTAATGTTGTTAAGGTTCAATGACTTTCACTTTTACATAAGCATGAACTGGACATTTTACCTTAAGCCTTAAGCCTTGAGCCCATCCATTATCGATTCTGGACTTTTTACTTAAATCAGTTCCATACATTTTATAGAAAAATATTTGTGACAATCAGATCTCAGAACTCCTGTGGAATGATATTGTAACTGTCTGTGCCCTTTACATTGAGCTAGTTCTTACATACACACTGAAAAATTATATTACCTCGTAATGGCCGACAACAAGAGTCCAGCAATGTTATATTCGTCTCCGCAGCAGAGTGTGCTAAAAATTATGAAAACTCAAGAATATGGCAAATGGGAATTACATTTCTATAAATGAAAACATGTAACCACATTTACTGCTAAGTCTGTATCAAATTTAAGAGAATGGCGAACTTGAGTACAGCATTTCGCTATGACTCATACCGAGGACATCAGATCAATAGAGAGTGAACAAAACAACCAATCAGACAATAGCAAGTGAGAGCAAAGAGAAACCCCCCCCCCCCCCGGCGGTGATCTTATCGCATGGTTTTGTATATTAAATGCTACAAACAAGCGATTATATGTTAACTTCTTCTGGACGCATACTTGCCATATTCTTCAGCAATCATAAACGAAATGTTTACTAAATGTTTATAATTACTGTTTCTAGTATCACAATAATATTTCACTTTTAACAAAAATCTATATAGTTCGTATATTTTATATACACACAGATCAAAAAAAGATTTCCATCACCTCAGTTCCCAGAGTTCCGGAACCTGTACAGAAAATTGGAAGAGACATAAACATTATTTCTATTGTTCATGAAAACCACACATTGCATGTTGTACCACCATACACCGAGACATTTAGATTACTGTACACACCGGTACTTCTAATACCCAGTAGCATGTCCTGTTGTATTGATGCATGTCTGTATGCGCCGTGGCATACTATCCACAAGTTCATCAAGGCACTGTTGGTCCAGATTGTCTCACTCATCAACGGCGATTCGGCGTAGATCCCTCAGAGTGGTTGGTGAGTGACGCCGTCCATGAACAGCCCTTTCCAATCGATCCCAGGTATGTTCGACAGGGTTCATATCTGGAGAACATGGTGGCCACTCTGGTCGAGCGATGTCATTATCCTGAAGGAAGTCATTCACAACATGTGCACATTGGGAGTGCGAATTGTCGTCTATGGAGACGAGTGCCTCGCCAATATGCTGTTGATATGGTTGCACTATTGGTCGGAGGTTGACATTCACGTATTGTACAGCCGTTACGGCGCCTTCCATGACCATCAGCGGCGTACGTCGGCCCCGCATAATGCCATCCAAAAACAGCAGAGAACCGCCACTTTGCTGCACTGTGTCTAAGGTGTTCAGCCTCACCGGGTTGCCTCCAAACACGTCACAGACGAATTTCTGGTTGAAGCCACATGCGACACTCATCGGTGAAGAGTACGTGATGCCCATCCTGAGAGGTTCATTCGGGATGTTGTTGGGCCCATCTGTACCACGCTGCATGGTGTCGTGGTTGCAAAGATGGATCTCGTCATGGGCGTTAAGAGTGAAGTTGCGCATCATGCAGCCTATTGTGCACAGTTTGAGTCGTAACACGACGTCCTGTATCTGTACTAAAAGCATTATTCAACATGGTGGCATTGCTGTCAGTGTTCCTCCAATCCATAATCCCTAGCTGGCGGTCATCCACTGCGGCAGTAGCCCTTGGGCGGCATGAGCGAGGTATGTCATCGACAGTTCCTGTCGCTCTGTATCTCCTCCATGTCCGAACAACATCGGTTTGGTTCACTCCGAGATCTCTGGACACTTCCCTTGTTGAGAGTCCTTCCTGGCACAAAGTAACAATGCGGACGCGATTGAACCCCGCGGTATTGCCGTCTAGGCATGGTTGAACTACAGACAACACGAACCATGTACCTCCTTCCTGGTGGAATGACTGGAACTGATTGGCAGTCGGACCTCTCCGTGTAACAGGCGCTGCTCATACATGGTTGTTTACGTCTTTGGGAGGGTTTAGTGACACCCCTGAACAGTCAAAGCGACTGTGTCTCTGATACAATGTGCACAACTTAAGTCTATCTTCAGGAGTTCTGGGAAACGGGGTGATGCAAAACCTCTTTTGATGTGTGTAGTTGTGGACATGCTATAGCAAGCGAATCTTTAGTATGGCGACACTGGTTGTCGTAAGCGACGATTGCAGTTGGTCGCTGATTACACAGAGAGGGGGATGAGTGCCATTGTTGTCGCACGTAAATAACTCTCTGGATGCGGCGGATGATTCTGTCGCAATTTCAACTGCATCAGAATGGCAGTCAGATGAATATTTGTAAACTCTAGTGTGTTTTGGCAAAAGAAGTAACTTTAATATGTCAGTAGGAAAAGCTACGTACACTGTGTGATCAAAAGTATGCGGGCACGTGGCTGAAAATGACTTAAAAGTTCGTGGTGCCCTCCATCGGTCATGCAGGAGTTCAGTATTGTGTTGGCCCACCCTTAGCCTTGACGACAGCTTCCACTCTCGCAGGCGTACGATGGTTTCTTGGGGAATGGCAGCCCATTCTTCACGGAGTGCTGCACTGAGGTCGATCGGTGAGGCCTGACACGAAGTCAGCGTTCCAAAACACCCCAAAGGTGTTCTATAGGATTCAGGACACCACTCTGTGCAGGTCAGTCCGTTATAGGGATGTTATTGTCGTGTAACCACTCCGCCACAGGCCATGCTTTATGAACAGGTGCTCGATCGTGTTGAAATAAGCAATGGCCATCTCCGAATTGCTCTTCAGCAGTGGTAAGCAAGAAGGTGCTTAAAACATCAATGTAAGCCTGTGGTGTGATAGTTCCACGCAAAACGACGGGTGCAAGCCCTCTCTATGAAAACACGACCACATTACACCACCACCGACTCCGAATTTTACTGTTGGCACTTCACACGCTGGCAGATGACTTTCACCGGCCATTCTGCATACCAACTTTTGTCATCGGATGCCCACATTGTGTACCGTGATTCGTCACTCCACACAATGTTTTTCCACTGTTCAATAGTCCAATGTTTACGCTCCTTATACCAAGCGAGGCGTCGTTTGGCATTTAGGACCCCCATGAACCATGGACCTTGCCGTTGGTGGGGAGGCTTGCGTGCCTCAGCGATACAGATAGCCGTACCGTAGGTACAACCACAATGGAGGGGTATCTGTTGAAAGGCCAGACAAACGTGTGGTTCCTGAAGAGGGGCAGCAGCCTTTTCAGTAGTTGCAAGGGCAACAGTCTGCATGATTGACTGATCTGGCCTTGTAACAATAACCAAAGCGGCCTTGCTGTGCTGGGACTGCAAACAGCTGAAAGCAAGGGAAAACTACAGCCGTAATTTTTCCCGAGGGCATGCAGCTTTACTGTATGATTAAATGATGATGGCGTCCTCTTGGGTAAAATATTCCGGAGGTAAAATAGTCCCCCATTCGGCTCTCCGGGCGGGGACTACTCAAGAGGATGTCATTATCAGGAGAAAGCAAACTGGCGTTCTACGGGTCGGAGCGTGGAATGTCAGATCCCTTAATCGGGCAGGTAGGTTAGAAAATTTTAAAAAGGAAATGGATAGGTGAAAGATAGATATAGTGGGAATTAGTGAAGTTCGGTGGCAGGAGGAACAAGACTTTTGGTCAGGTGAATACAGGGTTATAAACACAAAATCAAATAGGGGTAATACAGGAGTAGGTTTAATAATGAACAGGAAAATAGGAATGAGGGTAAGCTACTACAAACAGCATAGTGATCGCATTATTGTGGCCAAGATAAATACAAAGCCTATTCCTACTACAGTAGTACAAGTTTATATGCCAGATGACGAAGAAATTGAAGAAATGTACGATGAAATAAAAGAAATTATTCAGATGGTGAAGGGCGACGAGAATTTAATAGTCATCGGTGACTGGAATTCGGTAGTAGGAAAAGGGAGAGAAGGAAACGTAGTAGGTGAATATGGATTGGGGGAGAGAAATGAAAGAGGAAGGCGCCTGGTAGAATTTTGCATAGAGCACAACTTAATCATACCTAACACTTGGTTCAACAATCATAAAAGGTTATATACATGGAAGAAGACAGGAGATACTGACAGGTTTCAGATAGATTATATAATGATAAGACAGAGATTTAGGAACCAGGTTTTAAGTTGTAAGACATTTCCAGGGGCAGATGTGGACTCTGACCACAATCTATTGGTTATGACCTGTAGATTAAAACTGAAGAAACTGCAAAAAGGTGGGAATTTAAGGAGATGGGACCTGGATAAACTGAAAAAACCAGAGGTTGTACAGAGTTTCAGGGAGAGCATAAGGGAACAATTGTCAGGAATGGGGGAAAGAAATACAGTAGAAGAAGAATGGGTAGCTCTGAGGGATGAAGTAGTGAAGGCAGCAGAGGATCAAGTAGGTAAAAAAACGAGGGCTAGTAGAAATCCTTGGGTAACAGAATAAATATTGAATTTAATTGATGAAAGGAGAAAATATAAAAATGCAGTAAATGAAGCAGGCAAAAAGGAATACAAACGTCTCAAAAATGAGATCGACAGGAAGTGCAAAGTGGCTAAACAGGGATGGCTAGAGGACAAATGTAAGGACGTAGAGGCTTATCCCACTAGGGATAAGGTAGATACTGCCTACAGGAAAATTAAAGAGACCTTTGGAGATAGGAGAACCACTTGTATGAACATCAAGAGCTCAGATGGAAACCCAGTTCTAAGCAAAGAAGGGAAAGCAGAAAGGTGGAAGGAGTATATAGAGGGTCTATACAAGGGCGATGTACTTGAGGACAATATTATGGAAATGGAAGAGGATGTAGATGAAGACGAAATGGGAGATACGATACTGCGTGAAGAGTTTGACAGAGCACTGAAAGACCTGTGTCGAAACAAGGCCCCGGGAGTAGACAACATTCCATTGGAACTACTGACGGCCTTGGGAGAGCCAGTCATGACAAAACTCTATCATCTGGTGAGCAAGATGTATGAGACAGGCGAAATACCCTGAGACTTCAAGAAGAATATAATAATTCCAATCCCAAAGAAAGCAGGTATTGACAGATGTGAAAATTACCGAACACTCAGTTTAATTAGCCACAGCTGCAAAATACTAACACGAATTCTTTACAGACGAATGAAAAAACTAGTAGAAGCCGACCTCGGGGAAGATCAGTTTGGATTCCGTAGAAATACTGGAACACGTGAGGCAATACTGACCTTACGACTTATCTTAGAAGAAAGATTAAGAAAAGGCAACCTACGTTTCTAGCATTTGTAGACTTAGAGAAAGATTTTGGCAATGTTGACTGGAATACTCCCTTTCAAATTCTAATGGTGGCAGGGGTAAAATACAGGAAGCGAATGGCTATTTACAATCTGTGCAGAAACCAGATGGCAGTTATAAGAGTCGAGGGGCATGAAAGGGAAGCAGTGGTTGGGAAGGGAGTGAGACAGGGTTGTAGCCTCTCCCCGATGTTATTCAATCTGTATATTGAGCAAGCAGTAAAGGAAACAAAAAAAATTCGGAGTAGGTAATCCATGGAGACGAAATAAATACTTTGAGGTTTGCCGATGGCATTGTAATTCTGTCAGACAGCAAAGGACTTGGAAGAGCAGTTGATCGCAATGCACAGCGTCTTGAAAGGAGTATCAACAAAAGCAAAACGAGGATAATGGAATGTAGTCGAATTCAGTCGAGTGATGCTGAGGGAATTATATTAGGAAATGAGAAACTTGAAGTAGTGAAGGAGTTTTGCTATATGGGGAGCAAAGTATCTGACGATGGTCGAAGTAGAGAAAACATAAAATGTAGACTGCCAATGGCAAGGAAAGCGTTTCTGAAGAAGAAAAAATTGTTAACATCGAGTATAGATTTAAGTGTCAGGAAGTCTTTTCTGAAAGTATTTGTATGGATTGTAACCATGTATGGAAGCGAAACATGGACGATAAATAGTTTGGACAAGAAGAGAATAGAAGCTTTCGAAATGTGGTGCTACAGAAGAATGCTGAAGATTAGATGGGTAGATCACTTAACTAATGAGGAGGTGTTGAACAGGATTGGGGAGAAGAGAAGTTTGTGACACAACTTGACCAGAAGAAGGGATCGGTTAGTAGGACATGTTCTGAGGCATCAAGGGATCACCAATTTAGTATTGGGAGTGCAGCGTGGAGGGTAAAAATCGTAGAGGGAGGCCAAGAGATGAATACACTAAGCAAATTCAGAAGGATGTAGGTTGCAGTAAGTACTGGGAGATGAAGAAGCTTGCGCAGGATAGACTGGCATGGAGAGCTGCATCAAACCAGTCTCAGGACTGAAGACCACAGCAACAACAACATGTGTGGTTAATGAGCAGCCGCTCGACCATGAAATCCAAGTTTTATCGCCTCACGCCTAACTGTCAGAGTACTTTCAGTGGATCCTGACGCAGTTCAGTCTGGAATTCCTGTGTGATGGTCTGGATAGATGTCTGCCTATTACACATTCCGACTTTCTTCAATTGTCGGCGGTCTGTCAGTTAGACTGGGTCGGCCTGTACCTTTCTGTGCTGTATGTGTCCCTTCACGTTTCCACTTCACTATCGCATCTGAAACAATGGACCTAGGTATGTTTAGGAGTGTGGAAATATCGCGTACAGACGTATGACACAAGTGACACCAAATCACCTGGCAACGTTCAAAGTCCGCGAGTTACGCGGCGCAAACTATGCTGCTCTCTCACGCTGTCTAATGACCACTGAGGTCACTGATATGGAGTACGCGGCAGTAGGAGCAGCAAAATGCAACTAATGCGAAAAACTTATGTTTTTCGGGCTGTCCGAATACTTCTGATTACATAGTGTAGTATTCAAAATTAATCTTAAACCTTATCAATTAATGTTTTCTCAACTACCTTCTTGGTATGGCTAAGAACTGGAAATCTGTCCTATGGTGTAACATTTGCAATGGCTTCCTTCTGTCAGCATTTCAACCTCACTGAGCATAAACTTGCTCGCTGAAGATGGATGCATTGTCCAGCTAGGCGTATCAATTTTACGAATGTGTCGTGTCTGTTTTTCGGACGTGTCCTCCGGTGACTGAAACGGCCATACTCACAACTAATTTTAAACGCTCTACAGCTTTCAAAAAGATGCATTATCTTTTAGCGACTGCCTACTTGCTTCGTAGGAGACGGGAAGCGGCGGTGTTTGTACAGCCTCCAGTGCATCGCCTGCTCCCTGCCGTGCTGCCCCTACCGGCTGGAGTGGAAAGACTCTCCCCCGCCCTCCGCTCTGTGTACCGTCCGGCCGCCACGGTTCTCCAGCGCCGTCCAGCCCGGCAGAGTCCAGCGCCGGCGGCTGTAAACAGGAAGTGCGCCGGGGACCTCCGGCCGGCCGGCATATGGCCCGGAACTAACTCCGGCGCTGGAATTGTGCCCGCCGTCTGGAGTGGGCTCTGGCTCTCTCCAGCGGGGGCTCTTTCCGGCCCGCACATCGGCGGCCCGCCTCCTTGCAGCTTACGGCTCCGCTTTCTCAAGTGCATTTCCGCGCCGCTTGCTGTCTGTCCTGTCCCACTCCCCCCTTCTCGAGGACGCTCTGCCGTCCACGGCACAGCGTGCGCCGACCATAGCTGACAGCATTACACGCCCTCCTTCCCTCCCTACTTGTCTGTTTTTATACCTCCCGTGCAAGTTGCGGAGCGGGGTTGTACCAGCGATACGGCACCGGACATTTGTTTCATTTATTATCACCGCCCGCTACCAAACCCAGTTTATATGGGCGCTACTAAGAGAGACATATCTACTATTAATTAACTTTACAATACAAAAATGGTTCAAATGGCTCTGAGCACTATGAGACTTAACATCTGTGGTCATCAGTCCCCTAGAACTTAGAACTACTTAAACCTAACTAACCTAAGGACATCACACACATCCATGCCCGAGGCAGGATTCGAACCTGCGACCGTAGCTGTCACAGGAAATTAATGATAGGAAATATACTTAAGTGTGCATCTAAGTATTCCAGTTGAAACGTCCCCTTAAAAAAATTATACAACACTGGTCTATGTGAAACGTCCTCTTTGAACAATTATACACGACTGTGCTTAAACTGACACACAATATCTTTAGCGCAACGCAATCTGACTTTCAAAAATCCCTACGAAAGAATGGCCCTGACTAACATTAACCTATACGTTTCACAAATCACTTACCTCACAAAAATCTTCGTTACTCAAGCTACTGCAATACAGCGAGCGCCACTACTGCCAGCTAAATAAAAGATTCAAACTACTGAAGGCACTAACTACTGATAGGCACAGTTAGCAAATGAAAGATTTTAATAGAGAACAAACAATGTATTTACCTTAATATTCATAATATATAAATCAGTTCGTGACACCAATTCTTACAAATTTCAAAACTCCGCCATCTCTCTCCCCACGTCCACCACTGCTGGCGCCTCACCTCCAACTGCGCAACGCTACGCGCTGTTAGCATCCAGCTGCCGCAGGTCAACACTACAGTGGCAGACAACAATGCAAACTAAACACAGACTGCGCACAACACAGCCAGTGATTTTCATACAGAGCGCTACGTGGCGGCGGCGTTACCAATAAAAAAACCCTAAACAGCCTACTTACATAAACTAAACACAGACTGCGCACAGCACAGCCAGTGACTTTCATACAGAGCGCTACGTGGCGGCGGCGTTACCAATAAAAAAAACCTAAACAGCCTACTTACACACTATACAAAAATTTGAAATACACACGTCAGAAAGAGCTTTGCTCATCCTGGTTCCCAGAACCCGTGAACATAGACGTTGACTGTGGGTATTTTACCACAGGCGCAGTCCCTTCCACTGTTCAGAGACGTCAATAAACCCGCCCAAAGATGTAAACAACCATGCATGAGCAGCGCCTATTAGACGGAGGGGGTCCGACAGCCGATCAGTTCCAGTCATTGCAGCACGGAGGTGGTACACGGCTCGTGTTGTCTGTAGTTCAACCATGCTACACGGTTACCCCAGTTCGATCGCGTCCGCATTGTTACTTTGTGCCAGAAAGGGCTCTCAGCAACAGAAGTGTCCAGGCGTCTCCGACTGAACCAAAGAGATGTTGTCCGGAGAGGGAGGAAAGACAGGAACTGTCGATGACATGCCTCGCTCAGGCCGCCCAAGGCCTGCTACTGCAGTGAATGACCGCTACCTACTGATTATGGCTCGGATGAAACGTGACAGCAACGACACCACATAGAATAACGCTTTTCGTGCAGCCACAGGACTTCGTGTTGCTACTCAAACCGTGCGCAATTGGCTGCGTTATGCGCAACTACACTCCCAACATCCGTGGCGAGGTCCATCTTTGCAACCACGAAAACATGCAGTGCAGTATAAATAGGCCCAACAACATGCCAACTGGACCGCTCAGAAATGCCATCACGTTCTCTTCACCGATGAGTGTCGCATATGCCTTCAACCAGAAAATCGGTGCAGACGTGTTTGCAGACAACCTGATCAGGCTCAAGGCCTTAAACACACTGTCCAGTGAGTGCAGCAAGGTTCAGATTCTCTGTTGTTTTCGGGTGGCATTGTGTGAGGCCGACGTACGCCACTGGTGGTCATGGAAGGCGCCGTAACGGCTGTACGATACGTGAATGCCATCCTCCGACCGATAATGTCACCATATCGGCAGCATATTGGCGGAGCATTCGTCTTTGTGTACGATGATTCGCTCCCCCATCGTGCTTATCTTGTGAATAACTTCCTTCATGATAACGACATCGCTCGACTAGAGTGGCCAGCATGTTCTCCAGACGTGAACCGAATTTTTTCGTCAGCTTCTCGCAAACGATGGTCCTTCACGATGAACAGCTGCAATGTGTCATCCTGGGATCTTAACCTACAACACCGTACAGATCGTTCCAAAAAGTCATTTCACAGCTGGGGACCTCTCCTTGTCAGAAGCTTTGTCATTGCTATCTGGAGGCAAATACTGTATAATTTAATGATACTCGCAGATTTTCAAAAGTATAAATCTCAATGCGTGGGATCCTTTGCCCATGCAAGACATTTTGACATCTTAGCAGCAGCTAGCTAATTTTGGTTTTCGTGTAGACCGACGAGACTTGAAGCTCATTTGTGGAAGACTGCGTCTTATAGTTTCAGAGGGACAAACGCCATTGTGTTCCACTTTTATTTTAATTTCTCTTATATAAGCAAACCAGGTCTCTTGGTATTTCTTTTTGAAGCAGTGCTCAGACCTTCGTGAAAACATTGGCATTCTGCCGCACCTTGAGGGGACTAATTCCTTATCAAAATGACTTTTCTTCATTACCCACCTTAAAGATGATTCTGATTCTAATCTTCGACAAATTTTCCTATTTGGACATGTGCTAGTGCCAATCAGCGCTTTTACCCCCGCAGTATTTCAAGGCGTAAAATGATTTACTTTATCCATTCCTTTCGGATCTTATAGTATTACAGTCACGCAGTAATTAGCAGACTTTATCATTAACGGCTACAGATGGTAAATACACTAAAAAACCAACAATAAAGTATCTTATTGATGCACTCACACTTCAGCTACTCAACTCTTTCTGTTCTCAGAACTGTAACTGGCAACTGTTCATCAACAATAAGCTCTCACAAGAATTATGCTGCACAACAAAGGAGCTCATTTCATTCAGCGATAGCCCTTTAACAATATTCGACGTATTAGACAATGGTAGGTGAAACAGTTTATGAAACCAAACCCAGAAATAAATTGTCAAAAAAATCTATGGAGTCAGATTATATCGCCCGGCACTGTATATACAGGGAGTTTCTCAAATACTTCAACCGACAGATTCCTCACAAAAAGATTATTAGAAACATAGTGCGAAAATCCTTCAGTTTCAAGTTCTTGGTTAGTTGATTAGTTGGTTGATTTGGGTGAGGGAAACAACAGCGAGGTCGTCGGTCCTATTAGATTACAGAAAAATGGGGAAGGAAGTCCCCCTTGCCCTTTCAAAGAAACTGTTCCGGCACTTGCCTGAAGCGATTTAGAGAAATCATGGTTCGAATGGTTCAAATGGCTCTAAGCCCTATGGGTCTTAACTTCGAAAAGTCATCAGTCCCCTGGACATAGAACTACTTAAGCTTAACTAACCTAATGACATCACACACATCCACGCCCGAGACAGGATTCGAACCTGCGACCGTAGCAGCCCCGCGGTTCCGAACTGAAGCACCTAGATCACGGAAAACCTAAATCAGGATGTCCGGTCGAGGGGTTTGAACCGTTGTCCTTCCAAATACGAGTCCAGTGTGCTAACTACTGCGCCATCTCGCTCTGTTTCGAATTATTAATAAAAGTTGACATTCAACGGTTTTCCAGGTACAACTCAACAACTTCAGTTACCTATGCATTTGTTTCCCTCATTGCATCACAGGTGACGTTGTTTTGCCAGGGAAATATGTTTACATGCATCATAACCATCCCCATAACAGTTCGGTTCTCGTTCTGGGCATGGCACAATGTCCCAGGAGATCCATGCAGCCAAATTGATGTACACCGACATGGACAGCACGGGGGCGCTCTTTTTGCACATTGAAAAGGCATTTAATGGCGTCTGGCATGACAGCCTATATGTTCCGGCAGTCTCTTGAAGATGTTTAACTTCTTCTTACGTAACAGGAAATTTTATGTGAATTTATATAGACATAAGAGTAGTGCTAAGTCGATCGAGGTAGATGTGCTCCGCGGATTTGTTCTTGGGTAGTGTTGTTGCGAACTACTTGTCAAAGCAAAGCAGCTTTCCTTCTTAGTGGATGACAATGCTGCCTATACCAGTCACACCAACCACAATTAAATAGTTCTCAACATCCAAAGCCACCTATATCAGATAATATAGTGACGTAATTTCTGGAAGATAAAAATCAATCTGACCAAGTGCAATGTCATAATGTTAACAACCAGAAGGAGACCTCCCAAACTAATGGACAAGATTCAAATGGTTCAAATGGCTCTGACCACTATGGGACTTAACATCTGAGGCCATCAGTCCCCTAGAACGTAGAACTACTTAAACCTAACTAACCTAAGGACAGCACACAACACCCAGCCATCACGAGGCAGAGAAAATCCCTGACCCCGCCGGGAATCGAACCCGGGAACCCGGGCGTGGGAAGCGAGAACGCTACCGCACGACCACGAGATGCGGGCAATGGACAAGATTCCTTGGGCATGATACACAGCACGGTACCCGACAATAGTGTGTACATGTACCAAGTTATAAGGCTTATCTGGAAAGTAAGGTGCGATCTGTCCAACGACACTTTGCACAGGTGTGTTGGGCAGTGTTTCTAGTATGGTCGTTGATTTATTATCGTCGGCCTTCTCAGTACAGAGCGCACAGTGAACGCGTGAAATGCCAAGAAAGTTGTGTCTCATGCCAAGTACGAGTTCCTGTCAGAGATTTCGCCCGTTTTCATGCAACCTGCACAACACAACTGTCATGCATGTCCCTTTGGTGACAGTTCTCCATAGGACACTGAAGGGGCAATGCAGTGTTTCTGATGGTAAATGTTTGATCACCGACCGTACAGCCTGGACGTGGGTTCCTCTGATTTTCATCTCTCTTCACATGATCCACTGGCTGTAAAGACAACAATTTGGCACGCACAACTAGATGTAGACGGGCATAGAGGATTGGCATAAAGCATAGGTGGTGGCTTCTGTCACGATGGTATTGGAAGGTTTGTGCAGTACTGCGACAAATGTATCAGTCGAATTGGTGACCATCTAGAGAAGCAGGTCGAAGGTGTAACTTGATGTTTCAAATAAAATGTGTTTGATTTTCATAGTGATTTCAATTTCGTGACCAATCGGACCTTACTTTCAGAACATACTGGCGTTCCACCATGTCTTCTGAGTGCTTCGCTTTCTATGTCAGTCAACGTAATTCTAAGTATATGGAACAGTATTCCAGAAATGCATTATATATCACTTCGTACACGTATGTCTGTTGTCAACATAGACCACACAGTGAGGTATTCAGTTCGCAAGCCATTCCGAAATTGACGATTGATCGGCGCACAATGGAGACATTATAATTCGACACGCAAATGAGTGGAACTCGCTTTATCAGGTGGCTAGGAATAACCGCGCCATACTTTGAAGTACTAAGTATTGTCACTTCGCATTGCAAGGATTCGTCTGATACCCAAAACACCTTCGGTAGCAGCGGTGACAGCTTGCTCTAAATGTCATTAAATTTACTCTCGATTAAGAGGTCAGACAAAAGTCACTGCTAACGAGAAAGGCGGCTAAACGTGCAAACAATATCACAAAGGTGAGTGAGTCGATGGTGGGTGTATTACGGCAGGATGGATACGATGCTAACTGGAGTGAGAGATCGAATAATAAACATACCATTGACAACATCGGTAAACATGTTGCTTAATAGTACTTTCTGCAATATTATGAGCAGTACAAAAAACACAACCTATAGGAAACCACTGAGTAATTAATGTTAACGTTTGATCATTCTCACTGCATCATGCCTAGTCTCCCTGTACAATTTTAGTCATTCCATCACTTCCCTCCCCAAGCTTCCCCCATTACCAAACTGAGGAACCCTTGATGCATCAGAAAGTTTTCCACCAACTGATACCGTCCTTTAGTTAAGTTGCGCCACAAATTTATTATTTTCTCCAGTTCTATTCAGTACCACTTCATTTGCTACTCAGTCTACCCATCTAACCTTTATCGTTCTTCTCTAGCACCATATTTAAAAAGCTACTATTCTCTTGTTGTCTGAACTGCTTATCGTCCATGTTTCACTTCCACAAAACCCTGTACAACATACAAATACCTTTAGAAAATATTTGCTAAGACTTAAATTTGTATTAGGTGTTAGAAAATTCTTCTTTTTGAACGATTCTTTACGTTCAATAACCAGTCTTCGTTTTGTATTCTCAGTGCTTGCCACATCGACAGCCACTTCTCCGCCCAGAAATCAAAAATCATGTATTAATTTTAGTGTTTCATTTGGTAGTCCTGTTCATTCAGAGCCAGTTCATTTAATTCGACTACATTTCATTACCATTGTTTTTTTGGTGTTCGTCTCGTCATATAGACACTACATTACACTTTCATTTCATTTTAGTTCCATCAAATAAATTGAAAATACGTTTCTATGGTCTATGGAACCAGTGTCGGTGGTGGTGGTGTTGAGGGGGGGGATATGTAGACTAAACCTGCTGTTATTCACTCTGTACATTGAGCAAGAAGTAAAGGAAACCAAAGAAAAATCTGGAGTAGAAATTAAAATTCAGAGAGAAGAAATAAAAACGTTGAAGTTTACCGATGACGTGGCAGTTCTGTCAGGGAGTGGAAAGGACTCTCAAAGTAGCTGAACGGAGTAAACAGTGTCTTCAATGGAAAATAGAAGATGAACATCAACAAATGCGAAACATGGATAATCGACTGTAGTGGAATTAGAGCAGGTGATACTAGTGGAATTACATTGGGAAGATGAGTTTTGCTATTTGGGCAGAAAAGTAACAGATTATAGCGGAAGTGAATATGATATGAAACGCAGAGTGGCAATGGCAAGAAAACCTTTTCTTAAGAAGAGAAATTTGTTAACGTAGAATATAGATTTAAGTGTTAGTAAGCCTTTTGTGAAGGCATTTGTCTGAAGTGTAGCCCTGTGTGGAAGCAAAACATGGACGATAAACAGTTTAGACAAGAAGATAATAGAAGATTTTTAAATACTGTTAAAAGCGGTGCCTAGTTATTTTCACAGGTTGCTATCCCTTTCTGTAGGGGGCTGTGATTTTTGATATTTTTTTTCCTAAACCAGCAAGGTAAAACAGAGGCCACAACTTCCACCGCATCAAGTGGATTTAGTGCTCACGTACTCACACTGAGCCGCGAACACTTCCCAGTGGGGGATAATGGAAAATGATTATTACTATTATCGATGCCGTGCGTGCAATGGTCGTGCCAGGCGCGTGATATGAATATTTATCCTATAGTAATGGCGCGAGACCTGCACGACCTTATAGCAACCGTTGTAGTTATGCATTATTCTACTGTGACATTAAGGGTGATTTCACGTAATGAGAGGGATAATGTAAGATTAAAGGACTCCCTTATTTAACAGTTGAAAATTGAACAATAATACACCCAAATGGGGGTGAGGGAAGAAAGAATTGAGTTCAGCAGCCTGTCCCAACGTACGTTCATAAAAAGCCACGATTGTTGTTGTTGTTGTTGTTGTTGTTGTTGTAGTGGTCTTCAGTCCAGAGACTGGTTTGATGCAGCTCTCCATGCTACTCTATCCTGTGCAAGCTGCTTCATCTCCCAGTACCTACTGCAACCTACATCCTTCTGAATCTGCTTAGTGTATTCATCTCTTGGTCTCCGTCTACGATTTTTACCCTCCACGCTGCCCTTCAATACTAAATTGGTGATCCCTTGATGCCTCAGAACATCCCTCCTTCTAGTCAAGTTGTGCCAAAAATTTTTCTTTTCCCCAATTCTATTCGATACCTCCTCATTAGTTATGTGATCTACCCATCTAATCTTCAGCATTCTTCTGTAGCACCACGTTTCGAAAGCTTTTATTCTCTTCTTGTCCAAACTATTTATCGTCCATGTTTCACTTCCATACATGGCCACACTCCATACAATTACTTTCAGAAACGACCTACTGACACTTAAATCTATACTCGATGTCAACAAATTTCTCTTCTTCAGAAATGCTTTGCTTGCCATTGCCAGTCAACACTTTATATCCTCTCTACTTCGACCATCATCAGTTATTTTACCCCCCAAATAGCAAACTCCTTTACTACTTTAAGTGTCTCATTTGCTAATCTAATTCCCTCAGCATCACCCGACTTAATTCGACTATATGCCATTATCCTCGGTTTGTTTGTTGTTGTTCATCTTATATCCTTCTTAGAAGATACTATCCATTCCGTTCAACTGCTCTTCCAAGTCCTTTGCTGTCTCCGACAGAATTACAATGTCATCGGCGAATCTCAAAGTTTCTATTTCTTCTCCATGGATTTCAATACCTACTCCGAATTTTTCTTTTGTTTCCCTTACTGCTTGCTCAGTCGGGGAGAGGCTACAACCCTGTCTCACTCCCTTCCTAACCACTGTTTCCCTTTCATGCCCCTCGGCTCTTATAACTGCCATCTGGTTTCTGTACAAATTGTAAATTGCCCTTCGCTCCCGGTATTTTACCCCTGCCACCTTCAGAATTTGAAAGAGAGTATTGCAGTCAAAATTGTCAAAAGCTTTCTCTAAGTCTACAAATGCTGGAAACGTAGGTTTGCCTTTCCTTAATCTATCTGCTAATGTAAATCATAGGTTCAGTATTGCCTCAGGTGTTCCAACATTTCTACGGAATCCAAACTTATCTTCCCCGAGGTCGGCTTCTACTAGTTTTTTTCATTCGTCTGTAAAGAATTCACCTTAGTATTTTGCAGCTGTGACTTATTAAACTGATAGTTCGGTAATTTTCACATCTGTCAGCACCTGCTTTCTTTGGGATTAGAATTATTATATTCTTCTTGAAGTCTGAGGGTATTTCGCCTGTCTCATAGATCTTGCCACGATAGCAGTCGTAAAGGACGGAACGATCGCCGTATTATCAAATGGAGTTGAATTTACTAAAGGAAGGAGTTATAGGCACGCAACGATCATCACCAGGAAATAAGTCAAAGATTACGAAAGATGCCACTGGGGTGAATTGCTAGGTAGCCTCCTGTTCTAAAGGAATAAAACCAGCAAGACGAGAAACTATTCATACAGGCGATACCATATAACTTTGGCTCGCGGTCCGACTACGTTAACGAAACATGAAAGGGAGCCAGACACTCACCATGTGGCGTAGGACAAAGAGTAGAAGTTTTCAAGCTAGGAAGAAATAAATTCTGAGTCGAATTTTACACGGGAGAACTGAAAGAGCTGCTACCAGACGAAGCGGAAAAGCGAGCATGAAAGTATACACTTTAGTGCCGTACTACAGGCTCCTGTGACTAACCAACACGTCTCGCACACTATACACAACGATACAAGGAAAACCTACAGTGGTATAACCCGGAAAAATGGCGTAAACCGTAATTTAAGGAACGCACATCAGTAAAATGACCTATATGGTTCCCTCTGGGCCGCAGGGCGCGAATCTACAGTGCACTTCGGCGCTCACGCTTACCGAAGTTCATCTCCTGGAAGCGGCACCTCCGGTCTCACCTCCTTTGTCCACTGTACACCCGCGGAGGGCGGTTAGCGCCCAGCCGCGTAAAACTATGCGTATCTGAACAGGCCAATCAGAGGGCCGGAATTTCACAGGGAGGCAACCTCGCGACGTCAAAATCGAGCAAAAATAACAGTTACAAGGCTGGGTTGTTTGGGGGAAGAGACCAAACGGCGAGGTCATCGGCCTCATCGGATTAGGGAAGGACGAGGAAGGAAGTCGGCCGTGCCCTTCCAAAGGAAGCATCCCGGCATTTGCCTATAGTGGTTTAGGGATACCACGGAAATCCTAAATCAGGATGGCCGGACCCGAGATTGAACCGTCGTCCTCCCGAATGCGAGCCCAGTGTGCTAACCACTGCGCCACCTCACTCGGTGGTTACAAGGTTGGTAAGGCAGCTTTGGGAACTGAGAACAGGGAAACTTTGGCCTCTACTGAAGGTTCAAACGACACCACGTGCTGCCCTGGCGATCGGAAAAAGGATGGGAAACGGGGAGCCATCATGCCTGTTAGGAAGACTGCTGCCCTCGCCCATAAATAAAGAAAATTGCTAGCGCCAAGCTCCTCTCCCAGATCAGTGAGAGACACTCTGTAAACATCTTCAAATAAATGAAGCAACCCCTAAAAATTATTAACAGGGCCTGAATTATTGTACTACCGAATACCAGATTGCTGGGATTAGGAATATGAAATACGAGCACTGAACGCTGAATGAAGTGCACGTCTTCCACTGTGCTACTGAAAAATGCTCAAGATTACATGGATAGATCACGTAATGAGGAGATACTGAGGAGAACTGCGGAGAGAAGAAATTGGCGGCACAACTTGACTAGAAGAAGGGATCGTTTGGTACGGCACACTCTGAGACATCAAGGGATCACTAGTTTAGTATTGGAAGGAAGTGTGGAGGTAAAAAACGCAGAGGCAGAGCGAGAGATGAATACGGTAAGCAGATTCAGAAATGAGTAGGTTTCAATGCTTACTTGGAGATGGTGAGGCTACCACAGGGTAGAGTAACATGCGGAGCTGCATCAAACCATTTTACAGACTTACGAACACCACAACGCATGTTACACTATCTACATTCCGTATTAATTGTATCTTTTTCAGTAACAGGTGCCTACCGCTATATAAAAAGGCGTTTTTCGGGAAACACACACACACACACACACACACACACACACACACACACACACACACACACACACACAGGCGAGGGCGCGCGTTGTAGGGGTAGGATGGAGCGGACAGAGGGGGGAATGACAGGGAGAGTGGGATGAGACTGTAGTGTAGTACATGACACTCTGGAGCCTCCAGTGTCCAGCACAACACGCTGGAGCCTGCTGGAGCAGGGCTGCCGTTACTCCGGGAGTTAGTTCCAGACCATGAAGCGGCGTCTCTGTCCGTCTGTCTGCTGCAGGGTGTGGGGTGGGTTGCTGGACACATTTCCGGCGCTTCCTGTTTACCAGGAAGAGAGAGAGAGAGAGAGAGAGAGAGAGAGAGAGAGAGAGAGAGAGAGAGAGAGAGAGAGGGGGGGGGAGTGAGGGAGAGAGGAGGGGGAGGGGGAAAGAAAAAAGGACCCACCAGAGAAGAATGTCCCGACATGCAGCACAAAACATGATGTACTGGGAGGTGTTCTGGAGTTGGAAGAGGAGAACACGCCACCATTGCGTCACTCCATATGTTTCTACCAGAGCTGACAACTACACGTGGTTGTAGGTGATACACACACTGGGATGGTTGCTAATGCTGCTGTTATGACTCAAGACTCTCCCACATGATACCGCGAAGAGAAGGTTCCAAGCAATCGTGTACAAAGTTCCACTCACCTGGTGGTGAACTTCCCTCATACGCACGCCTCCTTGAGTCACCGACATGCAGTTCTCAGCCGGAAAGAGCTATAGAAAAGCCACTGCACACATTATTATGCTAAGCTGCACTACCGAGCGAGCTGGCGCAGTGGTTAGCACACTGGACACGCATTAGGGAGGACGACGGTTCAAACCCGCGTCCGGCTATCCTGATTTATGTTTTCCGCGATTTCCCTAAATCGTTTCATGCAAATGCCGGGATGGTTCCTTTGAAAGGGCTCGGCCTACTTCCCTTCCCATCCTTCCCGAATCCGATGAGATCGATGACCTCGCATTTTGGTGTCGCCCCACCCCCTCCCACGCCCCCAAATCAACTCACCCCAAATCAAGCTACACTATAATTCTTTTATCTGTGGAAGCTTAATAATAGTTAAATAAAAGTATTTGCGTGCTTAAGATTTCACTCTATTACGGTAAGCTTGCATACACCAGTCACTACCAAGTCTTAGTATAAACTGTACAAAGCCTGAAAAGTCCACATGAACACCTCAATCACAGCCGTAACTAGTTTATGGTAATTCTTCATCGAAAGTATACGAACTGATTCCTTTTTTTTTAATTACTTGCTCATATGTTGCTACAATCAGTCTCACGTAACAAAATGTTCAACTTCGAGAGTAAGCAACAAGCGACACTGTGGTTAGTTATTTAAATGTCACTAAATGATCTTAATTTCACCCTTTGCTTTAACTCCAATTCCCTTCCACATTTTACGGCAGTTCTGAAACGTTTCAGTACCGAAATATGACAATGTTAACAATTTTCAACGGAGCACATATTGTTTCGTCTGATCCCAATGAGATCCAAGCCACAACTCTGGTGTCTCTACACAAAAGAAACGTCTAGTTCCCTAGAAAAACTTGCGAATATGCTAATTTCTGATTCACAAATATCACAGACAGTGGGAAAGCAGCATCAGGTAAGCTCTATCCCGCACATACAGGGTGTTTCAAAAATGACCGGTATATTTGAAACGGCAATAAAAACTAAACGAGCAGCGATAGAAATACACCGTTTGTTGCAATATGCTTGGGACAACAGTACATTTTCAGGCTGACAAACTTTCGAAATTACAGTAGTTACAATTTTCAACAACAAATGGCGCTGCAAGTGATGTGAAAGATATAGAAGACAACGCAGTCTGTGGGTGCGCCATTCTGTACGTCGTCTTTCTGCTGTAAGCGTGTGCTGTTCACAACGTGCAAGTGTGCTGTGGACAACATGGTTTATTCCTTAGAACAGAAGATTTTTCTGGTGTTGGAATTCCACCGCCTAGAACACAGTGTTGTTGCAACAAGACGAAGTTTTCAACGGAGGTTTAATGTAACCAAAGGACCGAAAAGCGATGCAATAAAGGATCTGTATGAAAAATTTCAACGGACTGGGAACGTGACGGATGAACGTGCTGTAAAGGTAGGGCGACCGTGTACGACAACTACAGAGGGCAACGAGCAGCTAGTGCAGCAGGTGATCCAACAGCGGTACATCGCACGGCCGACGTCTTTAATTTCCTGAATGAATATTTCGATGATCGTGTGATTGCTTTGGGCTATCCGAAACATACAGGAGGCGGCGTGGATTGGCCTCCCTATTGGCCAGACATGAACCCCTGTGACTTCTTTCTGTGGGGACACTTGAAAGACCAGGTGTACCGCCAGAATCCAGAAACAATGGAACAGCTGAGGCAGTACATCTCATCTGCATGTGAAGCCATTCCGCCAGACACGTTGTCAAAGGTTTCGGGTAATTTCATTCAGAGACTACGCCATATTATTGCTACGCATGGTGGATATGTGGAAAATATCGTACTATAGAGTTTCCCAGACCACAGCGCCATCTGTTGTTGACAATTGTAACTACTGTAATTTCGAAAGTTTGTCTGCCTGAAAATGTGCTGTTGTCCCAAGCATATTGCAACAAACGGTGTATTTCTATCGCTGCTCGTTTAGTTTTTATTGCTCTTTCAAATATACCGGTCATTTTTGAAACACCCTGTATATACAGAACCATTCGAAATATGTCCCTGTATCACAACAGTAAATTCCCCTAAATAAATTCAGAAAACGCACAAACATAAAATTAATTCCATCTTAACAAAATTACTTTTCCGAAATTATGTTCTCATTTCGGCAGCACCAGAAACGGACGAAATAGTTTATAATATATTCACCTGTACGAACTTCTAATGAATACATCATTCTCGAACATTTCTGACGGGACCAATCACTTTACAATATGATATAAGAACTTTACATACAACAGAATTTGGGTTTTTCTTCTTCTTTCTCTCTCATAAGGAAGCACCTAGAGTGGTGGCACATAGGTTAGCACACTGGACTCGCATTCGGGAGGACGACGGTTCAATCCCGTGTCCGGCCATCCTGATTTAGGTTTTCCGTGGTTTCCCAAAATGGTTCCAGGCAAATTCCGGGATGGTTTCTTCGAAAGGCCACGGCCGACTTCCTTCCCCATCCTTCCCAAATCCGATGAGACTAATAACCTGGCTGTTTGGTCTCCTCCCCCAAACGAGCCCATAACGAAGCACAATAATAAGAGCAATTAATAAGCACTCCATCTTGAGGCCACGAGAGCCCAACCGGGACCATCCGTCCGCCGTGTCATCCTCATTGGAGGATGCGGATAAAAGGGGCGAGTGGTCAGCACACCGCTCTCCCGGGTCTAAGATGGTATTCTTGACCGAAGCCGCTACTATTCGGTCGAGTAGCTCCTCAATTGGCCTCACGAGGCTGAGTGCACCCCGAAAAGTGGCAACAGCGCATGGCACCTGGATGGTCACCCATCCACGTGCCGGCCACGCCCAACAGCGCTTAACTTCGGTGATCTCACGAGAACCGGTGTATTCACTGCGGCAAGGCCGTTGCCGAGTAATTAATAAGCAATTAAAAAATTAAATAAACAAAACGGGTAATAATATGAACATTATTTTGACTGCAGCTCTAAGACTGTCAGATAGTGACCTCTATCATATCGCATAGAAACTACATACACTCCAGGCATCTGACGCCACCCGTCTTAAAAGTGACTCACCCTGCTAGTTCAGCAGCTCTTAATGTCCCATTTGAATCGGCATGATGTGAGGTGTTGCACCTAAAGCGGTTGGACAAAAATTTGGAAACACAGTAGATGCATGGTGGAACATAAACGCAGGTAGCACCCCACACGGCGGGTTGCGCTGTTGTATCTGACAATGATGGGTAACTGCGCAATGCCCTCAGTATAGTGCAACTGTCTATCATCGTCAGAACAGTGTTCTGTGTAATTGTGAGTGCTTCATGTCGGAGCTCAGTGAATTCGAACGTAGGGTGGTCGTATGTTGGGTGCTTCCATAACCAAGTTAGCCGAAGTGTTTGGTGTTCAAAGAGGTACCGTATCGAAGATTAACACCGCATCAGGGGAGAGTGGAATAACATCATCAGCACAATGCGGACGAAAGTGTGTTGTGTGAGAGATCGTGAGAAACGGCCATCGAAGAAATAGCGACAGACAACAAGAGGATGGCAGCTGCAACACTCACTGCAGAACTGAATGTCGCCCTCAATAACCCTGACAGCACCAAAAGAACGCGAATGGGGCTGCATAAGCAGGGAACTATAGGGTGTGTTGGATATCCAAAACCACTCATCACGGGTGCAGGTGCCTGTAATAGGACAGCATGGTGCCCGAGACAAAGAAAGCTGGAGTATGGGCAAACGGAAGAGAGTCAGTTGGTGGGATGTCTGTTGTTTCACGTCCACCCCGATAGCTGAGTGATCAGCGTGACGGACTGCCGGACTATGGGACCACGTTCGATTAGCGGCTGGGTCGGGGGATTCTCTTCGCTCGGGGACTTAGTGTTGTGTTGTCTTCATCATCATTTCATCCCCATCCGGAGCGAAGGTCGCCAATGTGGCATCTAATGCAATAAGACCTGCACCAAGGCGGCCGGACCTTTCCCGTAAGGGGCCTCTCGGCCAATGACTCCAAACGCTCATTTCCATTTCTTGTTTCACATTGTGTGTTCCAACTTCTGTCCAAGTTTACGACGCAAGAGTGAACCATGGCGAAGGTTCTATGATGGTTTGGGAAGCCATATCTTAGTATTCCATTAGACCCCTGGATATTCTTCAAGAATATCAATGTGACCATTTTGGCTGATCTTGTCCATCCCATGGTACAGTGTTTGTTGCCCAGTGCTTTGTTCCAAGACAGGATCCCTGGTCACACAGCTCGCAGGACTGGTTTTGCGAGCACGAAGATGAAATGTCGCATCTGCGTTAGCCACCACATTCACCATGTTTCAGTATTATTGAGCGTTTATTGTTTATTGTATACTTTGGAGAGGCGGTTTCGTGATTGTTGCCCACGGCCATCTTCGTTACCTGAAGTTGCGGCAGGCAGAATGATATATCAATTTACAATGAAATGAATACCCTTAGCTTCATACATGCGTTGACATAAGTCAATGGGGACAGTTGAAAATGTGTGCCCCGACCGGGACTCCAACCCGGGATCTCCTGCTTACATGGCAGACGCTCTGTCCATCTGAGCCACCGAGGGCACGCAAAATAGTGCGAATGCAGGGACTTACCTCTGACACGCGTCACGCGAGAGCCACAGTCACAACTTCTTGTCTCGCATTATATTCATAGCGCCCCTGCTCATCATACTCATTACTCGCGGCTTTACCGCCAGTTCCCGTAAGATTTCGGGCACTGTTTGTGCATCCACACTGAAGAAGATGGTCAAATGGCCGGTGAGCCTTAACTATATATACAGAACAATAGAACATTCCGTTGAAAATCATACAAGATCTGTATGAATGCCAACGGCTTTCCTACACCGTAGCAGGCATGGCAGTTTTTTCGTGTCTCCATATTTTTGTCCAACTCCAAGACATGCCGTGATTCTTGACATCTCAAAGGTATTTGACTCATTATCACACTAAATCCAATATTAGAAAGTAGGATTAATTGGGGTATCAAACAAAATTTGTGACTGGGTCTCACATCTGTTGCTAGAGAGGACACAGATCTTGACTGGAGGGTCATCAAGTGAATTAAAATTAATGTAAGGCGTGACCCTGCAGCATTTCTGTTGATGTAAATGGTCTGTAGTGAAGCGTGTTTGGAGCTTTTCTGTCCCTGTTGTGTATTAAGTAGCTAACAGGCAGTATTAATAATAACATGAGTTGTTTCAGATGGTGTAGTTATCAACGAGGAAGCGGTGTACGAAAGTACGTTTTTGAAATAGTCAGTCAGATATTGATAAGTTTTTAAAGTGGTTCAAGACTGCGTACTTGCTTTAAATGTTCAGAAATGTAAAACTGTTCGCTTCAGAAGGGAGGGAGGAATCGGTGATGAGGTGGGAAGATGGGTGATAAAGGGGCAAGGATGGGTGATGAGCGGTGAAGCATGGGTGATAGGCAGGGAGGGGTGATGAGAAAGAGAGGAAAGCGTGGGGATGGTAGAGGAGGGAGGTGGAACGAAGGATGGTTAATGATCGTGGGGGAATGTCGGATAAGGGAGGGGAATATTAGCATTGATAGTTATCTACAGTCGTGTTAATGAATGGGAGAAACAGTCCAGTACATTACCAGATGTACTATAAATGCACCATGTACTAATTACAATCGTACAAGTACCACAGCCTGAAGCTGAATTTGTTAAACAGAACGCAACAAACTCGAAATAATGAGATACTTATAAAATTCATATAAACGACGATAAGACTACAAAAACAAAAAAACAAAAAAAAAAAACGAGAAAACAAATGCTCCACTGGGTACAGAACGCAGTTGCAGAGAGGTGTTAAATTTCGTGCTCTCAAATGGAAACATTATCCAAAAATAGGAAAAAAAAACCTTGTGACAGGATTTCAGCATAGGGCGTATCAGGAGCACAGGGTTATGTCTGTCACAACGGGTGAGGCAACTTCAGGGGTGAGGGTTGGGGGTTATTAATTGTATTATCGTAATATTGTATTACGGTAGCCCGTGATCTACTTTCACTCATGATGCATGTGGGAACTCTCATATCTAGAAGCTATATCAGTACAGAGTGACAAAGACGCCAGATGCTTCCTGGCACCTTTCAAACAGCTGCAACTACCATTGTGGTTAAAACTTCATGGCAGAGTAAAACTGTGTGCCGGACCGAGACTCGAACTTGAGACCTTTTTCCTTTCGAGGGCAAGTGCTCTACCAACTGAGCCACCTAAGCACCACTCACGCCCCGTCTTCACAGCTTTACTTCTGCAAGTACCTCGTCTTCTACCTTCCAAACTTTACAGGAGCTCTCTTGCAAACCTCCCGGTCCCGATTCCGAGTCTCGGTCCGGCACACAGTTGTAATCTGCCAGGACGTTTCATATCACTCCGCTGCACAGTGCAAATCTCATTCTGGTACCATTGTGGCTGTACTGCACCACAGAAACCTGTTAATCTCTGCCTACTATAGTTGTAGCGCAGAGATTCTCGTAGCATTCCAGCCATGTGTACCGTATACTCCAAAGATGCAAGACAGGAGTGCACAGGAATGGGTACGACAAGGCGAGCTACCCCCTTTCTGACTCAGCGGTATTGGTACGCCACAGTCTGCGAACGACACCATGCTAAACGGTAGGATCATCAACGATGTCATCACGACGGCCATTCGCTACCAGGCTCCATCTCCCTACTTTTTCTTTCTCCAGGGCACAGATTCTCCGCTCCAGCCTCCGCTTCCTGCCAGCACTCTCCAGCCGCCGGCAGGGAGCGCCTGCCCCGTTTCAGCGGGCGCCTGTGTTTTACAACGGCGGCGGTCCTCCAGATTACTCCAGAGGGCTAGAGGGGCTCCAGATTAACCGGAGTCGCCGGGGCCCTGGCCTCCAGTAAAAGGAGCAGCGAAGGCTGCGCAGAATGACAAAAAAGGACCGTCCGCTGACGTGATTACTTGCTCGCGACGCGGTCCTCTGCTGCTGATGGCGTAATGTCCGTCCTCCATTACCCTACATCCGAAAAAGGGCAACCATAGCGCCGGAGGTGGGCGACTGCCGCCGTAAGGGATGCCCAGTCATAAAGATTTAATTAACACAACGAAAAAAAAAGCTGCGATCGTGAAACTTTGTGACGTTGTCAGCTCTCCTCTGTAGCGGCTAGGGGCCACTCGGCGATTCTCCAGTTTTCCGCAAAACAGTGGAAGCATGAAGTGCTTGGAATAAAGCCCGGACAGCACTCCGTCTTGCAGTAGAACTTGAGTCGGCGCCACAAGTAAACTAAAGATGGTGAAAGGTGTAATTTTCGGCGTCCATTCTACACCATCTACATAACTGAGTGGCAAGTCACCCGATGGTGTGTTTGGGACAGTACTTCTGTTGCTACGAACTGATACTCTCTTGGGTGATGGCAGACACACAAATATTTTGTGTATGGACTGAGGTTAGAACTTTCGCCCTACCAGATGCCCATCCATCACCTTACCACTGTGCCATCGGCTCAGAATTCATTATCATCATATGAAGCTCTTATTTCAGTAGTGGTACAAATCCATTTTTGTTCATCTTGAGATAGAGTGTCCTAAAGTTTAATGAGCGCTGAAAAATCTTCAGTTGATATACCAGAAATATTCAAGCATATGGCTTCTTGCTAGACATGAACCTTTCTTTCTATTTGTTTGGATCATTAATTTCATCAGTACTATAGGCAGAAAAGTGGAGGCTATGGACTTGTACCACTATTGAAATAAGCCCTTCATATGGTGTCTGCAACTGGTAGGTTCCTGAGACTACTACTGTCTCCATCTGATACTGTCAATGGCCAGTTGCTTCCTATTATGGCATCTTTCTCTTTCCACTTCACCTGGCACTTTTATTTTTATCTCTCCTAATTTCTTCTGTCCTTCGGAGGCAACTTCTGGAAATTGTGTTCTTCACTATATAAGTTATTTCTTTTCTTAAGCAAAAAAATTTGGAGTAGGAATTAATGTACACGGAGAAGAAATATAAACTTTGACATTTTCTGATTACATTGTAGCCCTGTCAGAAACACCCACGGACTTGGACGAGCAGTTGAAAAGAATGGACGGTGTCTTCAAAGGAGAATATAACGTGAACATCAACAAAAGCAGAACAAGGATAATGGAATGTAGTCGAATTTAATAAGGTGATGCTGAGGGAATTATATTAGAAAATGAGCCACTTCAAGTAGCAAATGACCTTTGTTATTTGGAGAGCAAAATAACTGATGATGATCGAAGTAGAGACGATATAAAATGTAGACTGGAAATGGCAAGGAAAGCGTTTCTGAAGAAGAGAAATTTGTTAACATCGAGTATAGATTTAAGCGTCAGTAAGTCGTTTCTGAAAGTATTTGTAGGGAGTGTTACCATGTATGGAAGTGAGACGTGGATGATAAATACTTTAGACAAGAAGAGAATAGAAGCTTTCGAAATGTGGTGCTACAGAAGAATGCTGAAGATTAGATGAGTAGATCACATAACTAGTGAGGAAGTATTGAATAGGATTGGGGAGAAGAGAAGTTTGTGGCACAACTTGACCAGAAGAAGGGATCGTTTGGCAGGACATGTTCTGAGGCATCAAGGGATCAGCAATTTAGTATTGGTGGGCAGCGTGGAGGGTAAAAATCGTAGATGGAGACCAAGAGATGAATACACTAAGCAGATTCAGAAGGATGTAGGTTACAATACATACTGGGAGATGAAGTTAGCACAGCACAGTGTAGGGTGGAGAGCTCCATCAAAACCAATCTCAGGACCGAAGACAAGAACAACAATGAGGTTTAGGAAAGTTTCTTGCTACATTACCTTTTCAGTTACTTTCGGTACTACAGGTGCGGTACCATCCAGGGATCGCAGTGCCACACCAAAGTCGTCAACGTCAATCGATGCCACTGACATTAGTGAGGCTCCCTGAGACCGGCAACGACCAAAGGGAGACACTCCGAGAAGATTACGCCTGCCTCTCAGCATGGCAGCGACCTCTCGCTACAGTCGGTTTAGTGTCGAGCACACAAGAGCCCAGTCCAGTTGTTTATCTCTCCTGAAAAGACAGCATCATAGTGTAGAATCTATGAGTTATGTGAGGTGAACTTGTGAATTAGCAAATGCTGAACATTAGTTTCTTAATAGGGGCATCAAGAGATAGTCTGCTAGTACGTGACCGTTGTAAATTATCTGATAATTTTGTGTCTATGAAGTGTGTCTAAGTTACGGAAATATTCCATTCATTTATCTAATAAAGTGACCTAATATCTCATGTATTCCGTCTCAGCTACACTATGTCGGCGACTGCTGCGCACCGGCTGGTGTGGCCGAGCGGTTCTAGACGCTTACGTCTGAAACTGCGCAACCGCTACGGTCGCAGGTTCGAATCCTGCCTCGGGCATGGATGTGTGTGATGTCCTTAGATTTGTTAGGTTTAAGTAGTTCTAAGTTCTAGGGGCTGATGACTTGAGATGTCAAGTCCCATAGTGTTCAGAGCCATTTGAACCATTTTTTTGACTGCTGCGGAAAACAAATTCTCCACGTACGCGTACACCACCATTACTCTACCACGCAAACATAGGAGTTATACTTGTCTGGTGTGAGACGTTCCCTGTGTGTGTGTGTGTGTGGGGGGGGGGGGGCACCGTGCCGAATCGCACAATAACCCTGAAAGAGGGGTGAAGTGGACTGCGGTAGTCGTTGTGGGGTTCTGGACCACTGCTGCTGCTGCTGCGGGGACAGAGCCTCTCTGTCGTTTCTTTGCCCCCGGTTAACATACAATGCAATACAATACAGTACAATGTTTCATATAGTTTGATGAACCAATCAAAGAAGCAATAGTTATGGCCAGAAGAAAGTAATTTCGTCTTGTCTAAACGACAGGAATAAAAATGTAAACAATGTTCTCCAATTTTCCACACGTCCTTACGGAAACAGTGATTACACTTACTGAGGCTGCGGTGCGTAGTCTTTCTATCTGTCAGTTCTCAGTCCTCAGGTTGAAAGAACATGTGTGAGAAGTATGCAAAGCACAACTGGACAATAGAATATCCGAAAGTCGAAACGTGATCGCCGACAACGATGTAGGACTACCAGCACTAAGGAAAGAATTTGATAAAGCTCTTGAATTGAGGAGGAGGAAAGTACCAGGTATATACGTGGTACCAAGCGAAAAATTACGAACGGTAGGGGGCGGAGACAACAATTTAACTATACTCATTAGTACATCATATCTAATAACTTAATAAATGTCAAAGTGTTTTAATACTTATGTTGTTATACCTGTGTGCAACTGTATAAAGGCAATTTATTTATCACCATAGTTTCCCCCCCCCCCTAAATTTTCTGACACATCTTTCGCTGGATAAATATGGAGTAAATGATGTACCGATACGGCTTCGCATAATCACAGCGCAAGTGTCACAGTTCCAGTAAACCCAGGCGTTCGACCTATGTTACAAATCAACGTATCTCCAGAACTAATATTTCCAATCCACACTTGTTGGCACCGTTAACTCCCACTCAAATTTTTACATAACAGCCTAACCTAAACCTCAGGCTAAGCTGCAATTCACAACAGCCCACATTCCAAAAAATAATACAAACAAATCAAATAATGACAGTACTCTGTCCTATTCCCGTTTACACGTGTATGGTGTCACATACAACACCATTACACCACGGGATGATGCCGTTTGTGGTTCTGGTAGATTCAGTTGATCGGATGAAACAGCACTTTCATGAAAGGAAAAACATTCTAGTAGACATGGATCTACAAATATACCATTTACTGGATAGCCACAAATGTGTCATCACCAACTTCTGTAAGAAATAGTGTTCTAGTTAGTACATATGTATTTGAAAATTAGGCTTTTCGATTCAGTCATCCTCTTGATCCACCTTAACAAGAAGCACTGTATTCCTATAGCGCAATAGGTGATGCTTCGCTGCACTTTAGAACATAATAAACGACGTGTTCCGCACTCGTTTCAGCAGTGAATGACGAAGTGTTTAGAGCATATCGAAATAATCTCGTAAAGCTTGACGAGAGAGCAGAATTCGCTGTTCTAGTTCTTCGGCCATATCAATAGTGTTGCTGTACACCTCAATTTCTACATGTCCCCAGACAGAAAAATCCAGAGGACTGAGGTCAGCTTGTAATCCAGGACAGAGCGGATGAGGTTATACTTTTTGAAAGGGACCAAAGTGGTTTACTGTCAGTTGCACTCAACATATAAACTTAATTTCTTAAAACACACAATCACACAAGCAAGAATAAAAAACTCTCGAAGTTTTAACGAAAGACCTCCTTTGATTTAACTTAGATCGGCTGAAGGCCATATCAAAAATCAAAGGGACAAGGCCTAAGCAAGAAATTGAGGTACAGGAGTTTTTCTGGAGGTTTACTTTTTATAGAACTCGTCTGAAGGCAACACATTAATCAAAAACAGTGTTACGGCTTAGGGTCGAGAGAAGGATTTTCAATGTTTAACCTAAATAGGGTGAAAACTCGGTTGAAGGCCGATATGTCAACAAAACAATTTAACGACTGAAGGCCTATGAAGAAGAGCTTTCAATTTGAAAAGGCTGGAGGGCTTATCTTAAAATATTTCGTGTTTAACTCGGTTGAAGGCCTCAAACTAAAGAATAACAATCTAATGATTTATGGGCAAGATAAAAATTTAGAATTTTTAATTTAAGAGTGATTAAAACTCGGCTGAAGGTCATAAACTATGCATAAAAAAATTCTACGGCTGAAGGCCTCAAGAAAAGAGCATCTAAATTTCAACTAAAATAGGCTAAAGGTTTTATCCTAAATTTCTTTACACAAAACTCGGCTGAAGACTACATACGAAACCCAAACAATCTCACAGCTTAAAGCCCAGGCAAAGAAATTTCCAATTTTTAATTTAAGCTGGAAAACTCGGCTGAAGGCCACATACCAACTTGAAACAAATTTACGGCTTAAGGCCTAGGCACAAGGAATTTTCAATTTTAATTTTGAAAGGCTTAAACTCGGCTGAAGGCCAGATACCAAACAAGAAATATTTATTTATTTATTAATTTTTTTTTTTTACGGCTTAATGCCTAAGACGAAAAGCCTTGTAATTTTAATAGGCTAAACCTCAGCTGAAGGCCACACAGGTTACTTAAGACTAAAAAGGAAATCACTATGTAAAACACAACGAGCGGCGCTCAGGAGGTTCTAAGTGTCGGCCTGTGAAGGTGACACTAACGCACGTTTAGGTGAAACAGGCAGCCAGGCCGACAACCTCTTAATCGGAAGGCAACCCAACTGAAAGACAGCCAACTACCCAACCAACGAGATCATTTCTGCTCCAACCAGCAAAAGTGACAAAAAGATGTCAATATCACAACGCTCTGGATACTGGTGCCCAATCCAGCCAAGTCAGAATAAAAGCCCAAAACTACCACCACCACCTCTCCTGTCGAACTACACGCCATGCTTGATAGTATCAACACAGTGAGAAAAATATAGTGCCGAAAACTACATCAACGACCAGGGCAGGTAACCGGAACATCAACGGCCACAAGGCAGAAGATACCGCTGGTACACTTCACCAATGAAGGAATGAATTAAATTAAGTTATCACCCCACAGGAAGACGGCTGCAATTGTAACTGACTTCAATGCACACACGTTGTTGCTTGAGGGAATCTCCCAGAAAGCGACAACCAGGATCAAACGAAGAAATGTGATGCTAGCTGAGCCTTGATTGTAGGTTAAGTGAGCACTCAACTGTAGTGTCCAGGATCGATGGGTGAAGAAGTTCGTAACCCTCACAAGAAACGACTCGCAACTACAACCGAGCGTGTACGTCAACAGCGGTTCCGGCCTGACCACGCGCCACAGAGGCTCCCTTGCTGGTCTCCCCCAACAGACGGACTCCCCAACACCAACGGTTGTTGCCGCTCCAGTCTTCTCCAGTCGGGAAGTCCATGTGTGTCGCCAGCTGTCAGCGAGTACTGGCTGTCCGCACCTCACTGGCGCTCCGTACCCGACGCTCCTTCGTCCCAGACTGCTGCTACGACCCGACTGCACTGCTGGTCTCTCTCCAACTGACTTCCCGACACACGGCGACCCCGAAATACTATCGTTCGCTCCAGAGATGGTACGACAGAGCACTATCGATACGCGCTACTGCTGCCACTCATGGGCAGGAAGTTAGTGACGCCAGTAAATGGAATAATCGAAGATGACAAACAATAAATAGAATGAATCTATGCACAGCTCGTAGTTGATCTTTGAAAACAAGCTATAGGCTCTGTTTGACCTATCCTCCTTGGACTATATTGGTGGGTTAGTTAGCAGCCTTACATGAGCAACAATATGTGGAAATGTCACATTACACATGCATCAAACGCACAATCGTGGACCATGGATGAAATTTTAGCCCAATTACATCGGAAATTTAAAAGAAAAGTGTAAATTTCAAACATATTTGTACTAACTAGGATCATATTTCATATTGAAGTTACGACGTTATGGTCTCATGTCACTACACAATATCACTACATTTTTCGGTCGCTATATTTTTGGTTACATTTGTTGGCATAGGATGTGTGTACTTTGAAAGGAGGCACTGAACTTGCTTAGGAGTTCAAGTGCGCTCCATCAAAGTACTGGGTCTCCTTTCTACTTCTACATCTACATACAAACTCCGCAATGCATCATACGGTGCGTGGTGGAGGGTACATCATAACACAACTAGCATCTTCTCTCCCTGTTCCACTCCCAAACAGAACAATGGAAAAATGACCGCCTATATGCCCCTGTACGAGCCCTAATCTCTCTTATCTTTGTGGTCTTTCCGCGAAATGTAAGTTGGCGGCAGTAAAATTGTCCTGCAGTTAGCCCCAAATGCTGGTTCTCTAAATTTCCTCAGTAGCGACTCACGAAAAGAACGCCTCATTTCCTCCAGAGACTCCCACCTTAGTTCCTAGAGCATTTCCGTAACGCTCGTGTGATGGTCAGACCTACCAGTAACAAATCTAGCAGCCCGCCTCTAAATTGCTTAATGTCTTCCCTCAATTCGACCTGATAGGGTTCCCAAACGCTCGAGCAATACTCAGGAATAGGTCGTATTAGTGTTTTACAAGCGGTCTCCTTTACAGATGAACCATATCTTCCCAAAATTCTTCCCCACAACTGCAATTAGATGCTTGTCCCACTTCATATCGCTCTGCAATGTTACGCCCAAATATTTAAACGACGTGCCTGTGTCGAGCGCTACACTATTAATGGAGTATTCGAACATTAAGGGATTCTTTTTCCTATTCATCTGCACTAATTTACATTTATCTATATTTAGAGTTAGCTGCAATTCTGTACACCAATCACAAATCCTGTCCAAGTCATCTTGTATCATCCTACAGTCACTCAACGACGACACCTTTCCGTACACCACAGCAATATCAGTAAACAGCGGCACACTGCTATCCACCCTATGCTAAAGATCATTTCCCTGTAGCACTCCAGATGATACCCTCGCCTCCGATTAACACTCCCCATCGAGGACAACGTACTGGGCTTTATTACTTAAGAAGTCTTCGAGCCACTCACATACTTGGGAACCAATCCCATATGCTCGTACCTTAGTTAGGAGTCTGCGGTGGTGCACCGAGTCAAACGCTTTCCGGAAGTATAGGAATATGGCATCCGTCTAATACCCTTCATCCATGGTTCGTATGATATCATGTGAAAAGAGGGCGAGTTGCGTTTAGCAGGAGCGATGCTTTCTAAAGCCGTGCTGATGCATGGACAGCAACTTCTCTGTTTCAAGAAAATACATTATATTCGAACTGAGAATATGTTCGAGAATCCTGCAACAAACCGATGTTAAGGATATTGGTCTGTAATTTTGAGGATGCGTCCTTCTATCCTTTTTATATACAGGCGTCACCTGCGCTTTTTTCCTTTGTCAGCATAGGGGCAGAGGGCAGTCTGTGAATCTCATTAGGTCAAGTACGACTCCCTGGGGTGCTGAACAACCTTAGGAGAAACCAGGATGTGGCCCACACCACTGCTTTACTATGTACCCGGCGAGTGCCAGCCCACACGCTGGACAGTGCATGACGCACACACACACACACACACACACACACACACACACACACACACACACACACACACCTTGTCGTGCCCTTGGGATAATTGGAGCTTAACGTACTTTTCTTTCTGCACTAACTTCAAAGGCCAGTCAACAGAAGTGCCACCCAGCTACAGCGGGACCTTGGGTTCAGTATTCCTCCAAAATAATGATCTGTGCAATGAGATTCCGTTACACAAACTAACACATTGTCTGCATGGGTTGATCCACAAGTGGAACACTTCTTCATCCAAGTGCCAAACTCGCACGCCAAAATGTGCGTCTTGTATGCAAAAAGTGGGAAATTTGCTGTCCTTTCCCTGAGTTTTCATAAATAATGTTACATTTCTTGTCCTTCACATTGGCAATGGTTTGGAGTTGTCCCCTCTACGTTGAATTTTTGGAAGTTTGAAAGTTTGGAAGGAGGAAGTTCTTTTTTTGCGTTTGCGACGCGTCTGAGGAGAAGGCGTGAGCTGACGTTGCTTGGCACGAATTGCTGAACTTTGAGGAACGGTAATTTTTCACAGCCCCCAGTACATCGATCCATACTTTTACACCATCGATTCAGCTTCCGGATGATTTGTTTCCATTGTCTGCATATTTCATACCCACCAGAACTCGTAAATGTTCTAATCTTCAAAGGAAAGTGAAGCCAGACGCTTGCTTGTGCAGCCTATCAAGAGAAGAAAACTGCTCTAGAAGAGCAGGAGGAATGGGTTCGAATCTTTGCTCAAGCACAAATTTTCTTTAGTCGCGACATATTCATAAAAAATGGTTAAAATGGCTCTGATCACTATGGGACTTAACATCTTAGGTCATCAGTCCCCTAGAACTTAGAACTACTTCAACCAAGAACTTAGAACTACTTCAACCTAACTAACCTAAGGACACACACAACACCCAGCCATCACGAGGCAGAGAAAATCCCTGACCCCGCCGGGAATCGAACCCGGGAACCCGGGCGTGGGAAGCGAGAACGCTAACGCACGACCACGAGATGCGGGCGACATATTCATAAACAGTCAATGCATATTGACAAATACAGTCTGACGGTCAATAATTTCAGTTTTTCACCGCAAACGTTTGAAGCACCAAGACTTTCCTTGGCCATACAGTATGTGATCAAAAGTATCCGGACACCCCCAGAAAACATACGTTTTTCATACTAGGTGCATTGTGCTATCACCCAATGCCAGGTAGTCCATATCAGAGACCTCATCAGTCATTAGACATCGGGAGCGGAACTTACGGACTTCGAACGTGGTCAGGTGATTAGCTGTCAATTGTGTCATACGTCTGTACGCGATATTTTCACGCTCTTAAACATCCATAGGTTCACTGTTTCCGACGTGATAGTGAAGTGGAAACTTGAAGGGACACGTACAGCACCAAAGAGTATGGGCTGATCTCGTCTGTTGACTGACAGAAACTGCCGGCAGTTGAAGAGGATCGTAATGCGTAATAGGCAGACATCTATCCAGACCATCACACAGAAATTCCAAACTGCATCAGGATCCACTGCAAGTACTATGGAAGTTAAGCGGCAGTCGTGAAAACATTGATTTCATGGTCGAGCGGCTGCTCATAAGCCACACAACAAGACGGTAAATATCAAACAACGCCTCGCTTGGTGTAAGGAGCGTAAACTATAGGCGATGGAACAGTAGATAAACGTTAAGTGGAGGAACGAATCACAGTACACAACGTGGCGATCCGATGGCAGGGCGTGGGTATGGCGAATGCCCGGTGAACGTCATCTGCCGGCGTGTGTAGTGCCATCAGTAAAACTCGGAGGCGGTGGTGTTATGGTGTGATCGTGTTTATCATGGAGAGGGCTTGCACCCCTTGTTGTTTTGCGTGGCACTGTCACAGCACAGGCCTACATTGATGTTTTAGGCCCCTTCTTGTTTCCCACTGCTGAAGAGCAATTTGGGGACCATCGAGCACCTGTTCATTATGCATAGCCTGTGGCGGAGTGGTTACACGACAATAACATCTCTGTAACGGACTGGCCTGCACAGAGTCCTGACCTGAATCCTATAGAACACTATTGAGATATTTTGGAACGCCAGCATCGTGCTAGGCTTCACCGACTGACATCGATGCTTCTCGTCAGTGCAGCACTCCGTGAAGAATGGGGTGCCATTCCCCAAGAAATTTCCCAGCACCTGATTGAACGTGTGCCTGCGAGAGTGGAAGCTGTCATCAAGGCTAAGGGTGGGCCAACACCGCACTGAATTCTAGCATTACCGATGGAGGGCGCCACGAACTTGTAAGCAATTTTCAGCCAGGTGTCCGCATACTTTTGATCACATAGTGTATCAACCACATTCCGACTGCAGCTGAAATCCCCCTCGCCCTTTCTGTTTCGGAACGGGCGGGAAAAGAAAAGTCTTAATGTGGTGAGCAATCGACTTTTTTCACAGGACGCGAAGGCCGAAAGGAAATACCAGCAGTGATTTCGGAAGGAAACTAAATCCTTCGTGAGTGCGGAAGAATAAGAAATAAAACGGCAAACTGAGTTGCCCGCGATATTTCCTCTTAACTTTGTACACAACTGCAGGATATTTTTCCCCCTGCCTGAGTCTCTGTATCTATTCCCGTTCTTGCTGCGCCTGCGACAGCCTAGGTGCTTAAAAACTTATTGTGAATCTGGCAGCTGGAAAAAAGTGAGAGGGGCTGGAAGGGGATTGGCGGGAGGGAGGTAGGGAATGAGAGTGAACGAAATGTTTCCTCCACGCGCAGCAAAGTTAGCGAAGAGCCTTCCCGCTAGCGTATTTGTTGGGTCCAACGCGGACGGAGGCGCGGCCAACTTGCCTTTTTCACGGATCGTCGGGCTCACACACACACACACACACACACACACACACACACACGGGAAGTGTTGTGCGCCGCGAATTCCCAAACGAAGCGGCACCTTTGTATACGTCGGCACTTCTGTGAGTGTTTCCCCCCCCCCTTTCCTCCTCCTCCTTCTCCTCCTCCCCCCTTCCCGCCCCTCCCTTTACAATCGTGACTCTGAAGGAGAAAAATCACCAGAGTTCGGCGTTTGCAGTTTGAAACTGTCGTTCGTCCACTTCAGATCCTTATCTTTTTATCCGAGAATAGAAGTTGACTAATCCCACCAACGTAGTGCAGAAACGGTTATTAGTTTCAGAACTATCCGCCCCCGGGAACTGAGTGGTCAGCGCGACATAATGTCAGTCCTAAGGGCCCGGGTTCGGTTCCCGGCTGAGTCGGAGATTTTCTCCGCTCAGGGACTGGGCGTTGTGTTGTCCTAATCATCGTCATTTTCATCCCCATCGACGCGCACGTCGCCGAAGTGGCGTCGAATCGGAAGACTTGCACACGGTGAACGGTTTACCCGACGGAAGGCCCTAGTCAAACGACTATTTACATTCAGTTTTGCAACTGAAAATAGAATGCGTCGGCGTTACGGTAGTAGTTTCGAATTCAAGACGGATTTACAAAACGTACAGGGGTCGCACAAAAATATGGAAACACCGCGAGAAATGCATGCATGAACGTACATGCAGATGCCTGCCAAGTTTTCAGGGCGAGTTGTGGTATTGGATCACGAATGACGTCTGCACAGCGTCGTCGGTACGTTGAAAGGGACAGTCTTGGGCAGCAAAGTGTTCTATGTAGTTGTGAGTGCAGTATGTTGGAGCTAATTTAATTCGAACGGGGGCGCATTGTTGCTGTTCGTATGGCGGTTGCTTCTGTAACCAAAGTAGCCAAAGTGTTTGACTGTTCAAATGTTACTATATAGAGGTTACACTCAGCATGCAGGGAAAGTGGAATCATTCCATCCACTAAGGCAGAAGTGTTTTCGTGGTTAGTGTTTGTACCAGGCCTGGTAGCATATATAACGATTTGGGGGGGGGGGAGGGGGGGGAGGTGGATAAATAGCATCAGATGTAATCACTGTGATGAAGGCGGATAAGTTTTGTACACCTGTGAGACAGCGTTATCAGCATCTGACGGTCTGAAAGAAACTTCGTTGTCGTGTTCATCTGACCAGCTAGTCGATGATGACGATGATGATGATGATGATGATGATCATTATCATGATGATGTTCGGTTTGTGGCGTAGCTGCGCCGTTATCAGTGCCTGAACAAATTCTCAACCTTTTCTCAGCCCAATCTCACCACTTTCATGAACGACGGTAAAATGATGAGGACAACACAAACACTCAGTCATCTCGAGGCAGGCGACAATCCATGACGCCGCCGGGAATCGAACCCGGTACGCCGTGTTCGGGAACCGAGAATGCGACCGCGAGACTACGGGCTGCGGACACAGCGGGTCGCCCCTCGCGATATCCAGATTTGTGGTGCACTCTTATGTGGCAGTGGCCCGATGGTGGACTGCATGGTAATAAGAGGGCGGGTGAACTTGTTGGCAAGCTTCTGATCTATCACGTCTGAACATCACACTGAAGCATCAACTAGTTGTGCACAGAGCGCATCGTAACCGCCTCACAACTGCGCTTGCCTTCCGAGAAAAAGGAGATGGACTCCTTGCAACATTCTGTGTAATTCAGCAGCACTGGTCGATGTCTAGCAGCAGACGGACTATAGAATTACTGTAGCCTTTCTAGACTGCCAATAACATCACAACATAAACGGCTGCATTTGGAATGGTGTCCTGAACGAGTAACTTGGAGTTCCCACAGACAGTATGTGTCTCTATGAACTGTCATCATGATGTTGAGCCACCACCATGGCCAACAAGAACCTAGGATCAATCCCTGACAGAACATGTTTGGGATCAAGTCGGATGTCAACTCTGCCTCAGTACCGCTATTGAGGATACCAAAGACCAATTACAACAGCTGTGGGCCAGTCTCTGGGGAGGACAGAACGGCTCCATGACACCTTACCAGACCGAAACCGTCCATAAAGCCAGGTGATTCAGTGTCACTCTTATAAGTGGACTCACACCACCAAGTTCTTTGTAAATTTGACTCCATTCTGACGGCCGGAGTGGCCCTGCGGTTCTAGGCGCTACAGTCTGGAGCCGAGCGACCGCTACAGTCACAGGTTCGAATCCTGCCTCGGGCATGTTGTGTGTGATGTCCTTAGGTTAGTTAGGTTTAATTAGTTCTAGGGGACTGATGGCCTCAGGAGTTAAGTCCCATAGTGCTCAGAGTCATTTGAACCATTTGACTCCATTCTGTAATCACTGCAGTAACATTACATACTCTTTAAAGCTGTAAAGTTTCATTCCACTTCCTCCTCCTCATGGTTGGTTGGTTGGTTGGTTGGTTGGTTGATTTAGGGTAGGGAACCAAACAGCCATGGCCATCGGATTAGAGGAAGGAAGGAAGACAAGTGAGCCGTTTCAAAGGAATCATTCCGGCATTTGCCTGAAGCGATTTAGAGAAATCACGGAAAACCTAAATCAGGATGGCAGGACGCGGGTTTGAACCGTCGTCTTCCCCAATCCGAGTCCAGTGTGCTAACCACTGTGCCACCTCGCTCGGTGCCCTTTGGGTGCTTCATTTGTTCCGTCAGGCGGTGCATGAAAACCTTTGCCATCGCTAATAAGTCACATGAAAGCCGCTAATAGTATGAAACGCTAATGAGTTTTGTGCACTACCAGTGAAGAAAGCACTACTGAATGAACATAAATTTGCTGTGTTACATTTGTATGCAAGAAAGCAGTTACTGTCAAACATGGACATGAAGCTGGCTGTTAGAGCAGTATGGAACTTAATGGATGGATGGATGGATGGATGGATGGATGGACGGATGAACTAACGAACGAAAAAGTGATTGAAAAAATGAATCAAGTAGCGAACTGTATTTCAAACGACACCCTGTGTCAGTGGAAGATTGCACTTTGTTTCTGGATACTAACAGAGGTTGTACATGGAGTGCCCGTTCGATTCTGTGGTTCAAAACTAGTCTAATTTAGCGCGCGCGCACACACACACACACACACACACACACACACACACACACACACACACACACAGAGAGAGAGAGAGAGAGAGAGAGAGAGAGAGAGAGAGAGAGAGAGAGAGAGGCGTGTGACTACACGTAGACGAATAATTCGCCCCGTATTGCCGCATCGAAACAGTTCGCGCCTGCAAATAGGCAATCCAATGAACGCACTTCCAGAGCGAGCTATCGTCGCTTCTTCACACGCAGTTGGCATCTGTGGCTTCAAGCGCTTGTGTACACCTACTGAATTTTGCGATGTCAAAAACAGTGCAGTGAAGTGATACCAGGTGTTCCCCAGGGAAGCGTCCTGGGACCTCTACTGTTCCTGATCTATATAAATGACCTGGGTGACAATCTGAGCAGTTCTCTTAGACTGTTCGCAGATGATGCTGTAATTTACCGTCTAGTAAGGTCATCCGAAGACCAGTATCAGTTGCAAAGCGATTTAGAAAAGATTGCTGTATGGTGTGTCAGGTGGCAGTTGACGCTAAATAACGAAAAGTGTGAGATGATCCACATGAGTTCCAAAAGAAATCCGTTGGAATTCGATTACTCGATAAATAGTACAATTCTCAAGGCTGTCAATTCAACTAAGTACCTGGGTGTTAAAATTACGAACAACTTCAGTTGGAAGGACCACATAGATAATATTGTCGGGAAAGCGAGCCAAAGGTTGCGTTTCATTGGCAGGACACTTAGAAGATGCAACAAGTCCACTAAAGAGACAGCTTACACTACACTCGTTCGTCCTCTGTTGGAATATTGCTACGCGGTGTGGGATCCTTACCAGGTGGGATTCACGGAAGACATCGAAAGGGTGTAAAAAAGGGCAGCTCGTTTTGTATTATCGCGTTATAGGGGAGAGAATGTGGCAGTTATGATACACGAGTTGGGATGGAAGTCATTAACATTTTTCGTCGCGGCGAGATCTATTTACGAAGTTTCAGTCACCAACTTTCTCTTTCGAATGCGAAAATATTTTGTTGAGCCCAAACTACATAGGGAGGAATGATCATCAATATAAAATAAGAGAAATCAGAGCTCGAACAGAAAGGTTTAGGTGTTCGTTTTTCCCGCTCGCTGTTCGGGAGTGGAATAGTAGAGAGATAGTATGATTGTGGTTCGATGAACCTTCTGCCAAGCACTTAAATGTGAATTGCAGAGTAGTCATGTAGACATTGAGCAAGTGTAATGTGAGTAAAAACCTTGGAGAGGTTGTCTATCCTTTAGTATATACCAAGGTTGGAACTTTAATAGTGGCAACTATTTATTTACAACTCGTACAAAATGGATACGTGTCTCAAATTTTACTGACCTTCAAAGTAGTCACCAGCATTGTGTATAACCCGTTCAAATGGCTCTGAGCACTATGGGTATATGTAGTAACAGCTGAGGTCATCAGTCCCCTAGAACTTAAAACTACTTAAACCTAACTAACCTAAGGACAGCACACACATCCTTGCCCGAGGCAGGATTCGAACCTCCGACCGTATCGGTCGCGCGATTACTGACTCAAGCGCCTAGAACCGCTCGGCCACAGCGGCTGACGTATAACCCCGTTGCCTGCGTTGTTGAAGTCGTAGAATAAACTTAGCAGTGCCAGTGCGTCGACAGTTAGCGCGGCGCGGTCTATTGCCCGACGAAATTGTAGCAGTTGTGAAGCGAATGTCGTGAAGTGTTTCCTTAAGTTTAGAAATCGAGTTGAACTCGCGAGGGCTGAAGGCAGGGGAGTGAAATAGGTGGCATAGCAGCCCCATCAGTCAAACTAATCAGTAACAGCTTGCACTGTACGGGCTTGACCATTGTCCTGCAAAATGATGGTCAGGTCCTGCAGAAAGTGTCATCACTTGTGTCTCTATATGTACATTTAGAAACACAAACTACCACCTTTACACAAACAGTCACTTCAAAAAACAAATCAACACGCACAGACAAGCGACACACAACATACTGACTTCATACAGCGGCATAGTTTCACCTGGTGGCAGAGAGTGGAACTATTATTTTTCCAGCGTACTGCGCTAGCGCACCTATTAAATAACGTACCTACGATGTTTCAGTCTCCAATAATATACAGCATATCCCATTTATATGGACCACCCTAAATACCTGTTTGTGCCGATGCATATTACAAAATGTTTCTAGCAAATGTTCTTTAGCCGTCAGGGGGACATCAATCGGCATGATTGCCTTCGTTGTAGCTTTGTTTTTTTTACAAAAGACATGAACAGCGGTATGACTTTTTTTAGCGGTACCCTGTGTTTTTTGTTCGGTAATTCATTTCCTCTACTAAAGACCTATTCAAAAATCTATCGCAGAGTATCGTTCACTGAAACACAACGTTAATAACTCCATAACACAACACTGACTTTGAGCACAGGATCACAAACTCATCCACTTGGTGGAGGTGTCAGAAAATAAATGAAAAGCAAGTGAAAACATAACACAAAATTGACTTTGACTCTCCTGTACCATTGACCAGTAGAATAACATTCATAGGGGCTCAAAGTGGTTAACCTCGACACCCATGCACGGGTGCACTCGGTGAATGAAAGAGTTACGCACTGCTTCCAGTGTTGTCTGTTGAAGAGAATTACAAGCCAGCACGATACGTTCCTGCATGTCCTCTGGAGTTGATGGAACATCGCGATAGAAAACGTCTTTAAAACATCTCCAAAGAAAAAGGTCCTGAGGATTTAAATGAGGATTCCTAGCAGGCCAGGCAACTGTTCCTCCTCGACCAATCCGTCTGGCAGGATACCTCCTGTTCAGAACACGATGTAAACGCAAGGCATTATGTGCTGGACGTCCATCGTGTTGATACCACATAAGCAGTCTAGTTCTTAGCGGCACTTCATTCAGAAGAGGAGGAACAATTCGTCTGAGTAGTTGGGTATATGCTGTGCCGTTTAGACTTTTTTTTTTTTTTGGTCGTCAGTCTACTGACTGGTTTGATGGGGTCCGCCACGAATTCTTTTCCTGTGCCAACCTCTTCATCTCAGAGTAGCACTTGCAACGTACATCCTCAGAAATTTCTTCCTCAAATTAAGGCCGGTATTTGATATTAGTAGACTTCTCTTGGCCAGAAATGCCTTTATTGCCATAGCGAGTCTGCTTTTGATGTCCTCCGTGCTCCGTCCGTCATTGGTTATTTTACTGCCTAGGTAGCAGAATTCCTTAACTTCATTGACTTCGTGACCATCAATCCTGATGTTAAGTTTCTCGCTGTTCTCATTTCTACTACTTCTCATTACCTTAGTCTTTCTCCGATTTACTCTTAAACCATACCGTGTACTCATTAGACTGTTCATTCCATTCAGCAGATCATTTAATTCTTCCTCACTTTCACTCAGGATAGCAATGTCATCAGCGAATCGTATCATTGATATCCTTTCACCTTGTATTTTAATTCCACTCCTGAACCTTTCTTTTATTTCCATCATTGCTTCCTCGTTGTACAGATTGAAGAGTAGGGGCGAAAGGCTACAGCCTTGTCTTACACCCTTCTTAATACGAGCACTTTGTTCTTGATCGTCCACTCTTATTATTCCCTCTTGGTTGTTGTACATATTGTATATGACCCGTCTCTCCCTATAGCTTACCCCTACTTTTTTCAGAATCTCGAACAGCTTGCACCATTTTATATTGCTGAACGCTTTTTCCAGGTCGACAAATCCTATGCGCGTGTCTTGATTTTTCTTTAGCCCTGCTTCCATTATTAGCCGTAACGTCAGAATTGCCTCTCTCGTGCCTTTACTTTTCCTAAAGCCAAACTAATCGTCACCTAGCGCATTCTCAATTTTCTTTTCCATTCTTCTGTATATTATTCTTGTAAGCAGCTTCGATGCATGAGCTGTTAAGCTGATTGTGCGATAATTCTCACACTTGTCAGCTCTTGCCGTCTTCGGAATTATGTGGATGATGCTTTTCCGAAAGTCAGATGGTATGTCGCCAGACTCATATATTCTACACACCAACGTGAATCGTCGTTTTGTTGCCACTTCCCGTAATGATTTTAGAAATTCTGATGTTATGTTATCTGTCCCTTCTGCCTTTTTTGCCCGTAAGTCCTCCAAAGCTCGTTTAAATTCCGATTCTAATACTGGATTCCCTATCTCTTCTAAATCGACTCCTGTTTCTTCTTCTACTACCATTGATGAAATAACTGTACTACCAAGCATCCCAATCCACACGTTAACTCTTCGTTGACGCTGATGTTCCACATTTCTACGTCATCGTGGATCAGCCTGGCCGGTGTGGCCGTGCGGTTCTAGGCGCTTCAGTCTGGAACCACGCGACTGCTACGGTCGCAGGTTCGAATCCTGCCTCGGGCATGGATGTATGTGATGCCCTTAGTTAGGTTTGAGTAGTTCTAAGTTCTCGGCGACTGATGACCTCAGATGTTAAGTCCCATAGTGCTCAGAGCCATTTGAACCATTTTCCTTGGCCACAAATCGCTTCCACTGAGTTTCCCTATGACGTAGGTTCTCGTCTCTCTGACTCGCACACTATAGCGCTTAGGCCTCAATAGACAATACAGGCCTGTGAATTTCCCCATCTCGACGTGAATCTGCGTCCTTTTTGGCCCTCGTTTCTGGACGACAGGATTCGTTTCACAAATTCTGCAGGCTGATCCTTTCGGCAAAATACTTAAATGTGAGTGCAATCCTCGTTAACTCACACTGTCGATTCCTGGACTTGAAGAAGGAACGACGATGGTTGGTCGAATAGTCTTTGCGGCAAATTGTTGCCCGTTCTTCTACATTTAAAGATGGGTATGCTGTGGACACTACTGCCTCCCAAGACAATTACTATGTCCACAGGACTATACCCATATGTTCCTGGCTTTACGAACTTTCTCGCATTGCATTGCACCCCGTCTGGCCCGCTAAATCAATTGATCTCTATGCCGTCGAAAATTTCAGAGACTTTTTGGAAAAGTGGTTAAACGTAGTAATGAACGTCCCTGCGATTTGATAGCTGTAAGTAATTTAAACACCAATTCGCGTCTTCAGTTTAGTAAGGAATATGTAAAGAATCTTGCGAACATTTTTCATAGCGGAATTCACGCAGTTATCCAGTCTAGACGCGTTGTTAACACGGTATTAGCGCGGTTTGTCTGGACTGACTACGTGCACATACAGAGAGTAACAAAAAATCCAGGACAAACTTTCAAGAAACATCCCTCGCACACATAGGAACAAAATGTGTTACATGGACATGGGACAAGAAACGCGTTATTTCCTAGCTGCAGCTCATTTCCTACTTTTCAGCATGATCACATTAATCTTGAGGATCACACAGAAATACAACATACCAGCATTATATGTCACGTTTTCTTACATGAAATGTTCAGTATACTCTCTTGGTTTCTGAATGAAACACTTTCCTAACTGCAATGTTCGAAATACCCTCCATTAGCAAGGATACATGCATCAACTCGCCGCCGTAGCGAACACCTGATGCGCTGTTGTATCCCTACATCTATATACAGGGTGTTACAAAAAGGTACGGCGAAACTTTCAGGAAACATTCCTCACACACAAAGAAAGAAAATATGTTATGTGGACATGTGTCCGGAAACGCTTACTTTCCATGTTTGAGCTCATTTTATTACTTCTCTTCAAAACACATTAATCATGGAATCGAAACACATAGCAACAGAACGTACCAGCGTGACTTCAAACAGTTTGTTACAGGAAATGTTCAAAATGTCCTCCGTTGGCGAGGATACATGCCTCCACCCTCCGTCGCGTGGAATCCCTGATGCGCTGGTGCAGCCCTGGAGAATGGCGTATTGTATCACAGCCGTCCACAATACGAGCACGAAGAGTCTCTACATTTGGTACCGGGATTGCGTAGACAAGAGCTTTCAAATGCCCCCATAAATGAAAGTCAAGAGGGTTGAGGTCAGGAGAGCGTGGAGGCCATGGAATTGGTCCGCCTCTACCAATCCATCGGTCACCGAATCTGTTGTTGAGAAGCGTACGAACACTTCGACTGAAATGTGCAGGAGCTCCATTGTGCATGAACCACATTTTGTATCGTACTTGTAAAGGCACATGTTCTAGGAGCACAGGTAGAGTATCCCGTATGAAATCATGGCGGTGAATCGAGCAAGTAGAGTACATACTGACGAAACTAAAATGAGCTCTAAGATGTAAATTATGAGTTTCCGGACAAATGTCCACATAATTTCTTTTCTTTATTTGTGTACGAGGAATGTTTCCTGAAAGCTTGGCCGTACATTTTTGTAACACCCTGTATATACTCCACTATCCACCAAGAAGTGTGTGACGGAGGGCACACTTCGCGCCAAAATCATGTTTCTCCCCCCCCCCCCCCCCCCCTCCTCTGTTCCACTACCGGATCGCACAAGGGAAAAACGACTGTGTAAACGCCTCAGCACGAGCTGGAGAACCGTGTCATAATATGATAATTTAGGGCCAGGTTTTGGCCGGTATTATTGATGACCGCTTGTTAGGGCCTCGTGTTCTTCCACCCAGACTCATCGAAGAAACTTACCATTCTTTCTTACAGAATACTTCACCTGTTCTACCAACTCATGTGCGACAAAACATATACTTCATGCACGAGCAAATTCATCCCTATTTCATCGTTAATGTTTGCAGGCTTTTGAACAACACATTCCTCAACGAATGGATAGGCAGAGGTCGACAAATTTCTTGGCTTCCACCCTCTTTAGTCCTAATTGTCTAGACTTTTATTTGTGGCTTCATTTGAAAACTCTTGTATTCGTATTGAGGACAGGTGTGGAACAGTATACAATCTCCAGGGATACCTCAGCGTAACAGACACTCGACGCGACGGCCGGTTGTTGAACGCATTCTTGATGATGGTGGGCATTTTTAACTTTTCGCTTAGGAAAATATTTCATACTGAAAGCAAGAAAGTTCTCTGATCAGTTCGTGCAAGAAAACGTTTCATGTAATGCTGCTACGTTTCTTTTCCTTGTGTTTCCACGATAAACTTGACCTGAAGAGACGTAGAAAGTGAGCTCTAACGTGGAAGTATAGCGCTTCTGGACCCGTGGCCATATAATGTATTTTCTCCCTCTGTGTGTGAGGAATGTTTACTGAAAATTTGGTGATAACATTGTTCCTCAATGAATTGGAAGAACTGAAGCGCAGATATCTGCGGAAGAGTCAGAGAAAATGCACGCGACGGGCAATCAAAATTGCTGACAGGATATCCCAATAATTTTATCCGTCAACATTGCGGGTACACGAATTGCAGCTGCATGTACTAGAACATTACTAGCCCCTACTGCCCGCCAATGGTTGCGGCAATACATTCCCGGGCTAGAAATATTTAGAAAAGGCACAATATTGCCGCAGAATGTTAGAATGCGAGCTAGAGGGAGTGAGTGCCACTGACAAGGAACTGCACTTTTTGTTAAGTAAGCTGAATGCTCCAGTAAATGTAACTCGTGAGTTTCTTCATAATGCCGAAGAGAGATTTCGATACCTGCGTAAACCAGTACAATTACGAGAAAGTGTACGCCAGTTACAAACCGACTGGCGATCACGCTTCGGTTGCTAGCTACTGGTGATTGCTACAGAAGTTAAATGTACTCTTTGAAGTTCACTGTTCATCAGTAAGCGTTTTGATACAAGAAATATCCAATGATTTCATGCAAGGGCTGAATCATTGCATTAACACTGAAACAAGAATTCAGTTTTTATTTTATTTCTACTCATCAGCATACATACTGTGGTGTCACCGCCAGACACCACACTTGCTAGGTGGTAGCCTTTAAATCGGCCGCGGTTCGCTAGTATACGTTGGATCCGCGTGTCGCCACTATCAGTGATTGCAGACCGAGCGCCGCCACACGGCAGGTCTAGAGAGACTTCCTAGCACTCGCCCCAGTTGTACAGCCGACTTTGCTAGCGATGGTTCACTGACTTCTGCGCTCTCATTTGCCGAGACGATAGTTGGCATAGCCTTCAGCTACGTTATTTGCTACGACCTAGCAAGGCGCCAGTATCCGTACTATTGATATTGTGAATCATGTACCATAAAGAGCGACGTTCTCCGTTAATGGATTAAAGTTAAGTATTCCACCAGCTACGTCCGTTTTCCTCAATTCTAATTCCCTTGTCATGTTCCAGACATCACGCCAGCCTGCGTGAGCTCAAACGAATGCATTTCGGCCTGCTTTAATACTAACACTGTTGGCTCTCCTGCCAACCGCAACACATACCACTGTTTATACTATCAACTGTTGCTCCAGGCGTGTCTTGAGACAGTACGGAAACTTGCGCTATCAAATGGAAACCATGTGGATGAGGACCCACCACCGTGTCCACTGTACCTCTCCAACATTTTTCCATCGCATGTGGTATAGGTTCAAAGACTGGAATTTTCTTTATGCTCCAGGGAGGACGATTTTGAGCCTCATCCGAAACAGCTTACTTACAACAAGTTGCCAATTTGGATTACTTTCGCCGTTCCATATCTCAGGTCGTAGATCAATTGCATTTACGAAATTCGTAGTTCTTTCGTTTATCCACTTCTGCACTGCTATAAACAAATAACAAAACAAGTGGAGTACGTACACGCACGAGCGTTCGAAGGAAAGAGAAACGATACTGTTTTGAATTACACTGAGGAGCCAAAGAAACTGGTGCAGATGCCGAATATCATGTAGGGTCTCCGCGAGCTGACAGAAGTGCCGCAACACGATGTGGCGTGGACTCGACTAATGTCTGAAGTGCCGCGTGGGATTGGACGAGCTGTGTAAGGCGCTGCAGTCATGGACTGTGCGGCTGATACCGGTGGAGGTTCGAGTCCTCCGTCGGGCATGGCTGTGTGTGTTTGTCCTTAGGATAATTTAGGTTAAGTAGTGTGTAAGCTTAGGGACTGGTGACCTTAGCAGTTAAGTCTCATAAGATTTCACACATTTAAATGTCTGAAGTAGTGTTGGAGGGAACTGACACCATGAATCCTGCAGGGCTGTCTATAAATCCGTAAGAGTACGAGCAGGTGGAGATCTCTTCTGAACAGCCGGCCACGGTGGTCTAGCGGTTCTAGGCGTGCAGTCCGGAACCGCGCGACAGCTACGGTCGCAGGTTCGAATCCTGCCTCGGACAAGGATGTGTGTGATGTCCTTAGGTTAGTTAGGTTTAAGTAGTTCTAAGTTCTAGGGGACTGATGACCACAGCAGTTGAGTCCCATAGTGCTCAGAGCCATTTGAACCATTCTTCTGAACAGGACGATGCGAGGCATCCCAGATATGCTAAATAATGTTCATGTCTGGGAATCTTGGTAGATTGTGGAAGTCTTAAAACTGAGAAGAGAGTTCCTATAGCCACTCTGTAGCAATTCTGGACGTGTGGCACGTCGCATTGTCCAGCTGGAATCGCCCGAGTCCGTCGGAATACACAATGGACACGATTGGACGCAGGTGATCAGACAGGATGCTAACGTAGTGTTACCTATCAGAGTCGTATCTAAATTATCAGGGGTCCCATATCAGTCAAACTGTGCACGCCCACACAATTACAGAGTCTCAACCAATTTGAACAGTCCTGTGATGACACGCATGTTCCATGGATTCGTGAGGTTGTGTGCATACTCATACACCTCGATCGGCTCGATACAGTTTGAAACGAGACTCCTCCGACCAGGCAACACGTTTCCAGTCAACAACAGTCCATTGTCGGTATTGATGGGCCCAAGCGAGGCGTAAAGCTTTGTGTCGTGCAGTCATCAAGGGTACACGAGTGGGCCTTCGGCTCCGAAAGCCTATATCGATGATCTTTCGTTGAGTGGTTCGCACGTTGACACTTGGTGGTGGCCCAGCATTGAAATCTGCAGCAATTTGCGGAAGGGTTACACTTCTGTCACGTTGACCGATTCTCTTCAGTCGTCGTTGGTCCCGTTCTTGCAAGATCTTTTTCCGGCAGCAGCAATGTCGCAGATACGATGTTTTACCGGTTTCCTGATATTCACGGTACACTCGTGAAATGGTCGTACGGGAAAATTCGCATTTCATCGCTACCTTTGAGATGTTGTGTACCATCGTTGGTGCGTCGACTGTAACAGCACGTTCAAATTCACTTAAATCTTGATAACCAGGCATTGTAGCAGCAGTAACCGATCTAACAACTGCGCCAGACACTTGTCTTATATAGACATTGCCGACTCCAGCGCCGTATTCTACCTGTTTACATATCTTTGTATTTCAATACGCATGCCGATACCAATGTCATTGGCGCTTCAGTCTATATGTGTGGAGTTAGTGCTTTCGGACATGCCTGAAAAAACAGATAGCACACATATTGTATGCCTGTATATACGCCTCGATTGGTATAGGACTATTTCTCTGCGGATGCGTACCATTGTTCGTCACCTTGCGAGAAGATAGTGTGGTTGGAAGAAACGGGGAAAATGAACGGCGCCAGCTGGGAATTGGGGTCGGATGCAAAGCTTGTCAGGATGGCCAAGGAGGTTAATGGAGTCGTTCTAGAGAAATTTTCAAGTAGAGTTGTTGAATTATTTCAATGCCTAAAGCAACTTTGTCATACCAACGATTCTTTTAGATACTGTTTTCACTAGTAAGTGGCGGGTAGCGGTATAAAACAAATCTGAAAGTGAATGGGAAGCATTCGCATACAAGTGCAGATGCAGATACGGCCCTACAATAAGAAACATCCTCCACCCTGTAAGCGTATTGTCATATCGCTGGCTTGGTTGTGCAGTATCTTTGTGGACAGCGTGTTTGCAGAGTCGAGCGCGGGAAACGGAACTGTTGTGTGTTGTTGGTTGCTCTGCATGTGAGAGGCATTCTTAGTATGGAAGTTGAAGTGTTGCTACAAGTGCTATTACAGTAAAGAGATGAAATATGGAAGTGATTCAGTGGAAAGTGCGTCAAGATGTAATTAAAAATGAGCAGTTTCGCCAATAAGGTTGAAACGTCCCCTTAGAACAATTTATACATGACTGTGCTTAAACTGACACACAATATTTTTTTAGCGCAACGCAGTCTGACTTTCAATAATCCCTACAAAAAAAAATGGCCCTGACTAACATTAACCTATACGTTTCACAAATCACTTACCTCACAAAAAATCTTCGTTACTCGAACTACTGCAATACAGCGAGCGCCACTACTGCCAGCTAAATAAAAGATTCAAACTACGGAAGGCACTAACTACTGATAGACATAGTTAGCAACTGAAAGATTTTAATAGAGAACAAACAATGTATTTACCTTAATATTCATAATACATATAGCAGTTCATGACATCCAGTCTTACAAATTTCAAATCTCCGCCATTACTCTCCCCTCATCCAACACTGCTGGCGGCTCACCTCCAACTGCGCAGCGCTACGCGCTGTTAACAGCCAGCTGCCCAACACTACAATGGCAGACAACAATGCAAACTAGCCACAGACTGCGCACAGCACAGCCAGTGATTTCCCGTACAGAGCGCGATGTGGCGTTACCAATAAGAAGACCTAAACAGCCTACTTACAACGTATTTGTGTATCCTCTCGTGGCGTGTCGCACATCATCAATCACCGGCGCCGTGTTCGGTGTCCCAGAATGAACTTAGTGAATCAGTAGAAATTAGTTACCATGAAAGAGTGCAATCAAGTGCCAGTGTCTTGTTGCGAGCGTGAGAACGTGTGTTCGATCATCGGGTTTCCGCATTATCGACAATCAGCCGCGCCGTAACAACTGAGATCTGATAAAATTAACTTTACGAGCAGTGTTATATTATTACTAGTGTCTGGGAGGACTGGAGGACTGGTACCAAATATCTGTGTATGCGTGACGAGCCTAAGAACTTCAGTGCGATCAATTGGGTTCCGCATAATCAAGAATCACCCGCGTCGTGTCGGTTACGCATACGCTCGTCCAAGTGATATTGTGGACAGATAATCATCAAGATTGTTAATTGGGATAAACATTTACGACTTAGAGTGTAAACAGTGCAATCTGTGATTTCTTAACGTCTTAGAATATAGTTGTTCATACCAGGCAGTGTTGTGTTTTAACGTTGAGTGTGAAAGTGTTGTTAATTAAGATTCTCTTTTTAAACTAGACTGAACTGCATGTGACTGCTTTAGTCTTTAATAAAACTTGCATCTGACTGCGTATTTAACTGAACTGAACTTAGTGCAATGGCATAAAACTGTCATTCTAGATAACTTTACTCATTTTGGGCCTGTTTGTTACTTAATAAAAATTCTGTCCTGATCTGAATAATTTGCCAACTGTGCAATGGCATATAGATTATTTTACTCTGATAAATGAAATTATTAGCTTTACTCATGGGAACTTTACTTTAATTAACCTATTGGTTCAATGCAAGCACAGGATGCGGAGAACGACGTAAGGTGTGAGATGAAACTCTAATTGTATCTAAAAAATATTTATTGTTCAAACTTTGAAGACACATGTGAAAACCAAAAAAAAAAAAAAAAAAAAAAGACTTCTATAGCATGGATTTACGACAAAGTTTCACAAAACGCTTATTGTATCAACAATGGGATTTGTATCTAGCTTTTAGACATTATTTAACAAAAGAAAACCCATTTCATTAATTATTCTTTCTAGTTTCCCAATATATAGCTTATTATGTGCGTAGCGCCAATTCTTACTTTGATGCTGTCACGACCCCACTGCCTCCTGCAGGCATCTAGCTCCGACTCGAAACATGTCTGCTGTCTCTGCCCGTCTCCTCACCACCACTCAAACTTTTACCGCGTGCACCTAGCTCTGATAGCTGTCAAAGATCTTACTACTCGAAGGTGTAATACTCGTCCAAACTTGCGGTTGGGAACTATCGACATTTTTCACTGCCTCTATCCTGATCGAATCTCAGCACATACCTTTGAAGTGGCTCCCCTAAACCAGCTTACATATTTCGGTAGATAATGTCAGGCAAGCCAGCAGCAGTGTGGGCAGAACAGTGTGGGCACAACCCTTGGTGGAAAAAACAGACAACCCCTGGGCATTAGGTCGGCAGCTGCTTTCAGTAAGCTGCAACATCAGCAATATTGCTCAATCACATCGAAAAATTGCCGCCTGTTGCTGTCACATTGCAGCGATGTTGGCAGCAACGCTAATGCGGCTAAATATTGCCCTAAAAAATGGCCCAACTGTATGCACTTTTTGGAAACCACTCCAGGTATGTAGGCTACTAAAAACCTTTCGGGAATGGAGAACGCAGCAAGTAGATTGTAAAAGTATGTATCGCAAATTTTAACTGCATAACAGATGGTAGGTCAGACTCTCAGCGCTGCGCGAAGATTTTTTTTCGTAGTTTGTGTGTGTGTGTGTGTGTGTGTGTGTGTGTGTGTGTGTGTGTGTATGTGTGTGTGTGTGACTGTATCCTCGAGTTTACGGGAAGGCCGTAATTACAAGTGGTAAACTGGCGCAGACGAGAAAGTCTGCAGGCTATGTTGCCGCTACCACAGAAAAGGTAGGGAGAAAATGTTGTGCGGCGAGGGTTGGCGAGCATTGCTAATGGCAACAGTACGCGTGTTGGGCCTCTGCTGCAGTCGTTGCTGGGGAAAGAGCGTCGGTGGATGATAGGGGGAGGGGAGGGGGCGATGAGGGTGGCAGTGGAAGGGGGTGTGGGGTGGGGGTGGAACAGCGAAATGCTCTATAAACAGCCGCAGCAGTGGTACTGCGCCTCGCCGGTGTCAGCGGCTATTACGCAACTCGCAGAATGGTTAAGTGGTCCGAGCGGTATTGCTGCAAACTGAATTGCCGCGAGACGAGTTGCGTGCCCGATTCTGCAATGTACACAGCGCCTCGGGTGCAGCTGGCTTCTGGGGATGGATGTGGGGCGGGGGGGGGGGGGGGGGGGGGGGGGAGGAGGGGGACCCCGTGTGTCTGCCATTAGCGGCGATGGGCGACAGATCCCAGCCAGCCGATGCAGCCCTGCTGCGCCGAAAGTCGCGAATGGATGGCGTTTTCCGCAGTGTGGCTTCCAGCCGCCAGCCTATGTGGGCGGTTATCTGCTGGCAGGTGGGGGCGCGTAGTTTGTAACAGCGGCGGTTCCCAAATGTAAGATTCAGATCTCTGTCTCTGTCTCTCTTCTCAGCGATCTCAGGCCCTGTAGACCACGCGCTGCATTATCGACGTCTTTCACCGCCTTCTATCTCTCGCAGACTCTCTCCAACCTGTGAAAATTCCTAATGCTCCCAAGTTCTCCTGTCGGCCGCTGGTGACCGAGCGGTCCTCGGCGCTACATTCTGGAGCCGCGCGACCGCTACGGTCGCAGTTTCGAATCCTGCCTCGGGCATGGATGTGTTTTCCTCTGCCTCGTGATGACTGGGTGTTGTGTGATGTCCTTAGGTTAGTTACGTTTAAGTAGTTCTCAGTTCTAGGGGACTGATGACCTCAGCTGTTAAGTCCCATAGTGCTCAGAGCCATTTGAACGACGTCTTTGTGCGCCACAGTGTTGAAAAACTTCTTTCTACTGCAGCAATAGATGCAGGTAGACAAGCAAATACTTTTGTACAGCGCGTGCAAAGTAGGATAGTTAGGCCTAATACAAACAAACAACGCTTGCATAACAGAATCACAATCATCAAGGCCATTTATGCTATTTTGCTTGTATTGAAGCAACTCTCCCATTAGTCTCTCTTTTAATCACAAAGAGTCCTTATCACGAATAGTCCGTATTTATAGAGCTTCGTATTGAAGGTTCTCTGTAGAAAAAAATAAATAAACAAAAAAAAAACCACTAGAATATTCACGACTTTTCTCGAACAAGAGCCAGACAGAATAAAGTATCGAGATCCCCAGAATGGACGCGGCTTTTCTCGTATGTGTGTGTTAACAATGTATGTGCCACACAGAAACCAATAAAAAACGAAGGTGCGGACGCGAGTGCTACATAGAAAAGTACAACTACTCGATAACTCCATTCAGTCGAGACGACTGACGAAAGAAAAGAACGAATAGCGTGCGAGCTGACTGGCGGGGGCGACAATGCGGATCCGCAAGCAGTGACGGGGGGAGGGGGGAGGGACGCATCCCCCCCTCATCTGTATTCGCCTCTGGGTTAGGTTGGTAGATCGTGGCGTCATCTAAGATCCCACGTTCTAACTGCCGGCCGCGGTGGTCTCGCGGTTCTAGGCGCGCAGTCCGGAACCGTACGACTGCTACGGTCGCAGGTACTAATCCTGCCTCGGGCATGGATGTGTGTGATGTCCTTAGGTTAGTTAGGTTTAAGTAGTTCTAAGTTCTAGGGGACTGATGACCACAGCAGTAGAGTCCCATAGTGCTCAGAGCCATTTGAACCACTTTGAACCCACGTTCTAACTCCACTGATGACAATTTTTTTAACTGTTCACGCGAGAAACGTATATGGGTGAACATCTTCGTGGCATGTAAAAGGACTTTTCGGAGTTCGTAGCAATGTCCTTTCAGCAGTCCACTTCCCCTTCGGTAGTCGAAAGTAGCAAAGAAACGGTCGAAAGACCACCATGTCTACCTACACACATGCAAGCAATAGGCTTAGTACTGTCAACCAACGAAGCGAAAGCAGAGTGCCAAAATGAACATTACTACGAGCTCCGAAAAGCCCTTTTACGTATCAGGAAAATGTTCTCTCATATAACAGTTTCACGCGTAAACAGATAAAAAAAATTTTCAACAATGTGGTTTGGACGCGGGACCTTTCGTACGACGGTCTCACGCTCATGAGGACCTGCTGCAGTACGTCAGTACGTTTCCCCAAACGTATCCCACAGGAGATCGATGGCATTTGAGTAAGAAGGTAGCGAGGCGGGGGGGGGGGGGGAGGGGGGGAGGATTGAAAGGAGTACAGTCCATTCGCCGAATATCCTCTCTTTCCAAGAGCTGCACGGCCTGAGCAGTTCTATGTAGTCGCGCATCGACGTCCATAAATGGCTCTGAGCACTATGCGACTTAGCATCTGTGGTCATCAGTCGCCTAGAACTTAGAACTAATTAAACCTAACTAACATAAGGACATCACACACATCCATGCCCGAGGCAGGATTCGAACCTGCGACCATAGCAGGCGCTCTGAGTGCACTCCTGAGAACACCCACGTGGGGAAAGAGTACAGTGTCACAACACTGACCTGTGAGCGTATCGTGCCCGAAGATTTCGAGGCCAGTAGTCCCGTGCAGCATTACACCTGTCCTCAACATTACACCTGGACCACCAAACCAATCATGTTCGACCATGTTCTTGGGTGCATGACATGTTCCCTCCTCTCGCCATATAAGAGGACGTCCACTACTGTCGAACATAATCGTTTTGGTGGTACTGCAAGTTGGAATGGTTCTTTATTGACGTGACCTTTACTGCACTCCAACCCCAGTTCTCGATACCAGTAATATCGTACTACTTTTTTGCGAAGTAACCTACATATTTTTGTGACAATATTCACATATGGTTTTATTAATGTATAGGTACTCCGATGTATCGATATATATTAAAGTTATATGGTTTTTGTGTGCATTCATTTCTGTGAGACTGTCATAATCTTTGACTTACTTGTAACCGTTTTGGCACAAATACGGATAGAGCAGTCTTTGTTTCACTTTGCAAAAGTCAGGTTGTTATCTCGCTTTGTAAAAGGACAGTCAAGTCTTATGTTTGGTTAAAGTGGAAATTAAGTATATTAAGATTAATACGAAACTGTCTTTTTGATGACGTGACAGTTAAGAAGTAGTATATGTGAATTTACAAGAAGTTTAATAAAAATGTGGATCGTGAACACTAAGTCAAATATTATTATTGTTCTGATCTGGGATTGTTTGAACATTAAGAATTTCCTGAAAAACGCATTTGTTAGGTCTTCAAATATTGCTAAAATACAGATCTGGACCTTCTAGCAGTCAAAATGGAATCACCCTAGAATCAACAAGATGAGACATAACAACTTCGACGAAATCTTCGTGGGAATCCATTCAAGATAAGTGCCAAAATTAATGACTTTTTTACAGTGACTTCATTATTTCCATTCTGACGATACCATACATAATAAATAACTTTGTTGTTGCCCGATAGAGCGACCATATGCTGCGTGAGCAACATTATTAATCTGATTTCTAACCTACTTTTCAAGTGGTGGTATTGTTTGAAGGTGTTATGGTATGGTGCAGCCCAATCTTGCATGAATATACTGGCCTCTAGAAGTTAATTTTGTCCTCAAGTTTTGCAAACCAGAATATTACGGAAAAAAATCAGTGAAGATCTTTTACGATAGATTTACCATTATACGGTCTCTCTAATTCACTGTGCCACCTGAAACTACAGTCTTTAGGAACTGAAACTTGTAATTACACTGTCTGCATAAGAGGTATTAGCTGTAACAAGTTCTTTTATATGTACACACTTCTTCATTCTCCTCGCTGAGTGGTTCTTATTTTATGGTTGTAGTTCCACAATTGTGCAAATATTATCCATGGGCTTTTGGAGAATTTTTTCCCGAGGTTATAATCAGGTTGCCCTTCCCTATTAAGTATACAACAGCACCATACATCATTCGACATTGTCCGCTAGGTCATTGTTATACAAGGATGAGTCAAATGACAACCTTAAATTTTTTTTAAATACTGTTTATTGGGCAGAAGTGGTACAAAGTTGTATCACTTTTCAACATAATCTTCACCACGCTCAACGCAAGTCTTCCAACGCTTACGATGTGCATAAATTCCTTTAGAAAAAAATAGTTCTGGTAGTCCGCGCAAACACTCATGCACCGCGTTGCGTACCTCTTCATCAGAACGGAACTTCTTTCCTCCCTATCCGTCCTTGAGTGCCTCAAACTTATGGAAATCATTTGGTGATGAGGAATAGCGCCATTCCTTGCTCGCTCTCTTCGTTTCCGGTTGGTGGAAGTGAACCCAGGTTTCGTCCCCAGTAACGATTCTTGCGAGAAAGCCATCACCTTTTCGTTCAAAGCTACAAAGAAGTTCTTCACAAGCATCAACACGTCGTTCTCTCATTTCAGGAATCAGCTGCCGTGACACCCATCTTGCAGACACGTTGTGAAACTGGAGCACATCACGCACAGTGTGATGTGCTGACCCATGACTAATCTGTAAACATGCTGCAGTGTCATTCAGTGTCACTCGGTTTTCCTTCACTATGGCTTCAGCTGCTGCAACGTTCTGTGGAGTCACAACTCGTTGTGCCTGACCTGGACGAGGAGCTTCTTCCACTGAAGTCACACCATTTGCGAAATTCCTACTCCATTCGTAGACTTGGTGCTGTGACAAACATGCATCACAGTACTGAACCTTCATTCGTCGATTAATTCCAATAGGTTTCACACCCTCACTATGCAAAAACCGAATAAGACAACGCTGTTCTTCCCTGGTGCAAGTCGCAAGTGGGGCCGCCATCTTTATACTGACACTGCGACGGTATGTGTGCATCTGCCCTATGCTGCCACCTACAGGCCCTTCTGCACGCTGTTTGTAGCACGCTTGCCATCTTACGGGCTAACGGCGCGAAATTTCGATTTGTTATTACAAATTTAAGGTTTCCATTTGACTCACCCTGGTTATAGGACCATTATGGTTCACAATACACATGCTCTCTGGGTACTCGGAAACTGCCGACCGGGGTGGCCGTGCGGTTCTAAGCGCTTCAGTTTGTAACCGCGTGACCGCTACGGTCGCAGGTTTGAATCCTACCTCGGGCATGGACCTGTGTGACGTCCTTAGGTTAGTTAGGTTTAAGTAGTTCTAAGTTCTAGAGGACCGATGACCTCAGAAGTTAAGTCTCATAGTGCTTAGAGCCATTTACTCGGAAACTACTTTCAAGTCAGAAAACTCTTCTGCACTGAGGAGCTCTGGAATCCAGTCGTTGAGTTGCTCTGATATTTTGTAAGTAATTATTTTCTTCATTAGCTGACGAAGAAGAGCTACAGAGTGGCGCACAAAATGTGTTGCCATTTTGTTTTTGAATATAAACTTAATTGTCAATACAGTCTGAAAGGAACATATACTACAATGAGATTTGTTCTAACAATCTGTTTACCCTACGGCACATGTCTTCCGTAATTTCACTGCAAGCTTGAAGAATACGTCTTCTGAGCTACATTAAATCACGTGGACGTTTCGGGAAAATTTTTTCCTTTAGGTACCCCCAAAGAAAAAAGTCACATGGATTGTGGTCTGGACTATTGGGGGGCCAATTTTTGGGGGCCAATTTTGTCCGTCATTGAAGGGACCTGGAAACCTGAGTGCAATGGTCCGCATGTCGAAATGCTCGTGTAAAAACATAAACACAGTGTTTGCAGTATGTGGCTTTGCTCCATCTTGCATGAACCACTGCGTGTTGAAAGGCAAGGCAGTAGCAAGAAGCTGTGGAACGAAGCTATTGCGAAGCATGCTCAAATAACGCTCGCTGTTCACAGTGTCTTCAAAGAAAAAGGGTCTAATAAGTCCGTGACTGGAAATTGCTGCCGACGCTGCAATCCTTGGAGCATAAGGTTGTCGTTCATGAAGAACTTGTGGGTTTTCAGTGCCCCAAAAGCGTACATTTAGTTTGTGATCCACTCCGTCTAAATGAAAATGCGCCTCGTCTGAAAACCAAACGTTGTTGAGAGTTTCTTCCCTATTCTCCACCCATTCAGCAAACAGTAGCCTCTGTTGCTTGTGTTCTTCAGTGAGCTTCTGTGCACAGGTCATCTTGTATGGGTACATATGGAGGTCACTTTTAAGAATGCGTTGAATGGAGCGTCTGGATATTCCCAGTTCCACTTCTGCCTTTCTATACGATTTCCCGGGACTTCTCTATACAGCAACTCGTACCGCTTCAATATTCTCCGGCGAACAAACAGGTTTAGGCCGAGGTGGCTTCGCTTCCAGTACTGTTCCTTCCTGTACAAATTTATCGGACAACCTGTGGATGGTCTCCTTGCAAGGGATCCATCGCGTGTTAAACTGTTGTCGAAAACGCCTCTGGGTCTCAACAAGACTTTTCGTTTCATGAAAAAGTAACACAATTGCCGATCGTTGCTGTGTCGTCAGTCTTCCATTGTCAGCCATTACTGCTTACTAGTCTCCTAGCGGCAGTATCGTGAATTACACGTCATTTCGTAACTCATTTGTTTTCCCATGCTCTGCTGATCCCAGCGGGATATCTAATGTGCTTCGTAAATTGTGGAAGAAACAATTGGTAACACATTTCGTGCTTCACCCTGTAAGTCCAACGCCATCTTGAAGCTAACGAATACGACATGAAGCTCACCACTGATGAGTATCAACCACTTACTGACCATGTGCCACTGTATTCCTAGTATGAAGTACTGCTGCGAGCAGAGGGGGCCCGCAGAGTTTAGATCCGTGGCTGGGTGGATTTGCAGCCGGGCGCAGGTAGTTAGAGAGTTGCGTCCGTTTCGAGCCGCCCACGCCGCTCCATCGACAGCGCTGATCTGCCGGGACTTCCCCGGGTCGGTCCCGCGGGGAAGCCCCCAAAACTTGCGCGGGCGGGCGGGCACGTGGATCCCCCTAAACTAATTACCCTGCAGAGCATTTAATACCCCACACCGGCTGGATTTCGGCGGTAATCCCCCCTCTCATACGAGATACATACCGGGGCTGCCATCGGTTATCGATTAGGCCCGTGCTGAGTGAAGCCCGGCGTGAATGGGGCTTTCCCGAGACGGGGGCAGCCCACTCATCCCACCACCGGGATAGAGGGGTGTAATCTGCAAATAGTTCATACTTTTCCTCTTCTTACATTGGACATTTTTTCGAGAGTAGCTATAGAAGAATTTTATAATTTCGGAAGTACTAAGGCGCGTAGCCTGTTTAACATCCCAAAAAAGAGAAATACGCGTGTGGTGTTTTCTTCATTTCACTCACAATTTCAAAAGGAGAACGAAAAATGATATTCTACATCTACATCCATACTCCGCAGGCCACCTGACGTTGTGTGGCGGAGGGTACCTTGAGTACCTCTGTCGGTACTCACTTCTATTCCAGTCTCGTATTCTTCGTGGAAAGAAGGATTGTCGGTATGCTTCTGTGTGGGCTCTAATCTCTCTGATTTTATCCTCATGGTTTCTTCGCGAGGTATACGTACGATGGAGCAATATACTGCTTGACTCTTCGGTGAAGGTATGTTCAAAAATGGTTCAAATGGCTCTGAGCACTATGAGACTCAACTGCTGTGGTCATTAGTCCCCTAGAACTTAGAACTACTTAAACCTAACTAACCTAAGGACATCACACACATCCATGCCCGAGGCAGGATTCGAACCTGCGACCGTAGCAGTCGCACGGCTCCGAACTGCGCGCCTAGAACCGCGAGACCACCGCGGCCGGCGAAGGTATGTTCTCGAAACTTCAGCTACTGAGCGTCTCTCGTGCAGAGTCCTCCACTGGAGTTTATCTATCATCTCCGTAACGCTTTCGCGATTACTAAATGATCCTGTAACGAAGCGCACTGCTCTCCGTTGGATCTTCTCTATCTCTTCTAGCAACCCATCTGGCACGGATCCCACACTGCTGAGCAGTATTCAAGCAGTGGGCGGACAAGCGTACTGTAACCTACTTCCTTTGTCTTCGGATTGTATTTTCTTAGGATTCTTCCAATGAATCTCAGTCTGGCATCTGCTTTACCGACTACCAACTTTATATGATCATTCCATTTTAAATCACTCCTAATGCCTACTCCCAGATAATTTTTGGAATTAACTGCTTTAACTTGCTGACCTGCTATATTGGAGCTAAATGATGAAGGATCTTTCTTTCTACGTATTCACAGCACATTACACTTGTCTACATTGAGATCCAATTGCCATTCCCTGCACCATGCGTCAATTCGCTGCAGATCCGCCTGCATTTCAGTACAATTTTCCATTGTTACAACCTCACGATATACCACAGCATCATCCGCAAAAAGCCTCAGTGAACTTCCGATGTCATCCACAAGGTCATATTAATGGTACATATCGCGCAAAGGGAGGGATCAGCTGACAGAACACATGTTTCAGAATCACGAAATCGTCAGTTTGGGAGACAAAATTGGTAGAGGGGGAGCAAAGTTTGATTACATTGAGTACGTGCATGTCAGGGACGTAGATTATAGCTAAAACAACCGGTTTTCGGTTCTACGGGTTATTTCCTTCTCTAGTTTAAGGTTAGTTTTAAAAGTGCTCAAAATAGCTTGGTGCGCGGTGGGTTGATCTCTCACTGTCCTTTAAACAATTAGTATACGTTCCTGGCGAGTTTTCAGTTTGTCTGCCCCTTCACTCTGCAATGGTGCATATTGGTTTAGCCGACAAAAGCAGCGATAACGAGTATTAAACTAATTGCTTGCCACGCAAAGGCCACATAACTCTAGCCCATGGGCAGTAGCTGAACGTTAGTTAAACTATCGAGCGTTTGGAACTCTTGCCTGACTCGTTAAAAAAGAAAAGAAAAAAAGTCTAAATTTCCCTTAAGCTGGTTTATTTTCTTTAAAACATGGCCTATCAAGCCCGTATTTAATATCCCGATATCAATTATTCAATGTTATTTAATGACCTACGGCTACTTGTGAGTTAACACATTCGGTCGTTCAGTAGGCTTCCTGTAAAGAAGCGCTCTCCTTAATGTCTCGTTATCTGCACGAAACACGCACCCGGCCTCTGTGACCGTGCGGTTCTAGGCGCTTCAGTCCGGAACTGCGCTGCTGCAACAGTCGCAGGTTCGAATCCTGCCTCGGGCGTGGATGTGTGTGATGTACGTAGGTTAGTTAGGTTTAAGTAGTTCTAAGTTCTAGGGGACTGATGACCATAGATGTTAAGTCCCATAGTGCTCAGAGCCATTTGAAACATTTTTTTATCATCAACGAGGGATTGTATACTCGCGGTATTTCTAATGTTAGCAGTCCAATTACCAGAAGTAATTTAAACTAGAAATCTCGTAATTCCGAAACTATATAAAATATAATGAAAACAAAATATGATTCCTTTCCACGAACTACATCACTAATAAATTTAACACTCAACGCCCCTTCTGGCTGCCTCCACAAAAATCAGGCTCACTCTATCAGGCTAACTCACGCATACATTTACATAGTTTTATTAAAATACCACATTCTCACTTTATGTTTGCCCTCCATTTACTCTCTGTGTCTCTCCAAAAGACTCACGCAACGAAAACTTGATGAAATAATTATTTTCAAAAGTACTTTTAACTGCGTCAGAAATCGGTGGTAATGAAACTAATGAAAATTCCAGACAGTTACATTGTATGAGCTTATCCTCTTGTTTGTAGTTTAAATTGATACAGTAGATGAATACATTACAGTTCTAACTCAGTTTGACAATGCTAACACGGTTATAATCAGTTTAGGTGAAATTTTTATCTCCGGAAGTTCTCAAGTTATTGATTTGAAATTTTAACAGTATGGTTATAGCACAGTGACGACATTAAATGAAGAGGCTCAAGTTTGTTGAATGGTTTATACAGATCAACTCTTACACTTGCCAGTAAGATATGATTACGTATTTCCAAGTAAATTCCTTTAGAAACAATCATATAAACAGTCATATTATGATGTCAGATATACTGCTGACAACTGGTTTTTCATCAGTGGTATAATATCCATTGAGTGTAGGCAACGGAAACAACACCTTTGGAGTGAAGAGTATTTACTACAGGTTTACCGCAGGGGTCGATATCAGGTCCACTGAAATAAGCTGCCTAAACTTTAAGACGCTGAAAGAGTGCCAAAAATATTCAAATGTGTGTGAAATCTAATGGGACTTAACTGCTAAGATCATCAGTCCCTAAGCTGACACACTACTTAACCTAAATTTTCCTAAGGACAAACACACACGCCCATGCCCGGGAGAGGACTCGAACCTCCGGCGGGACCAGCCGCACAGTCCATGACTGCAGCGCCATAGACCGATCGGCTAATCCTGACCGGCGAAACATTTCCTTCTGCAAATGATGCAAGTATAAAGCTAATGGAGAAGCTACAGGTAAACTGTTCGTGGAAGGTTACTGTCTGTTCATGGACTTTCACTGAATGTACTTAAAACACAAACATACGACACTGAACTGCACAATGTATATGGGAAATGTATATGAGAAAATCAACAAATAGAACGGAGTATTCTAAATATTTCAATATGTATGTCAATAACAATCTGGAAGTTACTTTTTGTAGTTCTAATAACAGGTTTAAACTCTGCAAACGACACACTATAGCAGATAAAGCTTTTGCAACTATGGAGGATGTGGAAGATTAATATGCATGTACTTCTCAAAGCTTAGCTTCAAAGCCATATTATGCCACAACAGCTGATCTGTATATAAGGATGCTACAGGAATCACTTTCAAGGGTCCGACCAAGAGACAACAGCCTTATATAGCCACCACATAATTCTCTGCACACCTCACCAAATACCAGGTACTCTTCCATCAATTTAGAACTCTTAATTGTTATTACTGTTAACCTGTTAAAACATTTCGCACAACTGAGTACCAAAAATCAATAGAACCAAGAAAAAAATTTTCTTTCGCAGTTTCGTTTTTGTCAAACCAAAATGAGTAAGACCATATCAGTAAATGAAAGAAATATTTTTAAAGAATTGTGTAGGGTAACGTTATCAATTTGCAATGTTAATTTGTAAGGAGAACAGTGGCTGAATCATTATACGTGATTTTCTGCCAGACTAGCAGTTTGTCTACGAGGCCGGAGTGTTCAAAGAAAATATGATATATTCTTCTGTGTATGAGGCAGCAGTAGGGTTAAGTGCCAGTCTGAAGACTGTACACTTTTTATAACGGGAGAATCTCATTGTGTGACCGTCATATCTGGAAAGTACGAAGCTCATTGTGTGACCGTCATATCTGGAAAGTACGAAGCAGAAAGCTGTCCTCCATTGTCAACAAAATGGAAAGAGGTTTAAATCTGACTGGGGCTATGGAAAATGGGGGATACCACAGGTTTCTAATGGCTCCAAGCACTATGGGACTTAACTTCTAAGGTCATCAGTACCCTAGAACTTAGAACTACTTAAACCTAACTAACATAAGGACATCACACACATCCATTCCCGAGGAAGGGTTTGAACCTGCGATCGTAGCGATCGCGCGGTTCCAGACTGTAGCGCCTAGAACCGCTCGCCCATTCCTTCCAGCGATACCACAGGGGTCTGATCTGGTTCCGTTGCTTGTCTTATATATGATGTAGGCTTCTATCAGAACTGTAAAAGATGACTGATAAACCCCAAGTAATTAAATCAAAGTTGAGAGACTTTCCAGTGGCATAGCCCCTCCTATTCTGTGATGAGTTGTTCATTAGTGTACTCTCTCACAGTTCTTCTCTTGTTTTATTACTTTTTTTAATTCTTTTCAGAATTTTGTAAGAACGTGTCGATTGAGGCTCACATGGTCCCACGGAATCGGCTAAATAAATAAACAAGAAGGTGAATCACCGAAAGTGGCCAATAAAGTACGAAATGTCCGGAGTCATCTGTTTTTCTGGCTCCCGGGTCACCCGACATCGCATTCTTTAAGACTACAAGGGCAGTTGTAGATTTAACCAACAACCTGCCTCCCTTAGATCGTCGCTATGCACAAATGCCATTGTATTCCGTACTTAATGTTCGTTCCAGCCGCCGCACCTTAATCAAGCAGGTAAACAGGGCACAGTTTAGGCGCCGCGGATTTTATTTTAAGCGCGACTAAAGTCAGGCGCGGGGGGAAATAGAAAACTTCATTAAGGGCCGGCGCGACACGCGGCGGAGCGAATTTTGTTAATGAACGCCGCCATGGCGCTCTTAGGACCCTCGCCGCCTTTAATGAATGTCTAAGAAACACCGTAAAGAACCTGGCCCGGCACTGTGCCGCGGCGCTGCCAACATTCAGCAGATGAAAGCGCCAAGCTGCGCTGCCAACAGTTCGACGCAAATGACACCAGACACCTAGGACCTTTCCCGTGAAGCACTGACTGACTCAAAATGTATCAGTATTACTTGAGATCCCGGGTTCGATTCCCGGCGGGGTCAGGGATTTTCTCTGCCTCGTGATGGCTGGGTGTTGTGTGTTGTCCTTAGGTTAGTTAGGTTTAAGTAGTTCTAAGTTCTAGGGGACTGATGACCTAAGATGTTAAGTCCCATAGTGCTCAGAGCCATTTGAACCATTTATTACTTGAGATAATCATGCCATCACTAGGGTAGCGATGATTGTGCACTAGAGGACCTTTCGTGTCGCTGTATCTGTTTGTAATGGATGTTTAGGAACGATGTGAAAGCTGTGAGTATTCTTCACCTGGTGCTGTGGTATAGCGCTGCCAACATTCCACAACTGAAAGTATCAGTCAGAGCTGCCAAAATTTCTCCGTGAACTGCACAACCTATATAGGACCAATCGTACGAAACACAACATGATTCGAAATTGCACTAGCAATTATTATTCAGATAATGGTGTTCTTTGACGTACGGTAGATAGATAGGGAGATTAGCACACAAACCGAACCGCAGGTTGCTCTAACCCGCCCCTACTCCACAAGGGAAAAAACGGACCACCCAATTTATAAACAACCACCTTCTCGCGGGTAGGCAAACGGAGAAGAATGGTGGGAGGACCCCAAAGCAAAACGGCTGGTGACCCCACCAAGAAAACAAGTAGAATTTAACAAGAGTAAATCAAACAACATATCACCAATCACTTAATTTCTAATAAACTGCGATTTCTCGAATGACCTGGCGCAGCACCCCCAAATCGCTCTCCCGAACCGTCCGCTGCCAGCCGCTTCAACGGACGCAGGAAGGCGCGCCGATCTCCCGTCTCATGGCGTCGCAACTCGCACCGGCCAGACCGATGTCGTGGGTTGACTCCTGTTGCTCTCGTGTCGGCCGCGAAGCCACTACCCCTCGCTATACGGCGAGGCCCACTGGACTCACGTGGCGACCTTACATGCGCCGACGCTCAAGACGGACAAGTCATCTCGTGTCCCAGTGCGCGACCGAACAACAGACCGATCCAACCGCCAATGACCGTTGTCTGAGCAAACTCGAGAAGACTGGTGGCCTAACGCGCAGACTCAAATGCAGGAACGAAGCCCCGACCGGGTGACCACTCGCTGAGTTCACTTACTGGCGGAGTATGAAGACTCATTTTGCCGGCTTTAAAGCTTGATCCGAACGACAGACAGACACTAACTGCCTAACAAATGCGGACGAGAGACAGACTAGCAAGCTGGGAACGAGAGTTTGACCCACTGGCGAGCTCATAGCGCCCCTTAAATGCACGTGAACAGCCAACCTTTCCCACCAGAGGGAGACACCGAAGCTGCGATTGCCACAACGGCGCTACCGCCATAAACGGAGGGCGTGCTCTTCAAAACAGCAATTTTTGCCATGGCTAAAGGTAACTATAGAAATACAGTTGGGTAGCTAGCTTAGAATCTTATTCATCTTTGACGTATGTTGAAGACACAACCGGCAGCTACTACGCGCAAGACATTATCGAACGGTGCTACCAATATTCCGCAGCAAAAAGCTCCGAACTGCTCTGGCGAGATTCTATAATGATCTGGGGCTACTCGACACCCGGTGCTGTACCATGGTGCTGCCATCATTACGCATCAGAATTCACCAAACAACACTGTCAATTTTTCATCACTAACTACATTATCTCTGTTGACCTATCCCATGGTATAGAAAGTGATTCAAAATTGTACCACTAACTGTTACATGAGATAATGGTGCTATAAATGAGGTAGTGATAGAATTGCTCTAGAGAAGCTATCGTACAGACCTATCTATCTTTAATAAATGTTTGAGATATAATGTAAGTAATCTGCACCTGCGATGCACCCAATTTTGTCCCATGGTGCTACCAAGCTTCTACAGCAGAAAGCCCCAAACTGCCATGGGAGCATTCCACCATGACTTAAACTGGCTACATAAGGTCTTCCTCACGAAGTGACTCAAAATATACCGGTTGCTGTTATTTGACATAATTATGTAATGACTTTAAAACGGTGGACCTGCACCTTCTTTCATCTTTAACGAGTGGCTAAGAAAAACCATATGGAACATGCCCTTTAACTGCATCCAGCACTCCCCTACATTTCCCCCAGCATTCTGAAACAGAAATCTCCGAACTGCTACGGCGACATGCAGCTACGAATTACAAAGGCTATGACGAGCATGAACGACGGAATGAAGGACTACTCAACAATATGCCGCTAATTTCTGTTTGAGATAAACATGTCATTAATTTGATCATGATGTAAAAGCATTAGGGAACAGAGATGGGACCCCTCTTACCACTAATAAGCAGGGTATTTCGCAATTTTGTGAATTATGTAAATGTATTGTTCTTTCATTGGAGGTTAATGTTTGGATAAAGTGAAAAAGAAATTCAGCACCGATGACAGAAGCATTTGGTACATTACGTGTAGGACGGTTTGTATAATACCTGTATACACCAAGCCGTTTATTTATTCTGTTCATCTATTCGTCTGCTTTCTTAGAGAATTATTACGTTTAAATTATTTTGTGCAGAACCTGTGCAGTGACCTCATGTAAATTAATGGAAGGCCGCGCGGAGAGAGAGATTGAGTCTCTCTCTCTCTCTCTCTCTCTCTCTCTCTCTCTCTCTCTCTCTCTCTCTCTCTCTCTCTGTGTGTGTGTGTGTGTGTGTGTGTGTGTGTGTGTGTGTGTGTGTGTGTGTGTGTGTGTGTGTGTTGATATTAGCGTAAGTTAATTTAAGTAGTGTGTAAGTCTAGGGACCGATGACCTCAGCAATTTGGTTCCTTAGCAACATTTTCTTGAATTAATGGATGTTCTAGCTTACACCATTATTCTAACTTTGTTCTAGTAAACTAGCACTTGAACCTCACACATGGATGTGTTATACTAAGACAGTAATATAAGTTGCCTGGATGGTTACGCCACCTCCTTAAGTCTCAAGTACATGTTTATTCGATTCAAAATTGTAATAGGATTTCTTCTGTAGTACCACATTTCGAAAGCTTCTATTCTCTTTTTGTCTAAACTATTTATCGTCCACGTTTCACTTCCATGCATGGCTACAATCCATACAAATACTTTCAGAAACGACTTCCTTACACTTAAATCTATAATCGACGTTAACAAATTTCTCTTCAGAAACGCTTTCCTTGCCATTGTCAGTCTACATTTTATATCCTCTCTATTTCGAACATCATCAGTTATTTTGCTCCCAAAACATCAAAACTCCTTTACTACTTTAAGTGTCTCATTTCCTAATCTAATTCCCTCAGCATCACCCGCATTAATTCGACTACATTCCATTATCCTCGTTTTGCTTTTGTTGTTGTTCATTTTACACCCTCCTTTCAAGACACTGTCCATTCTGTTCAACTGCTCTTCCAAGTCCTTTTCCGTCTCTGACAGAATTACAATGTCATTGCGAAACATGAAAATTTTTATTCTTTTCCCTGGACTTTAATTCGTACTACAAATTTTTCTTTGGTTTCCTTTACTTCTTGCTCAAAGTACAGACTGAGTAACATTGGTGATAGGTTGGAAAACTTTCTCACTCTCTCCCCAATCACTGCTTCTGTTTCACGCTCTTTGACTCTGACTGCCAGCTGGTTTCCGTATAAAGCCGTAAATAGCCCAGCCGTCTTAGCCTTCCGCTCCACTTATGTCACTTCTACTACTCTCAGAATTTCAAGTGTTCCAGTCAACACTGCCAAAGGCTTAAGTCTACGAATGCTATTAAAGAAAGTTTGCCTCTCCTTATCGCGTCTGTAAAAAGATAAATCGCAGTCCGGAATCCAAACTACTCTACTCCAAGTTCAGCTTCTGCTAACTTTTCCATTCTTCTGTGAAGAATACGTGTTAGTATTTTGCAACCTTGACTTATTAAACTGTTATTTCGGCAAAATGCGTAAGAATCAACATCTGCTTTGTTTGGAATTGGAATTATTCTTGGAATCTTACATGGTAAGAAATGATCAGTAGTCCACATAGTGCCGCATTCATTTAGCAGCTCACTCCGTCTTCAGGCCACGAGTGGCCTACCGGGACCATCCGACCGCCGTGCCATTCTCAGTCGAGGATGCAGATAGGAGGGGCGTGTGGTCAGCACACCGCTCTCCCGGTCGTTGTGATGGTATTCTTGACCGAAGCCGCTACTATTCGGTCGAGTAGCTCCTCAGTTGGCATCACGAGGCTGAGTGCACCCCGAAAAATGGCAACAGCACATGGCGGCTGGGCGGTCACCCATCCAAGCGCCGACCACGACCGACAGCGCTTAACTTCGGTGATCTCACGGAAACCGGTGTATCCACTGAAGCAAGTCCGTTGCCCTCATTTAGCAACTATCATTGACTATTTATATTTCTCCCTACTCAGTTAGTTCTTTCTTTCCCGCGCCACACGCATGGTTATGCGTCTGAACAAGGCGTACCCTCGTTCCGGAGTTAAACACTGCCTTTTAGAGACCTAAGAGGCCTGTTACACACACACACACACACACACACACACACACACACACACACACACACACAGTGGCCCACGGAGCAGAGAAAAGTGGAGGAGACGAAAGACAACAGGCAGAGTGGGCAAGCAGCCAAGCAACGCGTGCACCAGGACGCTTAATAGCTACCAACATAACGAACAAAAATTTCCCCGCTCGGGCGGCCGAAACTTTAGCCCGCGCCGTAAAACGGAAGTGTCGTTGTTATTAAGGCGGGGGCGGTACCCACTAATAACTCGGACGCACACGCGTTATGTAATAATTAAAAAATATACGGCGCTTTCGCCGCGCTCCCCCGCGGCCGTTAGGCCCACAAAAGGGCTGCTTAAAAGCGCGCCCAGGGCCGCCCTGTCCCGCTGTCCCTGTTTATACTCGCCGGGCGCGCGCCCTGTTGATACTGGCTGCTCCACAGCGCTCCCTGTCCGCTGCCAAAGAACGACGCCTTTTTTTTATTCCCTCGTCTCAGCCGCGTAGCTTCTGAATAGAGTGTCGCCAGTCGTTTGTAAGAGTGCTTACAACAGCCCGACTCATGTCGTGCTACTGTGTGCTCTGAAGCACTAGTACTAACATTTGCATCAAGCGCTCCAGTTCGTTTCTTTGTAGTAATAGCTGGTGAAGTAACTTAATCAAAATGGGTATTAGCCTTAGGAAACGCTCTTTGCGCCAATTCTCCAGCGTTATACGTCGGTCTCGTACTTTTAGCCACTGGAATTAACGAAGAGATACGAAGTTACGAACATGAGTTGAACAATGCAACATTCTTTCATTTTTATTTCCTAGTAAGTTTTTCGGTGCACGATGTTAACTTTGGAGCGTAACCTAGAGCTTTGTTTGCAAGTAAGTAATACTTTTTACAGTATCTTTAGACAAACTGATACTACTCACTACAAAATGAAACGAGAAAAGTCATGGGATACGGGTAGATGGCCGGTGGGGCCGAGCGGTTCTAGGCGCTACATTCTGGAACCGTGAGACCACTACGGTCGCAGGTTCGAATCCTGCCTCGGGCATGTGATGTCCTTAGGTTAGTTAGGTTTAAGTAGTACTAAGTCTTGGGGACTGATGACCTCAGATGTTAAGTCCCATAGTGCTCAGAGCCATTTTTTTTCATGGGATACCGATATTCAACAAAAAAAATAAGATCGTAATATGTTGATTAATCGGGTTTCAGCCGGTTATTCGCGTCTTTCCTGCACGATATTTCAACTGCGTGACTCGTACTCTTCTTCAGGTGCTGAAGAAGACTACAAGTCGTGCAGGAAAGCCGCGAATAACCGGCAGAAACCCGATTAATCACCGAGCGAGGTGGCGCAGTGGTTAGCACACTGGACTCGGATTCGGGAGGGCGACGGTTCAATCCCGTCTCCGGCCATCCTGATTTAGGTTTTCCGTGATTTCCCTAAATCGCTTCAGGCAAATGCCGGGATGGTTCCTTTGAAAGGGCACGGCCGATTTCCTTCCCAATTCTTCGATAACCAGAGCTTGCGCTCCGTCTCTAATGACCTCGTTGTCGACGGGACGTTAAACACTAACCACCACCACCACCACCCAATTAATCAACATGACAACGCCTCGCCGGGAAAGCGTGAAGAATTACAAGCTCGTAGTAGTATTGCGTACCCATGGTATAAACGGGGGCCGCGCGGGATTACCCGAGCGGTCTAGGCGCTGCAGTCATGGACTATGAGGCTGGTCCCGGCGGAGGTTCGAGTCCCCCCTTGGGCATGGCTGTGTGTGTTTGTCCTTACGACAATATAGGTTAAGTAGTGTGTAAGCTTAGGGACTGATGACCTTAGGAGTTAAGTCCCATAAGATTTCACACACATTTGAACATTGGAAAACAAGGGCAGTGCGTGGGCGGAGTTTTCATTTGTACTCAAGCATTTCATATGAAAAGTTTTCCAAATTGACTTTCACCGCACATCGTGAATTAACAGACTCTCAACGCGGAATGTTAGTTCAAGCTATATGCATGGGACGTTTCATTTCAAAAATCGTTGGGGAAAACAGCATACATATATCCTCAGTGTCAAGAGAGTGCCGGGAATACCAGGTTTCAGGCATCTCCTCTCATCATGGACAACGAGCTGGCCTTCACTTAACGACTGAGATCAGCTGCCTAGAGATGTCGGTGCTAGCAGACAAGCAACAATGCGTGAAATAACTACAGAAATCATTGCGACCGTTAGGACAGTGCGGCGAAATTTGGTGTTAATGAGCTGTGGCAGCAGACGACCGATGCAAGTGTCTTTTCTGACAGCACGACATTGCCTGTAGCGCTTCTCGTGGGTATGTGACCATATAGTTTGGGCCCTAGGCGGCTGGGAAACTGTAACCTGCTCAGGTGAATCCCTATTCCAGTTGGTAACAACTGATAGCAGAGCGCTAGTATGCATGAAGCAATGGACCCAAGTTGTCGACAAGTCACTGTGCAGGTTGTTGATGGCTCTATAAGGGTGTGTGCTATGCTCGCGTGAAATGGACCGGGTCTTGTGGTCGAACTGGACCGATCATTGACTAGGAATGATTATTTTCGGTTACATGGAGAACATTTGCAGCCATCCATGGACTTCATGTTCCCAAATACGAATGGAATTCTTATAGACGCTGTTGTGCTATGTAACTGGTCCGCAGTTGTCCGCGACTGCTTGAAGAATACTCTGGACAATTAGAGCACATGAACTGCCTAGCCAGATCACCCAGTTTGTGCACAAAATCCTCCATATTTGCAATTATGGACGGCTATAAAGGCAGCATGGCTCAATATTTTGCTACGGTCGCAGGTTCGATTGCTGCCTCGGGCATGGATGTGTGTGATGTCCTTAGGTTAGTTCGGTTTAAGTAGTTCTAACTCGTAGGGGACTGATGACCTGAGATGTTAAGCCCCATAGTGCTCAGAGCCATTTGAACCATTTTTGATCTCAATATTCCTTTGCAGGAGAGCTCCACAGGCTTGTTGAGTCCATGCTGCGTCGACTTGCTACACTATGTCGGACAAAAGGAGGGCCGAACCAATATTTGGAGGAATAAAAAAAAAAAAAAAAAAAAAAAAAAAAAAAAAATGGTACAAATGGCTCTGAGCACTATGGGACTCAACTGATGTGGTCATCAGTCCCCTAGAACTTAGAACAACTTAAACCTAACTAACCTAAGAACATCACGCACATCCATGCCCGAGGCAGGATTCGAACCTGCGAACGTAGCAGTCGCACGGTTCCGGACTGCGCGCCTAGAACCGCGAGACCACCGCGGCCGGCTTGGAGGAATCCCTTGACTTTTATCACCTCAGCGTATTGCAGGCTATGACTATATCTAGCGCAAGTAATAATAATGGGATTGTTGAACTACCTAAGCAATACGTTCAATTAGTGCCGGACTAAGAAATTTTGTGTTTTAACAGATAAACAATTTGTATGGTATTTTTCTCTTTAACAAGTAAAGATAGAGACGTTGGGATATCAATGAGACGAAAGTAAAACGAAATAACCATAGAAAATCTCAGGCACAACGAAGTAACAATCAGCGATGCAAGTGATAAATACGAGAGTTGTTCAGAAAGTAAGTTCCGATTGGGCGCGAAATGGAAACCACAGTGAAAACCAGAAACGTTTTATTTGCAACAGTTAAAATGGTTCGAAAGTCTCTAAGCACTATGGGACTTAACATCTGAGATCATCAGCGCCTAGAACTTAGAGATACTAACTAACCTAATCCATGCCCGACGCACGATTCGAACCTGCGACCGTAGCAGCAGCGATGTTCCGGATTGAAGCGCCTAGAACCGCTCGGCCACAACTGCCGGCTGCGACAGTTAGGTACACCTTCCGATTACTTCTATACATAGTCGCCGCTCGAACTTCGAGTTTTGTCGTAGTGTTGTATCAGCTTTCCAGTATCCTCGTCATATAAAGCAGCCGCCAGTGCTTTCGTCCAGCTATCTGCACTGGTCTGCAGCTCGTTGTCAGTGCAATTTTTTTTTTTTTTCATGCCGAGGGGTTCTTGTGAGCAGAGATGAGACTCGGGGAGCCAATTACGGACTATATTGTGGGTGATCAAACACTTCTCATCGGAATCACTGCAGGAGCGTCTTCATTGTCCTTGCATTGTGCGGCGGAAAATTGGCTTGAGGAAGGAAGTACTCGACAACTGTGTTAAGTGGGATGCACGACACCCACGAAATCTCTAACCAGGCCCTCATACTTGGCAGAAGAGTTATTCCCTACGCAAGAACGATGCGACACGATCGAAGGACATACTAGAGACACTGCCCAACACATCTGTACAAAGCTTTAGTGCATTTTCCCAATGGTTTCCATTTCGCGACCAATCAGAACTTACTTGATGGACAACCCTCGTATTAACTGTCGTCTCTCAGAAGCAAAGTGCATGATACTGTTCATCAGGCTGGTGCCGTAATGGCGTTCTAATAAGTGTTTTTCCAGTTCATAGCATGGCGGTGACATGTTAAGCTCTCTGCATGATGTTTATGCGATACGAAAAGTAAGACACTGATTTGTGCAGCTTCTGCGCTGCTTCTTTTTTTGACTAGTTCATAGACGTCATAGTATTCGTAATACACAACTTAAATCTAAACTACTGGCCATTAAAATTGTTACACCAAGAAGAAATGCAGATGATAAATGGGTATTCGTTGGACAAACATATTATACTAGAACTGACACGTGATTACATTTTCACGCTATTTGGGTACATATATCCTGAGAAATCAGTACCCAGAACAACCACCTCTGGCCGTGACAATGGTCTTCATACGCCTGGGCATTGAGTCAAACAGAGCTTGGATGGCGTGTACAGGACAGGTACAGCTGCCGATGCAGCTTCAACACGATACCACAGTTCATCAAGTGTAGTGACTGGCGTATTGTGACGAGCCAGTTGCTCGGCCACCATTGACCAGACGTTTTCAGTTCTGTGAGATCTCGAGAATGTGCTGGCCAGGGAAGCAGTCGAACATTTTCTGTATCCAGAAATTCCCGTACAGAACCTGCAACATGCGGTCGTGGATTATCCTGCTGAAATGTAGGGTTTCGCAGGGATCGAATGCAGGGGAGAGCCACGGGGTCGTAACACATCTGAAATTTAACGTCCACTATTCAAAGTGCCGTCAATCCGAGGAAGAGGCGACCGAGACGTGTAACCAATGGCACCCCATACCATCACGCCGGGTGATACGCCAGTATGGCGATGACGAATACACGCGTCCAATGTGCGTTCACCGCGATGACGCCAAACATGGATGCGACCATCATGATGCTATAAACAGAGCCTGGATTCATCCGAAAAAATTACGTTTTCCCATTCGTGCACCAAGGTTCGTCGTTGAGTACACCATTGCAGGCGATCCTGTCTGTGATGCAGTGTCAAGAATAACCGCAGCCATGGTCTCCGAGCTGACAGTCCATGCTGCTGCAAACGTCGTCGAACTGTTCGTGCAGATGGTTGTTGTCTTGCAAACGTCCCCATCTGTTGACTCAGGGATCGAGACGTGGCAGCACGATTAGTTACAGCCATGCGGATAAGATGCCTGTCATCTCGACTGCTAGTGAGTCGAGGCCGTTGGGATCCAGCACGGCGTTCCGTATTACCCTACTTAACCCACCGATTCCATATTCTGCTAACAGTCATTGGATCTCGACCAACGGGAGCAGCCATGTCGCGATACGATAAACAGCAATCGCGATAGGCTACAATCCGTCCTTTATCAAAGTCGGAAACGTGATGGTACGCATTTCTCCTCCTTACACGAGGCATCACAACAACGTTTCACCAGGCAACGCCGGTCAACTGCTGTTTGTGTATGAGAAATCGGTTGGAAACTTTCCTCATGTCAGCACGCTGTAGATGTCGCCACCGGCGCCAACCTTGTGTGAATACTCTGAAAAGCTAATCATTTGCATATCACAGCGTCTTCTTCCTGTCGGTTAAATTTCGCGTCTGTAGCACGTCATCTTCGTGGTGTAGCAATTTCAATGGTCAGTAGTGTATTTACATTCATGGCACGCACTACACCTTTTTAAATAATGGATAATGCAATATGGAGGCTTAAATGATTTTAACCCTTCATCTTTGAAGATGGTACTAAACGGAAGCCGGTAGAATTTATGTTTCAAATAACGACAGCCGATGGTCCAAATACGCTTTTTATTCATTTCTTAACGGCTGTTGGCAGTCATCTTCCAGAATGTATTGTAATTGGAAGACCATTATGAAAGGAATATCGACGTGACGTTTGTTACAGTTAATAGTGAAATGGATACTGAATTCATGGATTACAACGGAGAATTTGACCAAATAGACAGGACGCCATAGTGAAAATTCAGAAGATGAAAATGGCTCTGAGCACTTTGGGACTTAACTTGTGAGGTCATCAGTCCCCTAGAACTTAGAACTACTTAAACCTAACTAACCTAAGGACATTACACACATCAATGGCCGAGGCAGGATTCGAACCTGCGACCGTAGCAGTCGCGCGGTTCCAGACAGTAGCGCCTAGAATCGCTCGGTCATAGCGGCCAGCCTCAGAAAATGAAACACCTAGTCAAACTGCATAATTCATTTTTAAATTATACAGAGAAAGTATGAACATATGAAGTTGGGAGCCATTTTGTTGTTGAGTTTGACGAGATTACATGTTATCACGACTTCCACTTATTTAGTCCAGTTTTAAGACAGTGGGGAGTAACAGTGTGAAAAAGCTTGCGTGTCCGACACCATCCGATCGTTCCCTAACAGTGGCAGGCAAGGTATTATCCTCCACGTACCGTAAAGTTGGTTGCAGTGAAGAGATGTAGATATATTTCGCAATACGTCGTTTCGTTACACTGCTTTATAACGCTTACCGGAGAAAACCGCTCTAGTGCGGAGAGCAATTTAAATTCGTAGCGCAGTCAACAGAGCCCCAGAGATTAAACAGATCCACCAGACGGAAATGCCAAATGCTCTACCCCCGCCTCCTCCTGTACCGACAAGCGTTTATCCAGGTCTTCTGCACTTCCACCTGACGATCCCTGTTAAATATGTCTCTGTTCTTCTTCCTCTTCCTTCTATGTATCCCTTCTTCCTCTTCCTTTCTATGTATCCCTGCCTCACCACTCTAACACTCTCTCTCTCTCTCTCTGACGAAATCTCATTTCTCGAGTAACACCAATTTAAAAACTCTCGGCCGTAGAGGGCCGCTGCACACGGGGATTCCCCGTCCTCCCGGTGAAAACAACAAAGAGATGCTGTAGGGGTGGAGGGGGGAGGGGAAGGCAGGGACGGCCAATTAGAAGCCGCCGGTGCACAAAGGCCGGGAATGACCAGTCGGTTCTGGCTCCAGGTTGAAGACCAGCAGACGGAAAACAGAGGTGGAGGGGGGGAGGGGGTGGTAGAAAAGGTTCCGCGGGCCAATCTCGCGCAAGATGTCAGCCACCCCCCCCCTCCCCCCCCCCCCGGGCTCCAGCGCTGCGCCTCGCCTTGTGCTCGGCGGGCCCTAATTAATTAGTTAATTAAATCCGCACCAGCTGGCACTGCGGTCGGCATTATTGCTCCGTGCGGCGAATTGCACGCCTGAGGATTGCGCTCGCGGGATCCTGAGGCAGGATCCGCGATCTCCAGGGCGAAAGGGCTGTCCGCACAAGCCCTTAAGGGCAGGAGGCCACGACCTAAAGGGCAGGAGGGTCGTCAGCAGTGTCGCGACGGTGATTCCTCTGAAGACCGGTTCACGCCGTAGCGAACACATACGCGTACGAGCATCACCGAATTCAAAGTCTTTTCGGTGCGAACGGTAGTGAGGACTGCGAACGAAACAGCATTCGGTAGCGTTCGGCTCGTATTCACTAGCGCTAGCTCGTGTTCTGCTGGGTATTCGGCCTCTCAGCAGAACATCGAAGGAACTTCGTGGATTCCTGACATTGTGGGACACCACCGTGGCTGTACATGTAACAAACTTAACATTGATTAGTAACCTAAATAACCAGCATTTTACGAGGTCCCTCATGCCCATAGACTAGCCATAGCAGGGACGCGATACGTTGGCCGGCGGCCCCCAACTACTGATCGTTGAAAGTCGGAATACTTTCAGATTGCTACCACCCTCAGTGACCTCAAAGCTATGTCGCTGTGTCACTGTTATTTCCTGACACAGTGGTGGTGTGTTGCCTGGCAGCACATACACTGTTAATAAAATGAAATGACACACAGAATTGTTGAACTCGAGCGTGCACATTTGCAAATGCTTAACAACAACTGTGGCACGCCTGTTAGGAACGTGTACGGTACACTACGTACAGTGTATGTACTGTAATTGTTTAGCAAAAAATATTATTTAATTTTGTGTGCAGGACGTTGGTTATTATTGTAATATTTTCTGTAATAATATGCTCGATGTATTTATGAGTGTAATATTTCTATACTCATAATGTAATTACAAAATATGTTAATATCTGCGATGAAAAAATGTAAAAGATAGCCACAGAGGAAAATAATGTTGTAAGTATACAAAGAGACATTCACAATCAGCAATAATATAAATGGCACTACATAATGAGCATTCTTTGTCGCCTTCCTCGAGAGCTGAGAGAGAGAGAGAGAGAGAGAGAGAGAGAGAGAGAGAGAGAGAGAGGAACCTGTGACGTAGCATTATATGAATGAGTAGACTTCTTTTTGTCTGTTTCTATCTTTAGCCGCCATTAGAGGAGAAATTATAAAGGTGTGTAATTTTAATTATTGTTATGGTCTAAATACATTATAATTTATCAAAATTTTGTATTACTCATGTAAATTAGCTTGCCCATGTCATCTATAATATTTCTTTAAAGAATTTTCAGCACTTTTAGCGATTATCGTTGGTGTTGCTGGGCTGTGCCGCGACCGAACGATTTGCGGTGGCGGCACATTTAAAAAATTGTTCCGCTATAAAATTAACCAAACCTGTAAATGGGGAGCAGGTAAAATTAGCAGTGAATTACGAAATATTTTTCTTTTACAGCGATCCGTGAGTTACGGATTCAGGGTCTGTACCTAGAGTTGATCCCAGATTGACCTCTTCTTTTAAACAGCGAGTCAGCCTCAGCAAGTTCGTTGATTTCGTCAGCGGTTTCCTCAACATCTTCCATAACATCTTCTTCACTGTCTTCATATAAAAATTTTGGCACGTTTTCACAGTTGACCCCAATACATTTCTTGCAAATGGAAGAACACTTCAAACTCGCTTTTCTGCAGGACCACGCTCCGCCACAGTTCAGCTTGCATGAGCATGAAACAATTTGAAGAAGTGCTTCAGGTGCTGGATCTTGGCTCATTATAACGGGTATTGGGCCGTGGTCATGGTGATTCCAGCCCCATTTCTCAGGAGGTTTCCAGTTTCCCACCCCACTTTGGACTTGTTGGTAAGTCCGCAACGAATGATGTTGTGCAGCATCTAGTGTAGGTAGCAACCGTGCAAGATTTAGTTTGTTTTTTGTGGCAGACTTGACGAATAGCTGGTACTGCAAATGGTCTGATGTGTGGGAACTGGTGACACCTCCACTATACAATGCGATAGTAACCTGTTTTGTTGCTGTTATTATTTCTTCACGGGTAGCATGTGGTTTATTGAGCGTGCAAAGCGCTGAGGTTAGGTGTTCATTTTTCGCAACAATATTGATGCACTTAATTTTTCCTTGACCAAAAAAAGCGGATGTTGAATCACATCCGCTAAAGCCGTGAGAACAGAATATATTCACTGTCAAACTTGTAAGATGCAGTGGAAAACCACTTGTCTTCTGCATTTCCTCTTCCTGGTATTAAGAAAAATAAGTTTTCAATTCCTTGACCCAAACCGGTCATGAGCACAAGCAGGTCAACATCTTCTCCTACAATGACAACACTTCCAAAATCTTTGGTTCTTGAAATGACAGATGTTACAATCATAACGCCAGCATCTTCTTGTGGCTGGTGCACTTCAACGCTACACTCCAGAAATTCATTTTTAAGAAGTGCGATCAAACGCATCTTGTTTCTTTTGTTGTACAAGAACTTGTCCTGAGGGACTTGGTTCACCATCTATGGTTCAACCACAACGTCAATCGAAGAATGTTTTTTGGACCTACGAATCCTCTCAGCACTCTTTGTGCTACATTTGTCTCTCTCACATGGATACCCATCAAATACAATAGCAAATTGAGATACAAATTGAAGTTGCAGGTAGGAAACACAGCTTTAGGCTATTGACTTGAAGCAAACGTTTCGAGTCCAAGTCACTTTGGGGGTAAGGTACCCTCCATCAAAATTTCGTTTGACATATGGCAGTCTTAACTGCTTGGTTAAAAAGTCATCAGAATTCCCTTTAGCACATAAGAAGCAACTGAGGATGTCGAAGGCTAGCTGCTATCATTCTCTCATTAATGTACTTCTTGTAGCATGCTTCATGCACCATCACTTCACTGAGCGTTTTCAAAAAAACGGGTGTGAGCAGACTCCCTGCGTTTAGCAGTACAATCGATAAGTGTGCTCAGTCCTTTTTTTTTCACATCGCATCCACCACTCACCACAGTTTTTTCGCAAATGAAACACAAATTCATGTCAGACATACTCATTTTCAGCACCACTACATATAATGAATGGAAGCAACTCCAAACTGTAGGACCCTTCTTGTTGTGTGCTAATAGCTGTCAGCGCGCTGTGAACAATCACTATAGGTAATTGCCTTCCGCCCGCCAAAGAATAAATACTCTCTTGTCCGCTAAAGAACAATTCCTACATACTTTTTCTTGTAACTGATCATTAACGTCAATCAACTGTAGAAAATGTACGGCACCTACATGCAATCGTATTACATATTGTAACACAAATAAACTTCACGCAGTGCGACGTGAATGTGTTCGTAGTTACTGAATATGATGCTGCTTGTCCTGGCCCTGCAGCAGAGTGAGATGGTAAATTCCAATGAAGAATATGATGAGTAATATGTTTATACCACACAAATAGAAACTGAAATAACAGTGTTCAAAAATTACGTAATTTGCCACTTCTCTCGAAATTTGAAAAATTGGTATTTTTTGACGCGCTGTAGCGCCTTAGATATTAGGAGTAGAAAAAAATAGTAAAAATCAAATTTGTAGAGACTTTTGTGCTCTTTAAAAAAGAAAATAGACGTCAAAGCGATAGGAGCAAATGAACTGAGATATTTTGAAAATAACTGAAAAAATCCGATATTTTCGAAGTTTTTTGACTGCAGAAAGTTTTCCCCAAGAGAAATTTTGTTGGCACAACTTGGTTTTCTAACCTGTCCAACAATATGAACGAGTTAAAAAAAAAATCATCTACCCCACCTTTAGCAAGGTACAGGCGTTTTTTTCTGACAGTTTCACTGGACTATTACTGTCTCCCTAAGGGTTGCTGTTTGTTAGTGAGCAGGAAAACTACACACTCTTAGCAAGCTGTTGACGATTCTGGAGAAGCTTGTCACCTGCTAGATGCGTATTATTACGAAATACGGCTGACAATTGCGGGCCGCATCGATACTTGAATCGGGCCGTGGGCCGCATTTTCACTATCACTGATTTACGCTGAGCTGGCGGCTGTGGCCAAGCGGTTCTAGGCGCTTCAGTCCGGAACCGCGTTGATGCTACGGTCGCAGGTTTGAATCCTGCCTCGAGCATGGATGTGTATGCTGTCCTTAGGTTAGTTAGGTTTAAGTAGTTCTAAGTTCTAGGGGACTGATGACCTCTGATATTAAGTCCCACAGTTCAAATGTGTGTGAAATGTTATGGGACGTAATTGCTTAGGTCATCAGTCCCTAAGCTTACACACTACTTAACCTAAATTATCCTGAGGACAAACACACACACCCATGCCCGAGAGAGGACTCGTACCTCCACCGGGACCAGCCGCACTGTCCATGACTGCAACGCCTTAGACCGCTCGGCGAATCCCGCGCGGCGTAAGTCCCATAGTGCACAGACCCATTTGAACTATATAAACGAAATAAACGAAACTGATTACAAAACAGTCGTGCATAAGATTTTATAATTTTGCTGGAGTGTTACGAGCCGTACGAAATAAGTCTGACGGCGAATACCGAAAGTAAACAAAGGAGGACAGCCACAGTGCTCACAGGTGTGTTTAACTCAAGGGAGGACATCAGTGCAAAGCTGAAGGACCTCAGGTGAAACTCTTGAAGATCGCATTAACAATCCCTCGAAAGCCTGCTTAAGCAACTTTCATGTAGGAGTATAAATTGAAGAATCTAGGAATGTTGTGCATTCCATACTTATCACAGCAGTAGGGACTGCGAAAAGTAGATTAGACCAACTACCATCTCCACCAAGGCATTTAACCTTACTAGTACACTCGAGTCAATAATCTCATTGCAGACACATATTTCTATCGTTTCCAAAACTATTATTTTTCAAAACGCATTAAAATTTATTCGTGATTTTGGAACTGAATACCTCTAAGGGTCAACATGGCTCCCATGTAAATTATTTTTTTCTTGAATTTAAGATTTATGAAAACTGAATAATGAACTTTACCGTTGAATATGCTTATCCAAAAAAAACTGCAACAATGAAATTGTTAGCCATTGTTGTCTCAGGTGGTGGTGTGTTCTTCCTAGTATCACTGGGTATCGCTGTGGTGGGAGTGGTAAGCAGTCATTCTTGCAATGAAGGGGCTCGTAGCCGTCCAGCGTAACATCGCTGCTTCACGGGTGGCCTATAGCAGAAGTCGCAGAGGCTACAACGGCGCAAATCACAATAGCAGTGCCGAGAGCACCACTCGCCGACAGGCTGCGGCGACATCGATCCTACTGGTTTCCGCTGGTTCATGTTCTCGAAAATAGGTCTCACCGTATCCTGGCAACTCAACGGTGGTTAGACCGCTGCGCGGCTACAGCTGGTCAGCTTTCCACAGACGAACTCGCTGGGTCTTACGCCGACTGCTGGCGCGATTCCTCAATCAGGAACTTCAAGGATAACGTTAATGAAGTAAGAGATCGTGGCAGGGGACCCAATTGAAATCTCTTACATCCGTTTCAAATCTCGATTTTAATAATAAAATGGGAAGGTACTGTTAATCAGAACTCTGGGAAAAGTTGTGATCTAAATGATCATAGATTTATTCATTCTTAAATTCACAAGACAACAGAAATGACTAAAGAAGCGTCACACAACCATAGATTCTATGGTGGACAAAGTGATCAGCTGGAGCTTGACACATGACACTAACTGGAACACTAATCGCTTTATCTGACTTCATACATGTGAATCCGGGTTATGGCACAAAACTACGCCACCATGAAGCATCTATATTCTACCATTCCATAAAGAAAAATATAGTTCGAAAGAACAGGGTGCTGAGAAACACATATTTTAGCCCTACTCGTGTATGCGTTGCTAGAAGCAGTACTTCTGATGGTTCAGAAGGTGAGAGGAACAGGCTCTGTGGCACACTAAGAAAGGACACAAGTCTCAGCATTTAGGTAGAGACCTGCAGTTCTTTACTAGCGAAGCGACACTACAAGAGTCACTTCTCTTCTTCTTCCGTCCGCTTCCTCCTCAGCTCAGTAGCAAAGCACATTTACATCTTACACTTCCCCCACTTTAGCAAAAGCCAATCACGCGCTGGTACCCGGCATTCGAAGCTGGGAGAGCGGCTGTTCCTCTGCATACACCGATTTGACCAATCAGAGACTTTAAAGTTAATTGTGAGAAAAGGGAAAGAAATTTAGCTTCGTTGCCTCTACCCGTGAGTTTGCCATGTCTTTTTTCTAAAAACATGATCAGTATGGAACTACATCCCTCCACAACAGCTTGTTATCTCTCCTGTTGTGTCTATTTCAGAGTTTCCAAAGAACGTCCATAAACTCGCTAAAAGCCTCTTGCTTTTACAAATATGTTGTGTAAGAGAGTCTGAATGTCTGGGCCCCAGTGACCTGTCTCATAGAAATTCGCAGAACGCTCACAGTTGTTTTGTCGGCTTCCTGCCTAACAAGAGTCTGTCCTCTGCTTTACCGCCGGTCTACAACGCACTGGCCATTGCAGCAGTGACTTCTTGGCGGTGGTCAGTCCACCTGGACGCAGCTGCCTCCCAACCGGCGGCAACCAAAGTGCCTGCAGAATAAGACTGCGAATCTCGGCTGTCTGGAAACGTCTCCCCCAGGTTTCACAGAAGAAATGCACTTCCCACAGTCCACTGTCGCCATGCACTTTTACTGAAGTTGTTTAAAACAAGACCCTATTCCTTTGAATGCAGGTAAATCTTACCATTATCCCTTCCCTAGAGCATGCAGATAAGAACAGTAAGTACTGCCCACCATCATCATGACGTATGAAGTCAAAATTTGCAATAAAGGTCATATTCCCTAAGAACATGGAACGTCATAACACCGAATTAGATGTTAGAGTTCTCTGCAATTTCTCAAACTCTCCTGCAATACAGTTGTCTGATGCCACTCTACCTGTTTGGGTTCTTCGTTTCTGATAGTGCAGCAGCAGTCGCCCCTGAGCTACACAGGGGCTTGTGCATTAAAGGGCAGACCTCTAGGACTTTGATACTTTAGCCCATCATAGCGTGTGTGAAACTAGAGACGACCAGTTCCTAGTCAACCAGTACCTTGATTCTAGTAACTGCGATCCAGTTGTCACTGACTGACGGTCCACCAGTCTTGGGTATCTCACCCACTTCAAAGACAGATGCTTCATTCCCGACAATTTCTTGTGCTGTGTATTTATGCGCCGAAGACGGAGAATTGCAGTTCTATGTTCATTTCTACAAACTTGCCTCTCATTGTCCGTCTGGACACCGAGTGGGGTCGGACAGTGGTTAACAAACTGTACTCGCATTCGGGACGACGATTCAAATACGCGTCCGGCTATCCTGATTTTGGTTTTCAGTCATTTCTCTAAATCGCTTAAGGCAAATGAAGGGATGGTTTCTTCGAAAGCGAACGGCCACTTCCCTTCCCGATGCTTCCCTAATTGAGACTGTGCTCCGCCCCTAATGACCACGTTGTCGCCGGGACATTAAACACTGATGTCTTTCTCCTCTTCCTGTTCCTCCTCTTCTATCTGGGCTTTAGTTTCCCTACATACAATCCGGTGTGGGCCAATTCAGTTTGGAAGAGCAACAAAATTCAATACGAGAAACAAAGGAAAATACCCTCTACCACGCGTATTTAGAATGCCTTCCAAAGCATGGATGTTTAGATGTGGGAGCTTAAATTTCAGTTAATTTAACTTCTCGTAACAGGTCATACGGAGACAACAGAAAAACACGTGCATTGCAATCTAGCTATCTTCAAGAACGCGTTGAAGGCTGCTTGCGAATGTAACCAACTCCGTAACTGGTTAGTTCTGATCGATTGTCATGCATCTACGGCTATACTTCACAAGCCACCTTACAGACTGTGGTGGAGGATATCATTGACAGTTCCCCCTTTCATATTCCAGTCATGAACGTTATGCGACGAAAATGATTTCTGATAGGCCACTGTGTGATTTCGGATCCCTCTCATTTGGTCTTCATGGCCCTGTCGCCAGACATAGGTAAGGGAAAGCAACATATCGACTGATAATGCGAGGATCGTATGATCTCGGAATAACAACAGACAAATCAGACGGTGATGCGCAACGCCACTCTTTTACCATCTGCCTCTGGAGTTTCCTTATACACATCTGCACTTGCTAAAAGAACCTGTGACGAAACTTGCTATTCTTCTTGGGATTTAGTCTATTTTCTCTCTCATTCCTATCTGGTATGCACCACGCACTGACGAGCAATATTTAACTATTGATCCAAATAAGATATCCCCTTTGTAGCATGACTACACTTCCTGAGGAGTCTCCAAATGAATCTGGGTTTAACATCAGCTTAACTTGTGGTTAGTTTTATACGATAGTTCGAGTTTTAAACACACTATACGAACACACTCAGATAGTTAATGGCTATGAATGCTTCGAATGATTTAGGCAGCCCTACGATCATACGATTAAGGGCTTTTCCACCTACACGCGCTGCAATTATTTATGTACAACGTCAGCTGGTGCAGTTTTCTGATATTGTAACATCTCCGGATTTCACAGAACCACTCATGAAAAGCTTCATGGGACTTCTGACCTTACCCACTAGGTCATTCATACACTCCTGGAAATGGAAAAAAGAACACATTGACACCGGTGTGTCAGACCCACCATACTTGCTCCGGACACTGCGAGAGGGCTGTGCAAGCAATGATCACACGCACGGCACAGCGGACACACCAGGAACCGCGGTGTTGGCCGTCGAATGGCGCTAGCTGCGCAGCATTTGTGCACCTCCGCCGTCAGTGTTAGCCAGTTTGCCGTGGCATACGGAGCTCCATCGCAGTCTTTAACACTGGTAGTATGCCGCGACAGCGTGGACGTGAACCGTATGTGCAGTTGACGGACTTTGAGCGAGGGCGTATAGTGGGCATGCGGGAGGCCGGGTGGACGTACCGCCGAATTGCTCAACACGTGGGGCGTGAGGTCTCCACAGTACATCGATGTTGTCGCCAGTGGTCGGCGGAAGGTGCACGTGCCCGTCGACCTGGGACCGGACAGCAGTGACGCACGGATGCACGCCAAGACCGTAGGATCCTACGCAGTGCCGTAGGGGACCGCACCGCCACTTCCCAGCAAATTAGGGACACTGTTGCTCCTGGGGTATCGGCGAGGACCATTCGCAACCGTCTTCATGAAGCTGGGCTACGGTCCCGCACACCGTTAGGCCGACTTCCGCTCACGCCCCAACATCGTGCAGCCCGCCTCCAGTGGTGTCGCGACAGGCGTGAATGGAGGGACGAATGGAGACGTGTCGTCTTCAGCGATGAGAGTCGCTTCTGCCTTTGTGCCAATGATGGTCGTATGCGTGTTTGGCACCGTGCAGGTGAGCGCCACAATCAGGACTGCATAGGACCGAGGAACACAGGGCCAACACCCGGCATCATGGTGTGGGGAGCGATCTCCTACACTGGCCGTACACCTCTGGTGATCGTCGAGGGGATACTGAATAGTGTACGGTACATCCAAACCGTCATCGAACCCATCGTTCTACCATACCTAGACCGGCAAGGGAACTTGCTGTTCCAACAGGACAATGCACATCCGCATGTATCCCGTGCTACCCAACGTGCTCTAGAAGGTGTAAGTCAACTACCCTGGCCAGCAAGATCTCCGGATCTGTCCCCCATTGAGCATGTTTGGGACTAGATGAAGCGTCGTCTCACGCGGTCTACACGTCCAGCAAGAACGCTGGTCCAACTGGGGCGCCAGGTGGAAATGGCATGGCAAGCCGTTCCACAGGACTACATCCAGCATCTCTACGATCGTCTCCATGGGAGAATAGCAGCCTGCATTGCTGCGAAAGGTGGATATACACTGTACTAGTGCCGACATTGTGCATGCTCTGTTGCCTGTGTCTATGTGCCTGTGGTTCTGTCAGTGTGATCATGTGATGTATCTGACCCCAGGAATGTGTCAATAAAGTTTCCCCTTCCTGGGATAATGAATTCACGGTGTTCTTATTTCAATTTCCAGGAGTGTATATAGGGTGTAAATTTTAAGTTGACAAACCAGAATAACTCGAAAAATAAGCTTCATACGAAAAAATGTGTAAAATCCAAAGTTGATTATTTTCGAGGGGGACATCTGCTGATGCTATAATTAGCCTGCCACCCGAGCCCCCTTAGGGGTGGGGCGAGAGGCAACTTTAAAATTTCTAATGGGAACCCCCATTTTTTATTGCAGAATCAGATTCTATATAAAAAAACTACGTTCATTTTGTCTTAAACATTTGTTTTGATTCTTGGTAGGTGGCGCTGTAATTCAAGAAAATCCATGTTCTCATTTCTGCGCGGTAAATGGTTACAGACAGATAAAAAATACTTATTTACTTCGTGAATTTTGATTCGCTAAAATTAAAAATCTCCCTCTGTCCCCATAGGGTGGGGTTTGAGAGAGAGGAATTAGATTTTTACAGATGTTGACCCTAAACTTACCCAAATATTCGGAAAAAATTAATATTTGAGTCAACATTTGTAAAATTCTAATTCTTCGCTCTTAAACACCACCATATGTGGAGAGAGGGGGAGTTTTAATTTTATCAAATCAAAATTTACGAAGTAAATAAGTATTTTTTATTTATCCGTAACCATTTTCCACGCAGAAATGAAAACATGGATATTCTTCAATTACAGCACCAACTACCAAGAATCAAAACAAATGTTTAAGACAAAATGTACGTAGTTTTTTATGTAGAATCTGATTGTCCAATAAAAAATGGGGTTCCCATTAGAAATTTTAAAGTTGCCTCTCGCCCCACCCGCAGGGGCAGGCTAATTTTAGAACCAGCAAATGTCCCCCTCGAAAATAATCAACTTTGGATTCTACACATTTTTTCGTGTGAAGCTTATTTTTCGAGTTATTCTGGTTTGCCAACTTGAAATCTACACCCTGTATATTGTGAAGCGGTGTATTCCTCTAACACTGCCTTGGGGTATGCACGAAAATACTTTTACATGTGAAGATTTCTTTTCTTTGAGAATTACATGCTGCCTTCTGTTTGGTAGTAATTATTGGCTCCAGTCACACATGTCTCATATACCGCACACTCCTAGTTTGTTCGCTACGCCACAGAGTGGAAATCTGTCGAAAGTCTTCCGGAAGTGAAGGAAGGCGGCATCTACCTGGCCGCCGGTGTCTTCTGCCTTTTGCGTCAGGTGAACGAAGGGAGCGCCATGGATTTCACACGACTGTCGTTCACTAGCCATCTTTCTGAGCTAACTGTAAACCATCCTTCCTCCCCACACTCCACCATCGTCTGCTTGCTCTAGCCTCCAATTAATTAATGAAGTCTCTCTCAACGCGTTTCACCGCGGCTCTCATAAATCACAGGATCTTTTTTGCCTCCATCCAAATTATCCGTCGGAAGAACACGGGGGTGCTTTGTCAGCGCAGACGCCAAATTTATTATCCTCTCCTATGTTGCAGCAACGCTACACTTACATTTAACTCGTACTCTCTTCAGGATGTTCCAGTTTCATACGGAATCTTACAGTAAAAAACACTGAGGACTCCAGACAATACGCAGTTTCGGCATTATGCATGCTGATTTTTCCTGAAGTTAAAACATCTATCTGCTATTCGGTCAAACATTCTCGTGTACACGCGGTTGTTGTGCAACATTTGTTTTGCCAGTGACGCTATCGTAACAGCATAGGAACATGAGCGTGTTTGTTACGAATGAGCTTCGTGTAAAGTTACAACTTAGCGTAATGTCTAAAGGCGCTTGTGCAGCATACTGATTCGGGAGACATCTTGAAGAGCTTGCAAACTCTACTAGCACCCAAAGTGAAACAAAAAGTATTCGCCAGATTTGTAAGTGAAAATCGGCATTAACCTCAAATTAGGAAGTAATGAAACATACGACTCGGAAATATGATCGGAATTATAGAAACGCTCGCGTGGAAAGGAATCCAAGCATGTACAGTCCAGTGCCGATGGAATGGCAAATGGCAAACGCACCAAGAGATTTCGTAGATGCTCCATCGGGCGTACAGTGACCCGCGAAAGTCCAGACTTGTGCTTCATCTATTCTGCAGCTATTATACTATTCTGTGCAACCACTGTATTAAAAGAGGTCGATAATTAAATTTCACATTAATACAAAACACTTGTCACTATATTATCGCGATGTTTTCAAGAAAAATCTACGGTGGGAATCAGGACTGTGCACACAGAAATTTTACTCAGATTTGTTTACCGACATGTTTATTTTTCAGATAAATTAACGACGTGTTTCCGTTGTGTATGAATAGTCAAATTTGGTTCCGCAGAAGTAGTCTATAGGAAGATGCAAGTTAATTTTACAATATGATCTATCTTAGGAAATGTACTGAATGTAGACGATCCAACATGTTTAGTTGATGTAGACGTAGAGAAATCTTTTGACAATGTTGACTGGAGTACTCTCTTCGAGATTCTAAAGGTAGAAGGAATACAATACAGGGAGAGGAAGGTTATTTATAACTCGTACCGAAACCTCGTGGCAGTTTTAAGAATCGACGTACATGAAATGGAAGCGGTAGCTGAGAACAGAATGAGACATGGTTCAAGCTTATCCCCATGTTATTCAATATGTTCATTGAATAGGTGACAAAGGAAACCATCGAGATGTACGGAAAGTAAATTGAAGTGCAAGGAAAAGAAAAAAAGAAAGTAAATGTTTGCCGAAGACATTTGAATTCTGGCAGGTACGGCGAAGTATAAGGAAGATCAGTTGAGCGGAACTGATGCTGTCTTAAAATGAGGGTACCAGACGAATATTAACTTAAGTTAAACAAGGGTAATGGATTGTTGCCAAATTATTTCCAACGACACTGACGAAATTAAATTAGGAAATGGTAAATTAAGAGTAGCAGACGGATTCTGCGATTTGGGCAGTGAAACAGCTGATCACGCCGGAGGTAGAGGGTTATAAATTGCAAAGTAGCAGTAGCAAGAAAAGCGTTTCTGGAAAACAGAAAATATATTTTTAATGTATGAAAGTGTAATATGAACGACAAACTGCTCATGGAAGAAGAGAACAGAATCTTCTGAAATGTGGTATTAAATAAAAGTTCTGAAGATTATTGCAGGGGTAGCTATTCGAATTGAGGGAAACTAAAATTATTGCACAATTTTACTGTATGGCAAGGGATGGAGGGGCCAACTAGGTGGCTGTGAGCTGGTGAAGAATTTGTCGTGCAACAGAAATTATTTCCCAAGCAATTAATTTGGTTAAATAATTTATTCCCAGCGCACGCAATGAGAACTTGTTAGCGTGCATGAAGCAGAGATTCGTGTCCTGTGAGTACGACCACGTCTTGCAAGCTTAAAGTAACTTTTCCATGCCTCTGCTGCTTAAAACAACAATAAGGTAATTTTTTTCAAATCACGCAAATAGCCAAACGTATCACACAAGAGGGTCACATGCCATCGCCATTAAATTGAGCCCCATCCGTAAAGCAAACAGCCTTAGGAGACTCAGGGTATGTGTTAGCCTCTTGCAGAAACCAGCGTTCAAAACTGAACGAGGGAGGACAACAACCTATTCACAAGGTCTGTATTTTGATCGGGTGAAAAAATATGAAGCTGTGACATTACAATATTGCACATGGAATTGTTTTAAGCAAAGGGACGTTCCCGCATGTACGAAATCTACGTGATGGCCACCGTTGTAGTTAGGTCAATGACAGGATTTAACAGAGTGCACACCTGCGTTGGCTTTCAGTGCGCTGTGAAATTCCAGAAAAGGTAATCGTACCCAGACGTCATCTCGTTGTCACTTAACTGTGAGTGGCCACCCCAGATAGAAGCAGTTCATATTGCTTACCAGTGACTTGAGAAAGATCACTTAGGCTTCCGCATAAATATTGGAACACGAAAGACATCACTGACTCTACCACTTATCTTAGATGATAAGTTAGGGAAAGGCGAACCTGCGTTTATAGAATTTGCAGAAAGGTTTTGACAGTGTTGACAGGAATGCTCTCTTTTTAATACTGAGGGCAGTAGGTGTAAAATATACTGGGAACAAAAGGCTATCAAAATCTTGTACAGCAACCAGAGGGCAGTTATAGGAGTCGAGGGGCGTGGAAGGGAAGCAGCGGTTAATAATGGATTGAGGCAGCGTTAGGCTATACCCGATGTTATTCACCATCTACAATGAGCAAACTGTGAAGGAAAGCAAGGAGAAATATGGAAAGACGATTAAATTCGAGGGAGAAGAAATAGTAACATTGTGGTTTGTTGGCGACAGTGTAATTATGTCAGAGATAGCAAAGGAATTAGAAGTGCAGTTGAACGGAAACGACAGTCTGCTGAGGAGAGTTGAAGGTGCACATTATCGAGAGAAAAATAGTGACAACTGAATGTAGCAGAAATAAAGCAGGCTATGTAGAGGGAATTAGATAAGGAAATGAGAGACCAAAAGTAGTAGATGAGTTTTGGTATTTGGGCAGTAAAAATATCTTACGTTTCCCTAAGTAGAGAGGATACAAAATGTAGATTGGCAATCACAAGAAAAGCGTTTCTGAAAAAGATAAATTTGATAACAAAAATATAGATTTAAGTTTTAGGATGTCTTGTCTGAGAACATTCATCTCGAGTCCAACCTCGTACAGAAGTGACACGAAAACGATGAACAGTTTGGTCGTAAATAAAATAGAAGCTTCCTAAATGTGGTGATGTAGAACTATGTTGTATATTGAATGGGTCGATAGTGTAAGTAATGAGGAAGTAGTAAAGAGAATCGAGAAGAAAAGAAATTTGTGACATAGCTTCTCTGAAAGAAGGGATTGTTGATAGGACACATTCTGAGACGTCAGGTGATGGTCAGTTTCGTGTAGGCTGTAAAAATTACAGACGGAGACCAAGAGCTGCTTACAGTAATGAGATTCAGATGGATGTTGGTTGCAGTAGTTACTCCGAGATTAAGAAGCCTGCAGAGGATAGAGTAGCGCGGAGACCTGTATCATAGCACTCTGACTGAAGACCACAACAACAACAAAAAAACAACAGTAACAATAACAGGAATAACACTTACTACTGGTCAACGATATTATTGTACTTGGCCTCCTGTGGCCGTTATTAGAAACAGGCGGTGACGTTACTGTAAACTGATTCAGTAAATACTTTTAGGACAGCTGTGCACGTATTATGAAGTGGTTAAGCATGCCATCGTGAAATATCACGATACAATCTCACGATATACCGACCGGAAACACCCTCACTCTTAGGTGCAACAGTATCGTGGTCGACTAATACCAGACGTTTTGAGTTCTTGCAAAACTAGACACGTGAGATTATATCATTCCGTAGAGAGACCTGTTAAAATGTGCTCTGCTCTAGAGTATTATTTTCTCTTCGACAATCTTAATCCGCATCAGTATTAATCAGGTCATTCTCTTAAGAGAAATAGTCTGAACTCATATCGTTGGTTGTTTCACTCCACTATAGTTATATCTTATTGCAATATGTTTGCAATAAAGGGCAATATTATTCCATTGTTGAAGTACGTGGAACAGTTTTTTTCTCCTCTTGCATCTCTGAAAGTACGGACTGAAAAGTCTACATTACTGAGTGATTACCCGGGAACCTGGAACCCAGTATCCCTTGGTTGCTGCATGTTGCCTATCTAACGAGTTCCAGGAGCAACAAGTCATTTGATCGGCAATATTTCGAGTTATTATTGACAGAATTTAAAAATTTAAAATGCTGACATATTCTATTCGTAAAGAGGTATACAGTTATGTTGAAAGATGAACAGAATAAAACAAGGATTGAGGTTAGAAATTGCGTGATTGTTTTGAGGTAGCGTAACTGATGGTGAGCAAATATCCGGGATTTAGTCGTCCAGTATTTGAGACTAAGAGCACTTATTGACTTCCTACAAACTTTAAATATTATTTCATTATTTCAAATAATTTTTAACCTTTGCAAAGCTTTTTCATGCCCCCCCCCCACCCCCGCACCTCCCTGCCCCATCCATCTCCCCCTTTCCCATAAAAATGGTCACACGAAAGAAGTTGATTGGTTATTACATTTTCGCTGTTTATGTAGTAAAACTTAAGCATTACGCATGGCGTTTTAATTTATTGCTACTACCGACCCTACTCGTGACACAGCCTGCAGAGAGTATCAGAAATTTTACTCATTTGTAAAATAATCAGACGTTGGCGCTGTTTTATATATGGGAGGTTCATTTTCTAAAGAACTGCGGGTTAACTGATGAATTCCTAGCTCTAGACGTAGGAAACTCACTGAATTGTCGCATGAAAATAGAATTTTAAAAGGAATGTAAAGTTTTTCGTGAAAAAACGAAATTGTTCAAGCTTATTGTAGACTTTAAATGCCTCCAGTGGATGAAATTTGAGAAAGTAGCACATATTAAGGTTGATGATGCCATGCCGCGCATATAATGCCTGCAATGCAAGAGTGTTAGTACAGATTTGGAGGAAAAGCGCCCCATGGGCTGTAGCGTTCCAGGAGAAAACGAAGACGAGAAAGCAAGAACTTTGTATAATTTTGCAATTTATAGCGTTATGTCAACTCAGGTATTTCAGCAAAGATACACGTTAAAGTTTAAACAAAAAAAAAAACGGTGTTAATTCTCCAGTTCTTCAGCAGGAAAAATTCTGTACGTGCCGCATCTTTCTTGGAAGTTTCGACTACTAACCGGTTCTACTTTTCCATTCCAAGCTGCTACGCGAACATTGAACAGCTTTGTCCTTAATAATATCTCAGTCATCTAAAGAAGGAAACTCCTCTTGCTGTAAACCATTAACTTAATACCAATGGTGATGAATAATTTCAGAGACACGTGCTGTGTACAGTTTTCCAATTTACATGCTGCAGGAGACAAACTCATCACTCGTCAGCGAAGTGGGTGCCAATGAGAACAAAACTATATCAGTGTCTGACAGTCTAGTTTAAAAACCGGCACAAAAGTTTACTTTCTTACGCTATTAGGCTAATAATTATTTTAATACTTGTATCTACTGTTAAAAAGTTATTCCTTTTAAAAAAAATTGTCCTGTTTCCTTCAACAGCTATAAACATTTTCCGTCTGAAAATGCTAACTAAACGTATTCGAATGACAAATGTGGGACTGTCTGTTGACGAGCACTAGTAATTGAAATGGTCAAACTTAGTGATTTCTGCACTTAGTTCGAACGAATAAATTCTCAAGACGCATATACTCTGTTGAAGCAGTGGACTGTGTCATCGTGTCTACATGGGAATCCCTAGCAGTCAGATGCTGTGGAGCCCCATATTCAACAGTGTGAGCTGGGCGGTGAGCTCCAAAACACTTTGTGCGTGCACCAATACTGTACCGTGACGTCAGAAGCACCACAGAACGTCTCCTGTTCTGCTTCACACTGGGTTCCAGCCGCCGAACTCCACATTCTGTGACGAGGCGTGTGTGTCCAACACCTTGCCGCCTACTCATGGTCTCACCGTCCTTCAACCACTTTTGTATAGATGCTCACGAGAGCAGGACGTGAGCAGCCAACTAGGTCTGCCGATTCCTAGATGCTCGGCCAACTAGGTCAGCCGACTCCTACATGCTCGTTTCTTGGCATTAGAGCATAACAATCTGCCCTCTGTCAGAGTCGCGTATCTCAGTTGATTCCTCATACTGTGACTTGAATGGTTCCTCTGTTCGTAGCTGCTCCACTTGTACATTCTACTTAACTGCTCGCTAAAAAAACTACCGTAAGCTACCGCAGACTACCATAAATAACCGTAGACTACGGTAGTTCTCCTTGTAGCTTTGGTCATTTAAAGTCCGAACCCACGTTACATGTATGTTGGATGTGTTGCATACTTATCAGGCGTTACCTCATAACGCTCGCTTTCGTTACGTATGCAATCAGTGCCCTACTAAAGTCCCTAAAAACCGGAGCTGGTGAAACGTCTAGAGACTGAGTGAGAATACACGAAGATCCAGGTTACCTACAGAACTATTTTGTTCTACATATTTATCTTACCATCTGTTACTTAACAATAAACAGTATCGATATCAAAACTCAGGACGGCGTTTTACTGTATGTTTACCGTCACTAGAGGATCAAACCTTTGCAGCCGATTCGCAGAAAGACGCTGAATTTTTTACGATAATCTTAAGATCGCGATCTCGGACAGCCCTGAAAATTTTCTTGATATCTTTATCCATTTCCAAGATAAATAATAATAATAAATGGTAAATAATCGCAGCACATAGGGATGTTGTGTTAAAAGTAAAGAAAACCGTACTGATTCATCATACAGCGTTAGGAAACGCAATTTCCTCAACAAAAAGGTAAAATTAAAGAAAAACAAAAGAATAGTATACAAAAAATCGCTTCAATACTTCGTTGAACATATATAAAACATGTTTTTGTTATTCATAAAGATTTTATCGTATGTCAATAATAACAGGAATTTCATGCCTTTGATCACGACGAAGGTGCTATTGAGTACAAAATAACAACAATAATTATTATTGTTTTTTGTGTTTGTGCGCGATAACTGTAGTCGCATCAAAATTCATTCCTAAGGTTACATAAAAGCGCGGAAATTAAGTGGTCAACTAGTTTTTATTACCTATAAAACGGAACATCTGTAAGGATATAAAATTACGATGGACTAACGCTGAATGACGTGTGGCTCTAATTATGTGCGAAACGAAACAGTAAACAAGTTTCTATGTTAAAGAATCATTTATCTTTCTTTCCCTACCAGTTCTGCAAATACTATCGATAAATCTATTATCTACTAATGTCATTTATGTAGCATACCAAAACTATCGAACCGTAGTTTTGGTAGAGCTCAACTTTGCTGGTCGCGTTGTAGCACCGCCACCAGAGGGAATTCAGTAAGCCAGTGAACAGTAGCAATAATATCTTGGCTCCTCAGAGTACGGTAGGCAAGGGATCATCGTATCTGCTTCCTACACGAGTCTCGAGTCTCGGTCAGGAACACAGTTTTAATCTGCCAGGAAGTTTCATATCAGCGCACACTCCGCTGCAGAGTGAAAATCTCATTCTGGAAACATCCCCTAGGCGGTGGCTAAGCCATGTCTCCGCAATATCCTTTCTTTCAGGAGTGCTAGATCTGCAAGGTTCGCAGGAGAGCTTCTGTAAAGTTTGGAAGGTAGAAGACGAGGTACTGGCAAAAGTAAAGCTGTGAGTACCGGGCGTGAGTCGTACTTCGGTAGCTCAGATGGTAGGGCACTTGCCCGCGAAAACCAAAGGTCCCGAGTTCGAATCTTGGTCGAGCACACAGTTTTAATCTGCCAGGAAGTTTCATATCAGCGCGCACTCCGATGCAGAGTGAAAATCTCGTTCTGATAAACTTTATTGTCAATACAATCTGAAAGGATCATATAATACATTGAAGGGCCGTCCATGGAGATTTGTTATAACTCAGCACATGCTAGATATGCCACCATTTCGTTTCCTAACTTCCTTCAAACGACCACTGAAGTTAGTGATTACCCTACGGCACAGGTCTTCCGTAATTTCGCTGTAAGCTTGAAGAATAAGTCTTCTGAGCTCCATTAAATTCCACAGCTTCTTGCTACTGCCTTGCCCTTCAGCACGCAGTGGTTCATGCAAGATGGAGCAAGGCCACATACTGCAAACACTGTGTTGGAGTTTTTACACGAGCATTTCGACATGCGGATTTCACTCTCGTTTCAAGGTCGCTTCAATGACAGACAAAATTGGCCCCCCTATAGTCCAGATCTCAACCCACGTGACTTTTTTCTTGGGGGTACCTAAAAGAAAAAAAATTCCCGAAACGTCCACGTGATTTCATGGAGCTCTGAAGACTTATTGTGCACGCTTGCAGTGATATTATGGAAGACATGTGCCGTAGGGTAATCACTAACTTCAGTGTTCGTTTGAAGGAAGTTAGGAAACGAAATGGATGACATACTGAGCATATGCTGAATTAGAACGAATCTCCATGGACGGCTCTTCATTGTAGTATATGTTCCTTACAGATTGTATTGACAATAAAGTATATATTTAAAAAGAAAATGGTAACACATTTCGGAGGAGGAGGAGGAGGAGATTAGTGTTTAACGTTTCGTCGAGAACGAGGTCATTAGAGACGGAGCGCAAGCTCGGGTGAGAGAAGGATGGGGAAGGAAATCGGCCGTGCCCTTTCCAAGGAACCATCCCGGCATTTGCCTGAAGCGATTTAGGGAAATCACGGAAAACCTAAATCAGGATGGCCAGAGACGGGATTGAGCCGTCGTCCTCCCGAAGGCGAGTCCAGTGTGTAACCACTGCGCCACCTCGCTCGGTAACACATTTCTTGAGCCACCCTTTATTTTTCTTTCGTGTGAGAACTACAACGGGCGCACTTAGCCTCGCGAGGCCAGCTGAGGATCTTCGTGAGTGGGAAGTAGAGGCTGCAACGTCAACAAAGCCACTAATTGCCGGAAGAGCGATGTGCTGGCCCACGCCCCTCTACACCACGTGTAAAGACGCCATTGTCCGAGGGTGACACGGCGGTCGGTCGGTCTCGATTGTTTCATCAGGGCCAGAATGCGGAGTTCTCCTTTACTTTCTCATCAGTGTGGTCTGCAAAATCAGTACGTTGTATTTCACTTGTGTTAGTGCTGTAGGTGACTTTTACATCTACATGATTACTCCGCAATTCACATTTAAGTGCTTGGCACAGGGTTCATCGAACCACAATCATACTATTTCTCTACCATTCCACTCCCAAACAGTGCGCGGGAAAAACGTACACCTAAACCTTTCTGTTCGAGCTCTGAAATCTCTTACTTTATTTTGGTGGTCATTCCTACCTATGTAGGTTGGGCTCAACAAAATATTTTCGCATTCGGAAGAGAAATTTGGTGACTGAAACTTCGTAAATAGATCTCGCCGCGACGAAAAACGTATTTGCTTTAATGACTTCCATCCCAACTCGTGTATCATATCTGATACACTCTCCCCCCTATTACGTGATAATACAAAACGAACTGCCCTTTTTTTGCACGCTTTAGATGTCCTCCGTCAATCATACCTGGTAAGGATCCCACACCGCGCAGCAATATTCTAACAGAGGACGAACGAGTGTAGTGTAAGCTGTCTCTTTAGTGGACTTGTTGCATCTTCTAAGTGTCCTGCCAATGAAACGCAACCTTTGGCTCGCCTTCCCGACAATATTATCTATGTGGTCCTTCCAACTGAAGTTGTTCGTAATTTTAACACCCAGCCTTGAGAATTGTGCTATTTATCGAGTAATCGAATTCAAACAGATTTCTTTTGGAACTCATGTGGATCACCTCACAGTTTTCGTTATTTAGCGTCAACTGCCACCTGCCACACCATACAGCAATCTTTTCAAAATCGCTTTGCAACTGATACTGGTCTTCGGATGACCTTACTAGACGGTAAATTACAGCATCATCTGCGAACAACCTAAGACAACTGCTCAGATTGTCACACAGGTCATTTATATAGATCAGGAACAGCAGAGGTCCCAGGACGCTTCCCTGGGGAACACCTGATATCACTTGTTTTAATCGATGATTTGCCGTCTATTACTACGAACTGCGACCTTCCTGAGGGGAAATCACGAATCCAGTCGTACAACTGAGACGATACCCCATAGCTCCGCAGCTTGATTAGATGTCGCTTGTGAGGAACGGTGTCAAAAGCCTTCCGGATATCTAGAAATACGGAATCAACTTGAGATCCCCTGTCGATAGCGGCCATTACTTCGTGCGAATAAAGAGCTAGCTGCGTTGCACAAGAGCGATGTTTTCTGAAGCCATGCTGATTACGTGTCAATAGATCGTTCTCTTCGAGGTGATTCATAATGTTTGAATACAGTATATGCTCCAAAACCCTACTGCAAACCGACGTCAATGATATAGGTCTGTAGTTAAATGGATTACTCCTACTACCCTTCTTGAACACTGGTGCGACCTGCGCAATTTTCCAATCTGTAGGTACAGATCTATCGGTGAGCGAGCGGTTGTATATGAGTGCTAAGTAGGGAGCTATAGTATCAGCGTAATCTGAAAGGAACCTAATCGGTATACAATCTGGACCTGAAGACTTGCCCGTATCAAGTGATTTGAGTTGCTTCGCAACCCCTAAGGTATCTACTTCTAAGAAACTCATGCTAGCAGATGTTCGTGTTTCAAATTCTGGAATATTCCATTCGTCTTCCCTGGTGAAGGAATTTCGGAAAACTGCGTTCAATAACTCCGCTTTAGCGGCACGGTCGTCGGTAACAGTACCATCGGCACTGCGTAGCGAAGGTATTGACTGCGTCTTGCCGCTTGTGTACTATACATACGACCAGAATTTCTTCGGATTTTCTACCAAATTTGGGGACAATGTTTCGTTGTGGAACCTGTTATAGGGATCTCGCGTTGAAGTCCGTCCCAAATTTCGCGCGTCTGTAAATTTTAGCCTATCTTCGGGATTTCGTGTTGTTATGAATCTCGCATGCTTCGGCTGTGAATTCCGCAGTGAAATGTTTTCGTAACGCTGCGCCCACGTGTGTGTTTGTGTGTGTGTGTGTGTGTGTGTGTGTGTGTGTGTGTGTGTGTTTTCGCTAGTTGAAGCCAAACAGAGGTCTTCGCTGCGCCTGATGGAGTTTCATAAGCGGCGGCCGTGAAGCAACAGGAGGCAAACACACACACACACACACACACACACACACACACACACACACACACACGGCAAACGAGACGCCGTCTGCTCTCGAGTCCAGCCGCAAACGACACACACAGGGAGCCGACACTCAGCAGTGCGGTGTGTCCTCGGCGCAGGGATCGCATGGGCGAAGAGAGCTGAGGGGGTGTGAGGAGTGGGAGTAAGTGAAGCTGGTGGCAGCAGTCGAGGGAAGGCAGGGGTAGGGTTAGTGGTAGGTGGAGAGGAGGGGAGGGGGAGACGGGTGGAATGCGAGGCTTCCGCCGCCGGAGCAATTAGTTAATTAATTAATTAGTCGGCAGGAAGCGTGCCGGCCGGGAGGAAATGGAGCGTGGCTGCGCTGTGTAGCAGCGGTAGGGTTTCTGCCGGCATTTAGAGGCGGCCGCTGGTGTGCAAGTGGCTGGGTGCTGGCTGCGTGCTGCATGCTGCGAGCTCCGGCCCCGCCGGTTACGTCGCGGCTGTGTTTGTTCTGAGCGTGGGACGAGCGGCGCTCGGCCAGTCTGGCGTCTAGACGGCGAGCACGTCATGCCCCGACCTGCGTGGCTAATGTTCAGTCTGCAGAGCGAGTGCAGTGGTCGTGCTCTCGGCTCTGGTCTCTACTTGACCATCAGGACGTCGAATACTATAGGCAAGAGACGGATGGAAAAGCTGTGGGCAACAACAAATGCAATTATAATTATAGAGACGAGGACATTTCGGAAAAATAGTTGAAAATCATCAATGAAGCAAGTGATATTGTACCAACCAGTGGACACCAGAAATTAAGTTGGATCTAAACGCAATATCTGAAAACACAGTCGCCAGCGGGAGTGGCCGTGCGGTTCTAGGAGCTGCAGTCTGGAACAGAGCGACGGCTACGGTCGCAAGTTAGAATTCTGCCTCGGGCATGGATGTGTGTGATGTTCTTCGATTAGTTAGGTTTAATTAGTTCAGAAGTTAAGTCACGTAGTGCTCGGAGCCATTTGAACCATATGAAAACACAGCCGTCTCATATGGGGAGTATAGAAGAAGGAAATGATGGAGGAGAAGGAGGAGGAGGAGAAGGAGGAGGACAAAGATGGGGAGGAGGATGACGAAGACGAGAAGGAACAAGTGGAGGAAAAAAAGGCTGCAGTTATGGACTGGCACTAATACGAGTATGAGTAGAAGTAGGAAGGAAGACGCGAGAGGAGGAGGAGGAGGTGGTGGTGGTGGAAGAGAGGAAGAGGAGTAGGTGAAAGGGCGGAACAGGAGTAGGTGAAAGGGGGGAATAGGAGTAGGTGAAAGGGGGAAGAGGAGTAGGTGAAAGGGGGAAGAGGAGTAGGTGAAAGGGAGGAAGAGGAGTAGGTGAAAGGGGGGAAGAGGAGGAGGAGGAAGATCGAGGAGGAGGAACGAAGATCGAGGAGAAGAAGGGCAGAGGAGAAGTATGACCAGGAGTAAGAGATGCCAATGTGGATGAAGGAGAGGGGGAGGAAGAGGAGATGAAAGAAAGTTGAACTAGTATGAGAGGAAGAAGATAGAAGATGTGAAAAGGAGAAGTAAGTAGGGAGGAAGGGTAAAGGGGAAGAGCTAGTGTCAGAGATGTGGTAGGGCAATCAGAGGAGGAGTAGAGGAATACAGGAAGGAGCAGAGGGATTACAGAAGTAGTAATAGGAGAAAAAGGGAAGAAAGGAAGGTCAACTAGAATAAAAGAAGGATGATTACGGAGTAAAAGAATGTACAGTAAGGAAGAAGAAAGAGTGGAGGAAAAGGAGACATAAGACAATAAGCGTAAGATACATTTAATGATTGGGATATGTAGTAAAGTAGCAAAATCATTATATAGAAAGAGACAAATGACGATTAGGATATGTGAAGACATACTACAACTAGGGTATACAAAAACAGAGGATGATTAGGTTATGCAAAGATATAGGACAGTAAGTGTTAATGAAGACATAAGATATATTAGGTTATGGAAAAACATAGGAAGATTAGGGTAGACAAAGAAAATGGGCGATTAGGATATATGAATACACAGAGAAAGTGAAGGGCGTTGACTAACGAGACTGCTAACACTCATTGAAGTAAGGATTAGTCTAATCAAACTGTCTGTTCTGTTTTCGAGTGCAACACGTATTGGCAAAAACTTTTGCCACATGTGCAGCTAGAAAGATGTGTGTACTATTTTTTTGTCTTACTGAATTTATGTTCTTGTCTTTGAGTTTAATTAATCATACAATAAGCAGTACTTTCTTCGCCGAGCCCTTCAGTTCAATAATCTGAGACAGGGGACGATTGAGCTACGCAAAGCCATAGAATGATTTGGTTTTATGAAGGCACACGACGGTCAGGATGTACAAAGATTTTGAATGATTGCGACATATGCAAATATAGGACGATTACGTTATGTGAAAATGGAGGACGAGTAGATTATCGGAAGACGTACGACAATTTGGGCATATGAAACCATAGGACGATTACGTTACGCGAAGGTGTACGACAATTAAGTGCTGACTGAATAGTATAAAGTGGCTCCCAAATCCTCATCAAGCTGTATAGAGAACTGGCGCGTGAATTATCTGCGTTGTCAAATTTTACTTACCGCTAAGCTTTTGGCAGGCTAAATATTTTACATGGCTGGAAAACAGAAAAAGCTGCACTTTTCTACAGAAAAGGAAGTAGAATCGATCTTACCTATTATCATCACAACCCAAGAAAATATTCCCATGTGAAGTACGATAATCTGCTTTGAACAAAATAATGTTCTCTGCAGAAATGTACGGGTATTCAGAGAACAGTCATCACGTGGACCTCAGTTCTAAAGAAAACACGTTCCTATGAGTGACCGACTCTACACTTTCCCAATGAGGAGGATTCTACCTGTTGTTTTGGATGCAGTGTATCTAAAGGCACTGAAAGAACATAAAGTGCGCCCTAGGGGACTGTGTTTGCAAGTAATATTCGGTTACGCCTCGGTTAAGTGTAGACCACGTACGTTGACTGTAACTATCGCTTAATGTAGTAAAATGAAAATATTTCAGAGTGGCAAATGTGTAGATTTGTGAGGTAGGACCATCACATACGTTCCATTGTACGTAAATTAAATGGCACGATGCGTATTATTGGCGCAATACTGGCAAAGTTTTGGACCACATCAGCATCATCCATGAAAACATCGAGTTTACGATGTAGACCGAGACGGGAGGTACCTTGTCGTTTCCTGACGTCCACGTCCGCTCAAATGCAACAAAGGTGTCTCAGCCACAGTGTTTACTGGAGGCGCGCCCATATGAACCAGTATCAGCACGCCACCAGCTGCCACCACCCACCGCAGAAACTATCTGTTCCGTGGGACTTGGTGCATAGAGCAGAAGTCATTTACAACGCTATGAAGGTGACGAAGGAACCGAGTCTCTGACGGGAAGTGTTCCACGAAAACGGCTTTAACAACCGATAGATTTCACAATCCGTCTCTCTGACAACAAGTAGGCAGAATGCCACCGAGCAGAATCCGAAGAAGCTTGCGTGTTTGTCGTTCTGTGGCTCAGTGACAGGAAAGATTAATCATCTACTAAAGGGGCATGAAACCGATTAGGTCTTCAGGCCTCCAGAAAAATATTCGACGACTCATGATGCCTTAGAAAGCCAGAATGGCGGATGGGTGGACAGTTTCATGTTGGACAGATTGTGGCCACTACTGAGAAGCCCAGTGTAGAACACTGGAGGGGTCCCCTCAATGATATGAGAAATCAGCCGTAGCAGGGCACGTTCTGGGAAACTGATTACGAATTGCCTTCGACGAGGAATCCGTTACGAAACGGACAAATAGTTTCCGGTATGCTGTCATAAAGAAGCGATCGAGATAAAAATTTCAGACACCACCATCAACAAATATGACGGCGGGCGCAAAGTACAGCATCAGAGCCGACCGTCGGAAGGTTGAACTGCGCTCGGAAGGATCACAGTCAAACATTGGCATAATTATGTGACGTCACAAAAGGAAGTGCGCCTCTGTAAAGACGCTGGCAGCAATCATATGAAAACTCTGCCGAAAGTTCGACAACATTTACCCAAATTTTATAGTGTATTGCCATAACACCATGGGTTCGTAAACAATTAATAATAATAACAACAACAATAGTGATAGCAGCAGATGCAAAATAAGTCTATGGGAGTGCAGAACTGATATTTTTGTGATGAGTAGTTCTATGGAAGGGAAATTTCGGCACACTGTACCAGCTAAGAGCTTCGGGAAATAAGGGAGATCTGGCAGAATGAAATTTTAACTCTGCAGCAGTGTGTGCGCTGATATGAAAGTTCCTGGCATGTTGAAACTGTGCGCCAGACCGAGACTCGAAATCGGGACCTTTGCCTTTAGCGGCCAAGTGAAGGGCTTATTTCAATAGTTGTACAAGTCAATTTTTGTTAATTCGTAGATACAGAGTCCTAAAGCTAAATGAGCGCTGAAAAATGTGCAGTTGAGATACAAGAAATATTCAAGTATATATATCTGCAGTTGAGATACCAGAAATATTCAAGTATATATACTTGAATATATACTTGAGTATATAGACTTGAATATTTCTGGTATCTCAACTGCAGATTTTTCAGTGGTCATTTAACTTCAGGACTCTGTATCTCAGAATGAACAAAAATAGACTTGTACCACTACTGAAATATGCCCTTCAAGTGCTCTACCGATTGAGCTACCCAAGCACGAGGTACTGGCAGAATTGAAGCTTTGAGAACGGGTCCCGACTCGTGTTTGGGTGGCTCAGTCGGAATGCTGGCACGGTAACTCAGCGTGCTCGGTCACATGGTTAGCTACCCTCTGTAATAAAAAACTAAGTGAATGGATCAACAAAGAACCTGAGCGGCGTTCATCGAACATCCGCCACGAACAAATTCTTCGACCAATATAGAGCAAAAAAGTCGGTAGAGCACTTGCCCGCGAATGGGAAACGCCCCGAGTTCGTGCCTCGGTCCGGCACACAGTTTTAATCTGCCAGGAAGTTTCAAGGAACATGTGGATGGAAAAAGCACTGTGTACAGAAACAAAGGCAAACATTTTTGTTGTTTTAGTAGGTGTGGGATTCATTGTATTTGGAACTGGCTGTTGTTCAGTTCTGTGGTGTAGTGAGGGGGGTAAATCCATATTGGGATTCTTGCTACTGGACAGAGACTTTTGAAATTAGCTCAGCGATGTAATGGTACACAAAGGATTTTACCCTGATAGGAATTTCTGGTATGTAGTTCAGTCATGAGAGTCATCGCCGAGGACGAATATGAGGAGCTGTGTATGATGGTACGACGGTAGAGGAGACACAGCATGTAGAAATCTCTGCGCTTGTTTGCACATAGGGGACATAGCTGCGTGAAATATGATGCTGCAATATTATCAGATACATCAAAAGCAGCCGTTTGTCACTAGTTACAAGTACTGAGATTTCCTGAGAAGGACCTTGTAAGATAACATTGTTGTAATCAATTATCTGCAGCAGGAACTACAAACGTATTTAGAACTTTACGGCTCAGGTAAAAAGGGAAGAGCTTTTTATGTTTTTGTTGGGCATGGTGAGATGCTGAGGCCTCCTTGCACATTTTAAGGACGTGTTTAGCCCAGTTTAAATTTTCACCAATTATTAATCCCAGACATTTGGCTGAGGGAGAGATGTTGGTAACTGAGCAATTTAGGATTAAAAATGCTAAGTATTCTCGATATTTCGGGGTAATGAGTCTAAAATAATCAACCAGGGCTGCTTGGGCTAAGGATGGAATGGAGTTCGACGTTATATATTGTATCAATTTCGACAATGCACGCTGGGCAGCATGGAAATTATCGATAGATGTGTCCAAGGTTATTGGTTTTGCTCTTAAATGCAACACGTGATCAACACATACCTGCTATTAACAGTAGCAGAGAAGAGGTAACAATTCATTGGTGTTCACTGACAAGAGTGTAGGACCCAATACTAAGGGCATACATAATACCACCATTCATTAATACATGGCGCACTAACAATATCCTCTGCCATGCACTTCTGCTTAATGACAGAGTATGGACTGTATGTAACTGGTTTCACGATACTCCTGAAGACAACTACACGTCTACATTATAACCTGCAGCTCTATTGGCAACATTGGGTGTAGCCAAGCGTCACAATGGAGAGACTACAGGACCTAAAACCGAACCTTAAGGGATTCCTGATATTACTTTTTAATACGAGGGTGAGACAAATGAAAACCTTAAATATTTTTTTGAAATATTATTTATTCTGCAGAATTGGTACAAAGCTGTATCCCTTTTCAACATAATCTCCCCCACACTCAATGCAAGTCCTCCAGCGCTTACAAATTGCATAAATTCCTTTAGAAAAAATTCTTTTGGTAGTCTGTGCAACCACTCATGCACCGCGTGACGTACCTCTTCATCAGAACGGAACTTCTTTCCCCTTATTGCGTCTTTGAGTGGTCCAAACATATGGAAATCACTTGGGGCAAGGTCTGGTGAGTATGGTGGATGAGGAAGACACTCGAAATGCAGGTCTGTGATTGTTTCAACTGTTGTACGGGCAGTGTGGGGCCTTGCATTGTCGTGTTGCAAAAGGGCAGCTGCTGACAGCATTCCACGACACTTCGATTTGATTGCAGGCCGCAGAAGACTTTTTGGCAGATCTGTGTATGATGCTCTGGTGACAGTGGTCCCTCTAGGTATGTAATGTTTCAAACTGACGCCTTTTTCGTCTCAAAAGAGCGTCAGCATAACCTTCCGTGCTGATGGTTCTATTCGAAACGTCTTTGGTTTTGATGATGTGGAATGGCGCCATTCCTCGCTCGCTCTCTTCGTTCCGGTTGGTGGGCGTGAACTCAGGTTTCGTCCCCAGTAACGATTCTTGCAAGGAAGCCATCACCTTTTCGTTCAAAGCTACAAAGAAGTTCTTCACAAGCATCAACACTTCGTTCTCTCATTTCAGAAGTCAGCTGCCGTGGCACTCATCTTGCAAACACTTCGTGAAACTGGAGCACATCATGCACAATGTGGTGTACTCACTCATACCTAATCTGTAAACATGCTGCAATGTCATTCAGTGCCACTCAGCGGTTTTACTTCACTACAGCTTCAACTGCTGCAATGTTCTGTGGAGTCACAACTCGTTGTGCCTGACCTTTACAAGGAACATTTTTCACTGATGTCGCATCATTTGCGAACTTCCTACTCCATTCGTAGACTTGCTGCTGTAACAAACATGCATCACCGTACTGAATCTTCATTCGTCGATGAATTTAAATAGGTTTCACACCTTCACTACCCAAAATCCGAGTAACAGAACGCTGTTCTTCCCTGGTGCAAGTCGCAAGTGGGGCAGCTATCTTCATACTGATTCTGTGACGGTATGTGTGCATCTGCAATATGCTGCTACCTACAGGTCATTCTGTACACTGTTCGTAAATCGCTTAGCAACCTACAGGATGTTGTGGTCTTCAGTCCTGAGACTGGTTTGATGCAGCTCTCCATGCTACTCTATCCTGCGCAAGCTTCTTCATCTCCCAGTACCTACTGCAACCTACATCCTTCTGAATCTGCTTAGTGTATTCATCGCTTGGTCTCCCTCTACGACTTTTACCCTCCACGATGCCCTCCAATACTAAACTGGTGATCCCTTGATGCCTCAGAACATGTCCTACCAACCGATCCCTTCTTCTAGTCAAGCTGTGCCACAAACTTCTCTTCTCCCCAATCCTATTCAACACCTCCTCATTAGTTATGTGATCTACCCATCTAATCTTCAGCATTCTTCTGTGGCACAACATCTTGAAAGCTTCTTTTCTCTTGTTGTCCAAACTATTTATGGTCCATGTTTCACACCATAAATGGCTGCACTCCATACAGATACTTTCAGAAACGACTTCCTGACACTTAAATCTATACTCGATGTTAAGAAATTTCTCGTCTTCAGAAACGCTTACCTTGCCATTGCCAGTCTACATTTTATATCCTCTCTACTTCGGCCATCATCAGTTATTTTGCTCCCCTAATCTAATCACCTCAGCATCACTTGATTTAATTCGACTACTTTCCATTAGCTAGCCGCGGTACAGTTCGGAACCGCGGGGCTGCTACGGTCGCAGGTTCGAATCCTGCCTCGGGCATGGGTGTGTGTGATGTCCTTAGGTTAGTTAGGTTTAAGTAGTTCTACGTTCTAGGGAACTTATGACCTAAGATGTTGAGTCCCGTAGTGCTCAGAGCCATTTGAACCATTAAAATTCATGGAGAAGAAATAAAAACCTTGAGGTTCGCATATGACATTGTAATTCTGTCACAGGCAGCAAAGAATTTGGAAGAGCACAGCTGAACGGAATGGACAGTATCTTGAAAGGAGGGTATAAGATGAACACCAACAAAAGCAAAACGAGGATAATGGAATGTAGTCGAATTAAATCGGGTGATGCTGAGGGAATTAGATTAGGGGAGCAAAATAACTGCTGATGGTCGAAGTTGAGAGGATGTAAAAAGTAGACTGGCAATGGTAAGGAAAGCGTTTCTGTAGAAGAGAAATTTGTTAACATCGACTATAGATTTAAGTGTCAGGAAGTCGTGTCTGAAAGTATTTGTATGGAGTGTAGCCATGTATGGAAGTGAAACATGGACGATAAATATTTTGGACAAGAAGAGAATAGAAGCTTTCGAAATGTGGTGCTACAGAAGAATGCTGAAGATTAGATGGGTAGATCACATAACTAATGAGGTGGTTTTTAATAGAATTGGGGAGAAGAGGAGTTTGAGGCACAACTTGACAAGAAGAAGGGACCGGTTGGTAGGAGATGTTGTGAGGCATCAAGGGATCACAAGTTTAGCATTGGAGGGCAGCGTGGAGGGTAAAAATGGTAGAGGGAGATCAAGAAATGAATACACTAAGCAGATTCAGAAGGATGTAGGTTGCATAGGTACTGGGACATGAAGAAGCTTGCACAGGATAGAGTAGCATGGAGTGCTGCATCAAACCAGTCTCAGGACTGAAGACCACAACAACAACAATCTGTAGAAGACTACATTCGCGATCCTCAGAAACCAAACACATGCAGGCCCACGCTAGCACCTGCAGCTCAGTGTGTGATGTTGGCAGCAGTGGGCGTCGCCAAGAGTCACATACGCCGCGCCGCAGTCTGCCCAACACGTGTGTGGGTGTGGGGGAGACAGCACACGGCTCACTGGTCTGTGAAGTTCAGCTGGCGCCGCCTCAGCCACCCCCACCACGCCACCCCAACCCCCGACACCCGGCAAAGTGTTTTTAACGCGCGGCTGCTCCCGCGGCGAGCAGGGCTGCCACCATTCCCGACCGCCCCTACCCGCGCGCTCACGTACGCACGCTCCCGCCGCGGTATCTGACGCGTCAGCGGCGGTGGCGCGACACGCGAAAAAGACCGGCGGGCATTCAGGGCGAGAAGCTGAGCGGAAGTCGTAAGCGCCTATCTGCTGGTGCGAACTCCCCGCCTCGGTTCCAAATGAAAGCTGAGACACGCCACTGGCCCCCCACCTCCCCCCCTCCCCTCTCTCTCTCCTTTTTTGCGTATCTCACCCTTTCCTACACAAGGAGCGAGAGGAGCCAGGGGCGAAAAAACCGTAAGGACTACAAGAGCGCACAGTGGCAGCAGCAAAACACCCATTGCGGCTAATTATGCAAGTGTTCCTCCACATAAGGTCAAAGCACAGACGCTGATGACACAAACATGGATTTCACACCTTGCTACAGGTACTATCACCGGATTTGGACGAAAGAGTGCCACACTCCTCGCAGTCAATACATTCACATAAATGTGGGGTGAGATCTACTACATTACCTTTAACGTCTCTACAGGGGAAAAAAAACTCTTGGTAGGGTCATTTTATCAATATTGGCGCCATCCTAAGAATGCAATACTGTTCATATTCCTAACTACGCTACTGGCCAGTAAAATTGCTACACCAAGAAGCAATGCAGATGATAAACGGGTATTCATTGGACAAATATATCATACTAGAACTGACATGTGATTACATTTTCACACAATTTAGGTGCATAGCTCCTGAGAAATCAGAACCCGCAACAACCACCTTACCGGCCGAGCAGTTCTAGGCGCTTCAGTCTGGAACCGCGCGACCGCTACTGTCACAGGTTCGAATCCTGCCTCGGGCATGGAAGTGTGTGATGTCCTTACGTTAGCTAGGTTTAAGTAGTTGTAAGTTCCAGGGGACTGATGACCTCAGAAGTTAAGTCCCATAGTGCTCAGAACCATTTGATTTCAGCTACATACTCTTACCTGCCCCTGATAATATCATGTGTCGAAACAGCTCTGACATCAGCTCCATCCCCATGGCTGTATCCGAGATATCATGGACCTGCTGTGGGCCAACTTATCTCAGAACAGGAGACAAAGTCATTAAGACATTCTTCCCTCCAGGCCTTGTACCCAGACCAAAGGGAATGCGACGCCATGCTGTAAGTGGACGCAAACTGCAGTTCTTTGTAAAATCGACATTATTTCATAACCAGTGAAATAGCATCACATACCGTCTCCACTCGTGAGGTCTCATTTTGTTTCATCCTCTTCTTTTTGGTGCCTCGCCTTTTTTGTCAGGTTGTGTATTATAATAAACAGGCTTCAGTCAGAACAATTTAAAAAGCCAACATATATGACATGACAATATTGCAACACTTTAGCAAAACAAACCAAGATCTACATCTTCATCCATACTGCGCAAGCCACCTGACGGCGTGTGGTGGAGGGTACCTTGAGTACCTCTATCGGTTCTCCCTTCTATTCCAGTCTCGTATTGTTCGTGGAAAGAAGGATTGTCGGTATGCCTCTGTGTGGGTTCTAATCTCTCTGATTTTATCCTCATGGTCTCTTCGCGAGATATACGTAGGAGGGAGCAATATACTGCTTGACTGTGAAGGTATGTTCTCGAAACTTCAACAAAATCCCATACCTAGCTACTAAGCGTCTCTCCTGCAGGGTTTTCCACTGGAGTTTATCTATCATCTCCGTAACGCTTTCGCGATTACTAAATGATCCTGTAACGAAGCGCGCTGCTCTCCGTTGGATCTTCTCTATCTCTTCTATCAACCCTATCTGGTGCGGATCCCACACTGCTGAGCAGTATTCAAGCAGTGGGCGAACAAGCGTGCTGTAACCTACTTCCTTTGTTTTCGGATTGCATTTCCTTAGGATTCTTCCAATGAATCTCAGTCTGGCATCTGATTTACTGACGATTAATTTTACATGGGCATTCCATTTTAAATCACTCCTAATGCCTACTCCCAGATAATTTATGGAATTAACTGTTGCTGACCTGCTATATTGTAGCTAAATGATAAGGGATCTTTCTTTCTATGTATTCGCAGCACATTACACTTGTCTACATTGAGATTCAATTTCCATTCCCTGCACCATACCTCCTGTATTTCAGTACAATTTTCAATTGTTACAACCTCTCGACACACCACAGCATCATCTGCAAAAAGCCTCAGTGAACTTCCGATGTCATCCACAAGGTCATTTATGTATATTGTGAATAGCAATGGTCCTACGACACTCCCCTGCGGCACATCTGAAATCACTCTCACTTCGGAAGACTTCTCTCCATTGAGAATGACCTGCTGCGTTCTGTTATCTAGGAACTCCTCAATCCAATCACACAATTAATCTGATAGTCCGTATGCTCTTACTTTGTTCATTAAACGACTGTGGGGAACTGTGTCAAACGCCTTGCGCAAGTCAAGAAACACGGCATCTACCTGTGAACCCGTGTCTATGGCCCTCTGAGTCTCGTGGACGAATAGCGCGAGCTGGGTTTCACACGATCGTCTTTTTCGAAACCCATGCTGATTCCTGCAGAGTAGATTTCTAGTCTCCAGAAAAGTCATTATCCTCGAACATAATACGTGTTCCACAATTCTACAACTGATCGACGTTAGAGATATAGGTCTATAGTTCTGCACATCTGTTCGACGTCCCTCCTTGAAAACGGGGATGACCTGTGCCCTTTTCCAATCCTTTGGAACGCTACGCTCTTATAGAGTTCTACGGTACACCGCTGCTAGGAGGAGGGGGGGGGGGGGGGTATCCCATCAGGTCCAGCGGCCTTTCCTCTTTTGAGCGATTTTAATTGTTTCCCTATTCCTCTGTCGTCTATTTCGATATCTGCCATTTTGTCATCTGTGCGACAATCTAGAGAAGGAAGCACAGTGCAGTCTTCCTCTGTGAAACAGCTTTGGAAGAAGACATTTAGTATTTCGGCCTTTAGTCTGTCATCCTCTGTTTCAGTACCATTTTGGTCACAGAGTGTCTGGACATTTTGTTTTGATCCACCTACCGCTTGTACATACGACCAAAATTTCTTAGCATTTTCTGCCAAGTCAGTACATAGAACTTTGCTTTCGAATTCATTGAAAGCCTCTCGCATAGCCCTTCTCACACTACATTTCGCTTCGCGTAATTTTTGTTTGTCTGCAAGGCTTTGGCTATGTTTATGTTTGCTGTGAAGTTCCCTTTGCTTCCGCAGCAGTTTTCTAACTCGGTTGTTGTACCACGGTGGCTCTTTTCCATCTCTTACGATCTTGCTTGGCACATACTCATCTAACGCATATTGTACCATGGTTTTGAACTTTGTCCACTGATCCTCTACACTATCTGTACTTGAGACAAAACTTTTGTGTTGAGGCTTCAGGTACACTGTAATCTGCTGTTTGTCACTTTTGCTAAACAGAAAAATCTTCCTACCTTTTTTTAATATTTCTATTTACGGCAGAACTAATCGATGCAGTAACCGCATTATGATCGCTGATTCCCTGTTCTGAGTTATCTGTTTCAGATAGTTAGGGTCTGTTTGTCACCAGAAGGTCTAATTATCTAATATGTTATCGCTCTGTTTAACTGCTCAAGGCAGTTTTCAGATAAAGCACTTAAAAAAATTTCACCAGATTCTTTGTCCCTGCCACCCGTTATGAACGTTTGAGTCTCCCAGTCTATTTTCGGAAAATTAAAATCTCCACCCAGAACTATAACGTGGTGGGGAAATCTACTCGAAATATTTTCCAAATTATCCTTCAGGTGCTCAGCCACAACAGCTGCAGAGCCAGGGGGCCTATAGAGACATTCAATTACCATGTCTGAGCCTGATCTTCACCCAAATTATTTCACATTTCGGATCTCCATCATGCTGCATGGGAAAAATTGTAAGAAAGGATAAATAATTTGCAGTTCGTGGAGAGAATGCAATTCCAACTCCCCAGTGTGGCGTCACTGTTGTTGGCTGTATGACAAAGTAGGATATGCAGAGAGAAAACACGCGCACCGACAGACGAGGCCCTGTGGCGAATATGTACAGGCCATTGATGGCGCCCCGCCTGTGACCTGTTTACAGGCTACGGCTGCAAACGAGATTACATTTAAATGCAGCGGGATTATTTGCCACTCACGCGCATATCCGGCGAAATGGCAAATTTGAACAAACTGTTTTCGGCCAGAGGACCACGACCGTTCGGACAGGGATCAGCTGCCCTCTCTGTTGCCGAATCCGTCCTCCATCCCCCCCACCCCCCACTCCGACAGTTTTTCCGCTTTTCAGTGCGCTTTTTTTTATTTTCCTGTGTTTGTTTGTTTGTTTCGGGTACTAGTGACAGTTTCGTCAACATGGCGTCCGCGCGCTGCGGAGTTAATATCGCTGGCCGGCAAACAATGGCCGCGCGCAGTCGACAAGCAGGCTCGCCAACATTACGGCACCGACCGCTGTTTGCTGTGGCGGCGCTAACTAGGCCTCCGTGAGTGGTGTGTGTGTGTGTGTGTGTGTGTGTGTGTGTGTGTGTGTGTGTGTGTGTGTGTGTGTGTGTGTGCGCGTGTGCGCGCGCGCGCGCGCGCGTAAAGTAACGGTCGAGTCTCCATAAATGTAACAGAGCCAAACTGTTCGCTGTGTTGTTCCCAAAAGTTTCCTCTGAAAAGTATACATTTCTGGACTACAGATGAGAAGCAAAATCGCGGTACTAGGCGCGCAGTCCGGAACCGTGTGACTGCTACGGTCGCAGGTTCGAATCCTGCCTCGTGCATGGATGTGTGTGATGTCCTTAGGTTAGTTAGGTATAAGTAGTTCTACGTTCTAGGGGACTGATGACCACAGCAGTTGAGTGCCATAGTGCTCAGAGCCATTTGAACCATATTTTTGAGAAGCAAAACTGTGCAATAAAATCAGAGAGAGCTTCGCAGTAACCACTGGAGTGACTAATAGTTGTAATCTTTCGAAAGCGTTAGTCTCCACTGCAAAAGAAAGGACGATTAAGACTTCATTCGACTTAAAATTTGAGCAAACAATAGCAGCATGCTCTTCGGTTCCAAGTTCGTCACAATCCTCTACGTCTCTGCATAACTACTGGAACCTAGATACATTTGTGCCTTTCTGTGGTCATCAGGCTTTAATCTCTCTGTACAACCCACCAATTCTTGAGGCAAGCTATGAACCCAGCTCTTCTTTTAATCAATTTGTGCAATAAATTTCTTTTTCCACCAATTCGATTCCTCTTCATTAGTTATTCCTTTCAATCACTTAACCTTCAGCATTTTTCTGTAGCACCACATGTTACAGCTTCTACCCTTTTCTTGACTTAACTGCTTACCATTCACATTTCACCTTAAGACACCGCTACACACCAAAGAAATATTTTCGGAACACATTTCTGTGTTCTTAAATCTATATTCAGTCTTAACACATTCCTTTTGTTTTCAGAAATGCTTTTCTTGCTTTTGTCAGTGATTTTTATCCTCTCTACTTCAGCTAGAATAGCGAACTCATATACTACTTTTAGTGTCTTATTTCCTAATCTAATTCCTTCAGAATTGTCTTATTTAATACCACTATAGTCCCTTACCCTTGTTCTGCTTGTGCTAATACAAATGTTACACGCTTCTTTCAAGACACTGTCCAACCGTTCAGCTGCTCTTTCGAGCTCGCAACAACTACAGGAAGTTTCAAATATATTCAGTCTTAAGAGCATATGCCTCATTCTCGAAAACTTACCACATGCATAGGAGGACTGGTGCTTTCCAGAGCAATCGCAGGTCACGAGAACTTACCTGAAATTAAAAGGAAAAAAAAACAATTAATTAAACTACTACTTCACCAACCATCTGCTTTAACAATCATCCTGAGAAATTAATTTCCGACAGTAAACACTATATAAGTAAATAAGGTTAAAAGAATGGACCTGCAAAATTACAGACCAATATCCATAACTCCAGCTTGCTGCAGAATCCTTGAACATATTCTCAGTTCGAATATAATAATCTTTCTTGAGTCTGAGAAGCTTATGTGCACGAATCAGTGTGGTTTTAGAAAGCATCGCTCGTGTACAACTCAGGTTGCCCTTTTCTCACATGATGTACTGAGGATTATGGATGAAGCGCAACAGGTAAATTCCTTATTTCTAGATTCCCGGAAAGCATTTGATACCGTGCCCCATTGCAGACTGTTAACGAAGGTACTACATATGGAATACGTTCACAGATATGTAAGTGGCTCGATGACTTTTTAAACAATACAACCCAGTATGTTGTCGCCGAAGGTGAGTGTTCGTCAGAGACAAGCTTATCGTCAGGAGTGCCCCGGGAAAGTGTCATAGGACCTCTCTCTCTCTCTCTCTCTCTCTCTCTCTCTCTCTCTCTCTCTCTCCACCTCCCTCCGTATATATGTAAGTCCTTTGCCTAAGTCGCCTTATGTCTTTCTGTGGTCACTCTACTTCGAACTTCGACACCTTGCCATACACCACGGCATCATCAGCAAACAATCGCAGATCGCTGCCGAGTAAAACTGAAGTGATATCAGGTGTTCCCCAGGGAAGCGTCCTGGGACCTCTGCTGTTCCTGATCTATATAAATGACCTGGGTGACAATCTGAGCACTTCTCTTAGGTTGTTCGCAGATGATGCTGTAATTTACCGTCTAGTAAGGTCATCCGAAGACCAGTATCAGTTGCAAAGCGATTTTGAAAAGATTGCTGTATGGTGTGTCAGGTGGCAGTTGACGCTAAATAACGAAAAGTGTGAGATGATCCACATGAGTTCCAAAAGAAATCCGTTGGAATTCGATTACTCGATAAATAGTACAATTCTCAAGGCTGTCAATTCAACTAAGTACCTGGGTGTTAAAATTACGAACAACTTCAGTTGGAAGGACCACATAGATAATATTGTCGGGAAGGCGAGCCAAAGGTTGCGTTTCATTGGCAGGACACTTAGAAGATGCAACAAGTCCACTAAAGAGGACAGCTTACATTACACTCGTTCTTTCTCTGCTAGAATATTGCTGCGCGGTGTGGGATCTTTACCAGGTGGGATTGACGGAGGACATCGAAAGGGTGCAAAAAAGGGCAGCTCTTTTTGTATTATCACGTAATAGGGGAGAGATTGTGGCAGATATGATACGCGAATTGGGATGGAAGTCATTAAAGCAAAGACGTTTTTCGTCGCGGCGAGATCTATTTACGAAATTTCGGTCACCAACTGTCTCTTCCGAATGCGAAAATATTTTGTTGAGCCCAACCTACATAGGTACGAATGAACATCAAAATAAAATAAGAGAAATCAGAGCTCGAACAGAAAAGTTTAGGTGTTCGTTTTTCCCGCTCGCTGTTCGGGAGTGGAATAGTAGAGAGATAGTATGATTGTGGTTCGATGAACCCTCTGCCAAGCACTTAAATGTGAATTGCAGAGTAGTCATGTAGATGTAGATCCTGTACTTCAAATATTATATATACAGTTGACAAACCAAAATAGCTCGAAAAATAAGCTACAACGAAAAAATGTGTAGAATTCAATGTTAACAATTTTGGAGGATGACATCTTCTGGTGCTAAAATTTGCCCGCCACACCAGTCTCCTGTGGAAGACAACTTTAAAATTTCAAATGGAACCTCCATTTTTCATTACAGTATCAGATTCTACATAAAAAATACATACATTTCGTCTGAAACATTTGTTGTGATTCTCGGTAATTGGCGCTGTAACTCAAGAAAATCCATGTTATTTTTGTGTAAAAAATGGTTACGGATAAATAAAAAATACTTATTTACATCGTAAATTTTGAGTCGCTAAAACTAAAACTCTCCCTCTCTCCCCATAGAGTGGGGTTTTTGAGAGAGCAAATACAGTTTTACAAATGTTGACCGAAATACTGTATTAATTTTTTTCCGCAGATTCGGATAAGTTTTGTTTGTTTCGTGGTCATGAGGCCACACAACTTTTAATTATCAAACAAATCATCTGACTAACTAGCGAACTAACTAACCAAACATCCCACTAACGAGTGAAACCATTTTCCACTAAAAAATAAGAACGTGGATTTTCTTGAATTACAGCGCCAACTTACAAGAATCAAAACAAATGTTTAAGACAAAATGTACGTAGTTTTTTATGTACAATCTGATTTTGCAATAAAAACTGGGAGTTATTATTTGAAATTTTAAAGTTGCCTCTCACCTCACCCCCATGGGGCTTGGGTGGTGGGCTAATTTTAGTATCATCAGATTTCCCCCTCGAAAATAGTCAACTTTGGATTCTACACATGTCTTCGTGTGAAGCTTATTTTTCGATATTCTGATTTGTCAACTTAAAATTTACATCCTGTACATAAGTGAGCACCGATCTGCGGTTATTTGCTGATGATGCCGTGATGTAAGGCAAGGAGTCCAAGTAGAGTGACTGCAGGAAGATACAAGGCGACCTTGATAAAATTTCCTGTAGGTGTGATAAAAGCCAACTAACCCTATATTTGGAAAAATGTAAGTTACTGTGGATGAGTAGGAAGAACAAACATGTAATGTTTGAATACAGAATACAGTTACCAGTATCTTGCTTGACACGGTGAAGTCATTGAAACATCTGGGAATAATATTTCAAAGCAATATGAGGTGTAACGAGCATGTGAGAACTGTGGTAGGGAAGGCGAATTGTCGTCTTCAATTTATTGGTAGAATTGTAGAAAAGAGAGGGTCACCTTGTAAGAGGTGCATGACAAAGGAATTTAGTGGAATTTATTGGTACAAATGGCTCTGAGCATTATGGGACTTAACATCTGAGGTCATCAGTCCCCTAGAACTTAGAACTACTTAAACCTAAGTAACCTAAGGACATCACACACATCCATGCCCGAGGCAGGATTCGAACCTGCGACCGTAGCGGTCTCGCGGTTCCAGACTGTAGCGCCTAGAAGCGCACGGCCACTCCTGCCGGCCTGGAATTTATTGATACCGCACTCCACCAGATGTAATTTCGATGGACTGCTCACGCGCTGCCTGTGATATGTAAGCTATAAGAGAATCGCAGACCAGAGATCAGTGCCGGCAGCAATAGCAGTTGTAGCTTCGGCAGTAGGAGTAAGTAGTAGCTAACAGTCGGGTGTATGGAGTTGGCAGAGCCGGTCGTGGGGAGCGTTGGCGGTGCCTGAGCGATGTAGCATAAGGTAAAAACAGCTGCGCGCATATGTAGTTTGTTACAACTAAATTTGTAGTATTGTTATATCAAGTCCCATGTAACTTTTTTCAAAAATCTTTTAATCATAATCTTTTTTATATAATTAAATTTTTTGACAACCATTCATTTCAATGAAAATAATTTGCTAATTTACTAATTTCTGCAATCCATGGTCATTCCAATTATCGCAAAGAAAAATCAGTTGTTTCATTTTGTACATGACAAATCTAGCGGTCAGCATAGCACTGGGCTGTGACAGAAAAATTTCTTAGAGGAGCAGATATATACGCGTTAACCGGCTACTTCGTTGAGGTAAGAATTTTCAACTTATTGAGAATGATCTTTCAGGGGCATGAGGCAGCAGTGGAGACGTCCAAATTTACCAGTTTAGTTTCACAGTTAGTTAATAACTGAAAGGTTATATATATGAGTCAGATTTTCTTATTGGGAGATTAGTTACGTTATTACTGCGAGGTTACGGAATAATAAACTGTTGGGATGTTACACTGAATGTGAATGCTATACTTATTTTTTACTGTTGGGAGGTTACAACCTGTAAAGGAGACCGCATACAGGAATCTAGTGCGACCTGCTCTTGAGTACTGCTGGAGTGTTTGGGATCCGAAACCAGGCCGCACCGAAGGAGGAAATCTAACCTACTCAGAAGCGCGCTGCTAGATTTGTTAGCGGTAGGTTTGTACAACACGCAAGTGCTTAAGAGTTCAAATGGGAATCCCTGAAGGAAAGGCGACGGTCTTTTTCGAGAAACACTATTGAGAAAATCGGCATTTAAAGCTGACTGCCAACGATTCTACTCCCGCCAACATACTTGCGCGTAAGCACCACGAAGATAAGATACGAGAAGCTAGGGCTCATACGGAGTAGAAGAGGAAAAGAAATGGCAAGTAGTGGTATAGGGTACCCTCCGCCATTCACCGTAAAGTGGTTAGCAGATCTGTGTAGGTGTACAACAGGACTGAGGGCAATGTGGCGATACATTCCTAACACGTTCTTAGCTGTGCACAAAAGCAAAATTGTTATTTATTTATTTATTGGTATGGCTAGGGCCCCCCGTTGGGCAGACAGTTCGCTAGGTGTCGGTCTTTCAGTGTGACGCCACTTCAGCGATGTGCAGTGTATGGGGATGATAGCATGATTTTGAGAGCAGCACAACACCCAGTCGCTGGGCGGAGAAAATTCTCCGACCCAGCCGGGAATCGAACCCGGAACCGGGGGATTGACAATCTGTCCCGCTGACGATTCAGCTACCGGGGGCGGACAAAGCAAAATGCCAATAGTGGTTACAAAGATGATCGCGACATTCAGTGACTTTAACCGGGGTATAGTCCAAAGCAGCTTCTGGGAACGAGGTTAGGGTAGAATGTATTCTGTCATGGAGATCAGATTTTAGCCTCTTTGGGCGGGATGGATGACAGCACGCCTTTGTGGTTAGAGGTGAGTGCAGCATCCCGGATTTTGTTAGTAAAGAGACTCCGAACACGGGTGAAACTGCTTTATCTGTCTCGAGAAAAGAGTGGCGCGTTCTATACTCTCCTTAGTTACTAAAATAACCAGACAAGTTTTATCAGTGACAGAGATGAAAAGAGGAACGCTTTATTACATACTAGAAGTGAAAGAGAAATGCAAGCTTATAAAAACTACGCATAGCCTTAAACAAATTCAGCAAAACAGTCGCGTGACGGTTAACCATCAACGGCTGTAATACAGTATATGTGTGAAGGAAAAACACAATCTTTAGAATAAGATACTCTGAAACCCAGAAGCACAGATAAGTGGAAACACACACACCACATTTCAAAACCACCTCATATGACAGAAAAGTGTATGTGAAATCTTATGGGACTTAACTGCTAAGGTCATCAGTCCCTAACCTTACAAACTGCTTTACCTAAATTATCCTAAGTACATACACACACACACACCAATGCCCGAGGGAGGACTCGAACCTTCGCCGGGATCAGCCGCACAGCCCATGACTGCAGCGGCCATAGACCGCTCGGCTAACCCCGCGCGGCCCTCATATCACAGAATCACCACGCTACCGCCATAAAAATGCCAGTAAACAGTAATAATAATTTGTAGACAGCTAATGCCTACCAACCGCAAACGAAATCAGTTACATCACTGTAACCTTAAACATAATATACGACACCCTCCCCACTTGATCAAATCATTTCTTCAGGTTATAATTTACGCTTGAATTTCCGATAAAGTTTATTGCCTATTAGTGATTTCCAATACAGGTGCGATTTCAGTCCATAGATTCCGACCTATATTCATTCTGAGGACCCCACGCATTTCTTCATTCTCAAATTAATCTTACCAGTTCCTCACAGTCGATATTTCGTGTGTGAGAACACCGGCCTATCCGAACGTAGAAAACGAACTAATTCTAACTTCACTGATTGCTGCACGAAGTCTGTACGTCCGGGCGATGACATCGGTTGCACTGTGCCCCTACTGATTTAAAAACATCGACCGTCTTCGGGTGATGTCAGTCGTCAGCTAAATGCACCGAAGTCGATGCCACTGTGACTGTAGCATAGGGGGGTATGACCATCCAGAAAGCATAGCCGCCTCTATATAGCGGATCACCGCCAGCTACGCTACGCAACCGGCATCTGACCGCCACTGCCACTGGACCCCGAGAACGACTACAGGTGATGGACTATGAAGCATTTCCATTGATGTTTGTGCTACCGTGGAATACGTCGTCTGGAACGCTAATGAAATTGCTCTCGTTATTATCGAGCAGCCTGTACTCAAATTGCGTGCCTGTGGAGTGTCGTCTCAGTCGTGCGTCTGGATTCTTGGCTTCCTGACAACTTCCTGGCAACTGACGGAAAGGCATCGAGCAAAAGAGAAGTGATACATGGTGTTCGCCAAGAAAGTGTTGTAGGCTTTCTGCTGTAAGTCGTACTCATGAATGATTTACGACATAACCTGAGCAGCCCTCTAAAGTTATTCTTAGACGATACTCCCGTTTAGCATCTAGTAATGTCATCAGATGATCAAAACCAATAGCAAAATGATTTGGATGAAATATCGGAATGGTACGAACAGTTGCAATTGTATGGCTAAATAACGAAAACTGTGAGGTCTTCCACATGAATACCAAAAGGTGTCCGTTAAAGTTCGGTTACACGATAAACCACACAAACCCAAAGACTGTCAATTCCACTACAGGGTACACTTATTGTATTGTATGAAACGAAACGTAAATTAGCTACAAACTTGAATGCGAGTCTGTCTGTTTTAATTATTCGGGAGTTGACCGTCTGGTTTTAAACTTTCTTTGCCTTTTGCATTTAATTTGATTTGGAAACCGCTGAGATTGAATTTAACATGTACATTGATGGACATGAGAAATGAAGGGTTGGAATAAATTTTTCATCTGTGATTATTACTTTACGTATGAAATATTCTGTTGCAGATTAATAAAAATGAATTTCTTTGAACATTCCCAAAATAATGATTCAAGGTTTACTTTTATTCAAGTACTAAAGCTGTTTGTGCAAGAATGAAAATGTTATTTTCCATCGAACTTATCAAACATTTTCACGTTGCAGTGGAATTTTTGTTTACTGAATATACCCCGATTAGCGAGCGGCACTAGTATTACGCAAAAAGGGGGTGCAACAGATGGGACTTCTGCAGTTCTGAGTGAAGCTTTATGCGCTGTTATGCGGCATCGCGTGCGTTCTTTACCTTGTCGTTGGTTAGGCAGCTTCAGGGGGTCAGCGGCCGACGCAGCAGCCCAGCCATCCAGCTCGCCGTCTCGGAACTAACTCCTCTCCTAACTTCTCCTTACTACCATTTACCGAAGTTGGTTTAAAAAAAAAAGCTACCTGGCCGTTTTTTCATCTGACCAATCAGGGTCTCAATGTTAACCGTAAGCTCCGCCTACAAAAATTCTGTCTATCCAATGAGAAACGTTATACTTTTCGTGGTGGGGCAATGTTTTTAAAGTTTGCAACGTAACAGAGACGCGAAAAAGTCTCATGCTAAAACTTGCAGCTTGTGTGGCCCTTTTTGTGTTATCGTAAGATCTATACTGCTTTTCCGGAGGGCTCTAGCTTTTAACATGAGCTGGGAGGTGGTCCTTGACGTAACAGAGACGCGAAATGTCTCACGCTAAAACGTGCGGGTGGTAGTCGTACAGGTAGGCTGGCGGCGTGGGTGTCCAGTCCGTCCCTTATCGTAGGGCCTTCTAGCTTAACACGGTTCTGCTCTCGGCTTCTGTTCTCATTTATCCCCTTGAAACTGCGTCTGTCTCACGGTGGGAAGGTACGACATGCATTTAGGCATTCTTGTGTTAGTCTGTGGTATTCCATTTGCTCACTCGTTACTCGTATTACTTTGGTTAATGTAATGTCACGATTTATTCGGAGCTATGTGACATACTCCTGAATTTGCTTATCATGTCAGGGTTTTCATGGAAGGTGTTGTTGGATTTGATTGAACCCTTACACAGAACACAAGCTATTCTATTACAATGTATTTCCTATTTATATCTTAACTAACTCTTGTAAAGTCTTTCGTATTTTTGATTACATATCGTTTCTCCTGTGACGGTTTTCACATCTTCGGCAACAGATAGTACACTCCTGGAAATTGAAATAAGAACACCGTGAATTCATTGTCCCCAGGGGTCAGATACATCACATGATCACACTGACAGAACCACAGGCACATAGACACAGGCAACAGAGCATGCACAATGTCGGCACTAGTACAGTGTATATCCACCTTTCACAGCAATGCAGGCTGCTATTCTCCCATGGAGACGATCGTAGACATGCTGAATGTAGTCCTGTGGAACGGCTTGCCATGCCATTTCCACCTGGTGCCTCAGTTGGACCAGCGTTCGTGCTGGACGTGCAGACCGCGTGAGACGACGCTTCATCCAGTCCCAAACATGCTCAATGGGGGACAGATTCGGAGATCTTGCTAGCCAGGGTAGTTGACTTACACCTTCCAGAGCACGTTGGGTGGCACGGGATACATGCGCACGTGCATTGTCCTGTAGGAACAGCAAGTTCCCTTGCCGGTCTAGGAATGGTAGAACGATGGGTTCGATGACGGTTTGGATGTACCGTGCACTATTCAGTGTCCCCTCGACGATCACCAGAGGTGTACAGCCAGTGTAGGAGATCGCTCCCCACACCATGATGCCGGGTGTTGGCCCTGTGTGCCTCGGTCGTATGCAGTCCTGATTGTGGCGCTCACCTGCACGGCGCCAAACACGCATACGACCATCATTGGTACCAAGGCGGAAGCGACTCTCATCGCTGAAGACGACACGTCTCCATTCGTCCCTCCATTCACGCCTGTCGCGACACCACTGGAGGCGGGCTGCACGATGTTGGGGCGTGAGCGGAAGACGGCCTAACGGTGTGCGGGACCGTAGCCCAGCTTCATGGAGACGGTTGCGAATGGTCCTCGCCGATACCCCAGGAGCAACAGTGTCCCTAATTTGCTGGGAAGTGGCGGTGCGGTCCCCTACGGCACTGCGTAGGATCCTACGGTCTTGGCGTGCATCCGTGCGTCGCTGCGGTCCGGTCCCAGGTCGACGGGCACGTGCACCTTCCGCCGACCACTGGCGACAACATCGATGTACTGTGGAGACCTCACGCCCCACGTGTTGAGCAATTCGGCGGTACGTCCACCCGGCCTCCCGCATGCCCACTATACGCCCTCGCTCAAAGTCCGTCAACTGCACATACGGTTCACGTCCACGCTGTCGCGGCATGCTACCAGTGTTAAAGACTGCGATGGAGCTCCGTATGCCACGGCAAACTGGCCGACACTGACGGCGGCGGTGCACAAATGCTGCGCAGCTAGCGCCATTCGACGGCCAACACCGCGGTTCCTGGTGTGTCCGCTGTGCCGTGCGTGTGATCATTGCTTGTACAGCCCTCTCGCAGTGTCCGGAGCAAGTATGGTGGGTCTGACACACTGGTGTCAATGTGTTCTTTTTTCCATTTCCAGGAGTGTATTACACTCTTTTTGAGTAATCGTTTATAATAGCAAAATTCATAATTATCATTTTCCTCACAAAATTTTCCTCTTGAAATTCGATTAACAGAAATACATATAAATTATTTGTTACAGTGAGCATTATACATCGAAATGTTCTTTTAACTTTCACTTTGGATGCGTGGTGCCAGAGAACGTTACAAAACTACGGCGAGCACACACTTTATTCAACATGTAAACGTCTCTGCGGGTATTAGGAATTGTGCTATGAAATGCTGTGTATGCCTGCCGTCATTGGCGATGATGTGGCGCAGACGAATAGCGAAATTCTGCATGATCCGTTGAAGCGTTGGAATATCGATGCTGTCGATGACCTCCTGATGGCTATTACCAGCTCAGGAATGGTTTTGGTGTTTTTACTGTACACCTTGTCTTTAATATAGACCACAAAAAGGAATCGCATGTGTTCAGATACGGAGAATATGGTGGCTAATCGAGGCCCATGCCAGAGACAGAATGCGATCCCCAAAGTGCTCCTCCAGGACGTCAAACACATTCCTGCTTCCATGGCGTGGAGCTCCGTATTTTCGAAATCAGCTCGGAGTTTTCGAAACCAGGGTCACTTTGCATAATGCCGATGAAGTCACCTTCCAGCACCTTCACATACTATTTGGTACCCACCGTGCCACCAAGGAATACTCAAGGTACCCTCCGCCACACACCGTCTGCGGAGTATGGATGTAGATGTGGAAGGGTGAAGAGACTCCTCGATGGCAGAATGCGGATTGTCAGTCCTCCAAATGCGACAGTTTTCTGCTGTACCGTGAAATTTTCACTAGCAAATGGCAGACAATAAGGCGCATACCAATTCCCATCATGCACTGGGGGAAACCGTGCTGGTTTGACGTTCTAGAGCAAAGCATACAGAAGTTGTGACGATTTTATTTCATACAGGCCTAGAAGTTACCGACAATGTGGAATGATCACATAGAAAATGATGTGACGACAGCAAACTGTAGATTTTATTATCGGGAGAACACTTACAGAGACTGCCTATACTACGCTTTTCGACCCTCGTTATAGGACTGCTGTACGGTGTGGTTTCTGTATCAGATATGATTGACGAGGACATCGTAATAGTTGGAAGAAGGGCAGCCCGTTTTGCATTATTGTGAAATAGGGGAGAGAATGTCACAGATATGCTTGGTGAGTTGGTGTAGCAGTCATTAAACCAAAGCCGTTTTCCGATGTGGTGAGACACTTTGGCGAAATATCACTCTTGAATTTTCTCTTCCAAATGCGGAACAATTTTCACCTAGATTGGCAGTAATGGTCATTTTAATGGAATAATAGCGATCAGAGCTCGCACGCAAATATTTAAGTGTTCGTTTTCCCTGCTCGCTGTTCGAGAGTGGAACGGTAGAGAAATGGTGCGAAAGCGCTTCGTTGAAACCTTTTACAGGCAGCCAAGTATGAATTGCAGAGCACTGATATATATGTATATGTAAATGAAGTGATAGTGACTGCAACCTCTAAAAGACGCTAAACTTCTGGATCTTCAACGGTCAGGTACTTCCTGTTTACTTCATTCTGATATCGACTGATTTTTCCCCAAACAGAAGTACCCGGTGATTTGGGTTGGATTACTTGGGTTATTTGATAACTCTCGGACATTTGCATGATAAAATGGAACATTTTTATTACGCCTTTGTGGTTGATGAGACTGATTACTCCAAGGATCCTATCAAGAATTTCAGAAATGTAAAGCGGATTGGTCAGTGAGACGACTGCAATTAAAAATGGAGAAAGCCGAGTTTCGCGCTATTGTTAAACATTTTCGTCTGGAAGGTTGGAATGCTATACAAATCAAAACAGAATTGGATGAAGTTTAGGTGGACTCTGCACCATCATTAAAGACCATTTACTCTCGATTAATGGTTTTAAATGTAGTCGAACAAGCACCGACGCGAAACGCGTTCGGGCCGTCCGTTAGAGGTCACCACAAACGAAACCATTGACAAAATCCATGAAATGGTAATGCAAAATCGCTGAATAAGAATTTGTAAGGCTCCTAATACTGGAGGCATCTCAACTGAAAGGGTGCATAATATTCCGCATGGAGAATTGGGTATTAAGAAGCAGTATGCAAGATGGGTGCTGCCTTTAATTAGAGTCTACCAAAAGCGCATCCAGTTCAACATCTCAACACAACGTCTGACGATGTTTAATCGCAATTCGCAAGAGTTTTTGTGCTGATTTGCGACGTCTATGGAATCCATCACTACACACCAGAATCAAAACGGCGGTTGAAACAGAGGCTGGTGAAAGTGCATCGAAGAAAGCAAATACCATTTTGTCACTCGGTAAGGTGAAGTTCAATGTTGTTTGGGAGTCTCAAGGAATAATCCTCCTAAATCACTTGGGAAAGGGTACTAACATAAACGAACACAGTTACGGTACGTTGGTGGATCGTTTGAAACTTCCATTAGCAAAAAAAGTTTGTGACACTAAAGACTGCTGTTTCACAAGGATAATGCACCATCCCATACACCAGTAACGTGAAAAGTACATGAAATCCACCCTAGTCACCAGACTTAGACACATAGGATTTCCTGTTCCCTAACTTTAGGCTATGGCTTGTTGGGAAGATACACTACTAGCCACTAAAACTGCTACACCGCGAAGATGAAATGCTATAGACCAAAATTTAACCGACAGGAAGCAGATGCTGTCATATGCAAATGATTAGCTTTTCAGAGCATTCACACAAGGTTGGCGCCGGTGGCGACACCTACAACGTGCTGACATGAAGAAATTTGCCAACCGATTTCTCATACACAAACACCAGTTGACCGGCGTTGCCTGGTGAAACGTTATTGTAATGCCTTGTGTAACGACGAGAATTGCGTACCATCACGTTTCCGACTTTGATAAAGGTAGGATTTTGGCCTATCGCGATTGTGGTTTTTCATATTGCGACATTGCTGATCGCGTCAGTCGAGAACCAATGACTGTTAGCAGAATATGGAATCGGTGGGTTCAGGAGGGTAATACGGAATGCCGTGCTGGATCCCAACGGTTCCCAACAGTCGAGATGACAGGCACCTTACCCGCATGGCTGTAACGGATCGTGCCGCCACGTCTCGATCCCTGAGTCAACAGTTGGGGACGTTTGTAAGACCACAACCATCTGCACGAACAGTTCGACTACGTTTGCAGCAGCAGGGACTATCAGCTCGGAGACCACGGCTGCGGTTACTCCTTAAGTATTTGGTTATATCATCGCTAGTCTCACTGAACTCTTCTGAATTCTACATCTCATGTGTGGTCTGGCGTCTCCTTACCAGTAACAGGTCCTAGGTTCAAACCAGTCAGTATCCTAAAAAAAACACGCTCAGAGCGTCGTCGCGCGAAAGTGGTAGGGAGACACGATATAGAACAGACACCACCCAGAATGTTAGAGGGGTGCCATTGGTTACACGTCTCGGTCACCTCTTGTTGCATTGACGGCACTTTCAATAGTGGACGTTACATTTTAGATGTTTTACGACTCGCAGCTCTACCCTTCATTCGATGCCTGTGAAACCCTACATCTCAGCAGGATAATACACGTCCGCAGGTTGCAGGTCCTTTACGGGCCTTTCTGGACACAGAAAATGTTGGACTGCTGTCCTGGCCTGCACATTCTCCAGATCTCTCACCAACTGAACACATCTGGTCAATGGTGGCCGAGCAACTGGCTCGTCACAGTACGGCAGTCACTAATCTTGATAAACTGTGGTATCGTATTGAAGCTGCATGGGCAACTGTACATGTACACGCCATCGAAGCTCTGTTTGACTCAATGCCCAGGCGTATCAATGCCTTTATTACGGCCGGAAGTGGTTGTTCTAGGTACTGATTTCTCAGGATCTATGCACACAAATTGCGTGAAAATGTAACTACATGTCAGTTCTAAAATAATATACTTGTCCAATGAATAACCGTTTATCATCTGCATTTATTTTTGGTGTAGCAATTTTAATGGCCAGTAGTGTATTTTCGTCAAATGAGGAAGTGACAGTTGCAACTACTGAGTATTTTGCGGGCTTTGACTGCATCTATTTTTTCTATTGAGCGAAACAGCTGGAGTAAGGCTGGACCAAGTGTAAATCGGTGAAAGGAGATTATGCCAAGGTGAGTCGTTTACGAAATAAACATTTTTTTCCTTGCCTTTTTACCAGTTATCAAACTGGCCTCGTAATATTTGATGACCAGTAAACACTGCGGCTGAAAGGCGTTTGTGTACGGTTGCTGGTCGCAGCACACGACTTTTGGAGACGGGCTTCACGGCGGTCTGGAGCAGGAGCGCAGGACAGTCTCGCTTCATCCGGAAGCCGCCAATAAGGCAGGCCGCCGGATTCTCCAGCGCCCGTAACAGCCAAGCCGCGGCCTTCTGGAGGGCGGACGGCGGTTAAAGATAATACGTCGGTCGCTGAGCAGCCCGTAATGGGGGCGGAGCGCTGGATGGAGGGCGGCAGTAGCGGCCGGTCGATTGTGCGACCAGAGCGCTGCGGGGCCAGGGCGCACAGTGGAAGCGTGGCGGCGGCGGGTGGGGGTTAATATAATCTTTTACGAGCGCCAACGAGACGGTGGCCGCGCCACCACCCTGCTCTGGCCCGGCAATGACGCGGAGGAACCGCTGTCTTCCGGCTGGCGTTTCGTCATTCTGTGCAACGATGGCGCTCCTCAGAGCACTATCCGTACAAAAAAAGGGGAAAAAAATTTGAAATCAGTTTTTAAAAAAAGTTAAATTTCAGAGCGAAATTTTCACAGAGTTTTCGACCAGAGAGACACGGTAGTTACTATACACTATCGACAAAAAATGCGACGGTCTCAAGGACAGTGTTCCATGGCACCAGGTTATAATAGGCTCTAAGACAGAAAAACTATTCACCACGAAGGAATTATGTGAACGCCCCGGAAATGATGCTCCATATTTTCTCAACAGTGCTCCTACAAAAGAACGTCGCCTTACCCCCAGTAATTCCCAAAAAAATGGTTCAAATGGCTGTGAGCACTATGGGACTTAACTTCTGAGATCATCAGTCCCCCAGAACTTAGAAATACTTAAACCTAACTAACGTAAGGACATCACACACATCCATGCCCGAAGCAGGATTCGAACCTGCGACAGTAGCGGTCGTGCGGTTCCAGACTGAAGTGTCTAGGACCGCTCGGCCACAGCGGCCGGCAGTGATCCCCATTTGACTTCCGCAGACACGTCGTAATACGAAGGGCCGGGCCTTTGAAAAGTCCGAGCAAAAATAAAAAATAAAAAAAAAACAACTTACGTGTTTAGGGTAAACCTTTGTTTTATTTTTCCACATATCTCCTTTTATAATTATACACTTCGTCCCACGCTGTTCTAATTTGTTGATCCCTTCCGAATAATAGGAATTGTCCAGGTCTGCAAAATAGCTATTAGTTGCTGTTATCAGTTCCCCGTTTGCATAAAATCTTCGTCCCGCCAGCCATTACTTGCAATATTAGTCGAAGGGAGCCAAGTATGGAGAATAGGGGGGGATGTGAAACGAGTTGGAATCCTATTTCCATTAATTTTGCGACCACAACAGCTAAGGTGTGTGCTGGTGCATTGTCGTCATGGAAAACGACTTTCTTGCAGCCCAATCACCAGCGTTTTTCTCGCAGCTCGATTTTCAATCAGTCCAGTAACGATGAATGATATGTACCTGTAATACTTATGTCCTTTTTCAGATACTCGATGAGGATTATCCCTTGCGAATCCCGAAAGACAGTCGCCATTACCTTTCCAGCCGAAGGAATGGTCTTCGTCCTTTTTTGGGGCAGATTCTCCCTTAGTAATCCATTGTTTAGATTGTTGTTTGGTCTCAGGCGTGTAATAATGTATCCATGTTTCATCCGCAGTGACGAAACGACGCTTAAAGTCCTGCAGATTCTTTCTGAACAGATGCAAACCATGCTTGCAACACTTCACACGATTCCGTTTTTGGTCAAGCGTGAGCAATCGCCGAACCCATCTTGCGGAAAGCTTTTTCATGTCCAAATGTTTACGCAAAATGTTATGTAAACGTTCATTGGAGATGCCCACAGCAGTAGCAATCTCACGCACCTTAACTCTTCCGTCATCCTTTACAATATCATGGATTTTATCAATGATTTCTGGAGTCGTAGCCTCCACAGGGAGTCCAGAAAGTTCAGCATCACTTGTGCGCATATGAGCACTCCGAAAATTTTGAAACCACCTATAAACTGTTCTTATCGGAGGTGCAGGGTCAACGTAATGTTTATCAAGCTTCTCTTTAGTCTCCTGAGACGTTTTGTCTTTCATATAGTTATGTTTAATCACCACACGAAATTCTTCTTCGTCCATTGTTTGACAATCACTCGACTTCCTTAATTCACACGAATGCCAAACACAAAGAAATGGACCAATATGGCTGAAACGTGGTGTGCGTTCTTTCCAAAGATGCTGCTAACTAAACATGACCTCGACACACGCCGGTGGTGCCAACTCTCAGACTTTACACGGACTTTTCAAACGCCCCTGGTACCTGCCCATTGTTCCGACCAACTGGTAACAAATCTAGCACCCTGCCTCTGATCTGCTCCGATGTCTTCATTTAAGCCTACCTGGTGTGCACCACAAACACTCCTTTACATATGAACCTCAGTTTTCTAGAATTCTCCCAGTAAACAGTACTCTACCATTCGCCTTCCCTGCTACGGTCCTTACATACTCACTCCATTTCATATTGCTTTGCGCCTATAACTAGACATGTAATCAATGTGACTGCACGCTACAAATTCTGTACTTTAACATCATGGCTTTTCCTACTCGTCTGCAATAACCTACATTTTTCTACATGTAGAGCTAGATTCAATTCATCATACCAACTAGAAATACTCTCTAAGTCATCTTGTATCCTCGTACAGCCATTCAACGACGTCACGTTCCCATACATCACAACATCATCAGCAAACAGTTGCAGGCTACTATATACGCTACCAGCTGGACCATTTCAGTATATATAGAGAGTAAGGGCGGTCCTATCACACTTCTCTTTGGCTCTCCCGACAAAACCTTGTCTCTGATGAAATCGTTCGCCGTCGAGGACAACATACTTGGTTTTGTTACTTGACAAATCTTTGAGCCAGTCACATATGTGGGAACCTATTCCGTACCCTTTGTTAACAACTGGCAGTGTGGCACCATGTCTAATGCTTTACGAAACTCCATGACTATGGAACCCACCTGTTGCCCTTCAGCTGGTTAAATTGGCTCTAAGCGCTATGGGACTTAACATCTGAGGTCATCAGTCCCCTAGACGTAGAACTTCTTAAACCTAACTAACCTAAGGACATCACACACATCCATACCCGAGGCAGGATTCGAACGTGCGACCGTCTCAGCAGAGCGGGTCCGGACTGAAGCGCCTAGAGCCGCTCGGCCACAGAGGCCAGCTGTTGCCCTTCATTCATGATTTGAAGACACTTCTTGCAAGCTTACTACTTTCTTTTATAATCCTGATTTTAATAAAAATAGCGAGGTACAGTTAAAGGGAACACAGGGAGAAGTTGTGATCTAATTGACAATAGATTTACTCATCCTTAACATCACAGAAGACTTAACAACGCCCTCAGGAGGGAAACAGACAAAGCGAAGGAAAAGTACTTACAAGAAATGTGTGAAGAAATAAAAGAACTGCAAAGAAGAGGAAGTTACGACCTCATGTACTAGGAAATGAAGGAACTGACAGAAGGAGAGAACAAAAGTGCAAGGACGTTCGAAATAGAAGATTCTAGAGCACAAATGGTTACTGAACAAGTGGAAGTGCTGTAAACATGGGAAGAATATATAAGGAAACTATATGATACAGAACATCGCCCAGAAGACATCGACATAGAGCCAGAGGAAGCTATTGACGAAGATGAAAAAGGGCCCAGTATACTGACAAGGGAAGTAGAGAAGACGACAAAGGACTTGAAGAGCAGGAAAGCTACAGGGGATGAAGACATACAAGTGGATTTGCTTAAAAAATGGTTCAAAGGACTTTGAGCACTATGGGACTTAACATCTGTGGTCATTGGTCCCCTAGAACTTAGAACTACTTAAACCTAACTAACCTAAGGACATCACACACACCCATGCCCGAGGCAGGATTCGAACCTGCGACCGGCGCGGTCGCGCGCTTCTGGACTGAGCGCCTAGAATCGCTAGACCACCGTGGCTGGCGGATTTGCTTAAAGAAATCGGAAATGAAAGTTTGAAAGTTCTGATACAACTCATAAACAAAATCTACGAAACTGGAGAATGGCCTGAATACTTTTTGGGCGCCACAATGCTTACTCTTGAGAAGAAAAAGCAAGCTAAGAAGTGTAGTGATTATAGAACAGTTAGTCTGATATCGCATGTGGCAAAGATCATTGCAAGAATACTAAACAGACGGTTGGAAAACAAAATTGAAGATGTGACGGGAGAAGAACAGTTTGGCTTCAGGAAAGGAAAAGGGACCAGAGACGCCATTGGCATGATGAGGATAATGTCAGAGAGAGTTTTGTCCGTTAAAGAAGTAGTTTCCGCTTGTTTTATGGACTGGCAGAAGGTCTTCGACAGTCAATTGGAATATATTGATGAACAGCGTTAAGGAATTAGGAATCAACTGGATAGGTCGGAGACTTATAAGGAACTTGTGCATGGAACAAAGGGTAAAGGTACGACTGAACTATGGAGAAATGAACAGTGTGGAAATGGGAAGGGGATTGAGACAAGGATGTTGTCTGTCGCCAAGTCTCTTCAACCTGTATGGAGAAATGTTGGCGAGAGAAGCGCTGAAAGGAAGCGGAAACTTCAAAGTAGGAGGACGTCTCACCAACACCATCAAGTATGCAGACGACCTGGTAATGCTCGCCAAAAATATGGGACAGCTGCAACACATGATGAACAGTTTGGTGGAAACGGGAAGAAAATACGGCATGGAAATCAACATCGAAAAATCAAAAGTGGTGTGCATATCAAAACGTGAGGAACACTTGAAGATAACTGTTGACAATCGGGAACCAGAAAATGTGAATCAGTTCGAGTACCTGGGAAGTTTTATCACAAAGGATGGCCAGTGCACCGACGAAATCCGAGCAAGAATCGCCGCGGCCAAAGCTGCTTTCAACAAGAAGGGGACTCTGCTGACCACCAAGTTGAGTTTGGCACTGAGGAAAAAACTGATAAAGTGCTGCATTTGGAGCATTGCACTGTATGCACTGTATGGAGCAGAGATACGGACCATGAGAAAGAAGGAGAAAAAATACTTAGCGACGTTTGAAATGCGGTGCTGGAGGAGAATGGAAAAGATCAAGTGGACAGATCGCATAAAAATGACGATGTACTGCGAAGGACAGGAGAGAAGTATTTTGCGTACAATTCTTTAGAGAAAGGCCAACTGGATTGGCCATGTACTAAGACACGAGGGACTCATACATGATGTCATCGAAGAGAAACTCAGAGGAAACGCAGGACGAGGAAGAAGAATAATTCAACATCTTGACGACATGACAGATGGAAGGAGATACAACAGACTGAAGGAAGAAGCTGAAGACAGGGAACAGTAGAATCAGAAATTCTCTGTACGAATACATGGACGTACCACTAGGCAGAATACTACATAATAATAATAATAATAATAACAGACTAAATAAGCATCACACGAAAATTTTCATTTGACATACGCTTTCACTAATATGGGATGTATGGTGGTCAAAGTGATCAGCAGGGGATCATCTTCACACGGCACTAAAGAGAACACTAATCGCTTTATCTGACTTCATACACGTAAATCCTGGGTATGGAACAAAAACTTCCCCACAAGTATCTATACTATTCCAAAAAGAAAAATATGGTTCGAAAGAACAGGGTGCTGAGAAACATGTAGTGGAGAACAGTTCACCCTTCTGACGGTCAGGGCGGCACACAATGGTGTGTTCGCCAACTGAAGTCATGGACAGCAGCAATCTGTTATTAATGGCGCTCGCCCGAAAACTACAAGTAATTGGTACCGCGTTCGGCTGATTCGGAACGCAGGTACTTTCGTATGAGCCTCTGAAACCCCGGTGGGTTCAGAGTGCAGGTGAACGCGTTTGCAGGTCTGCCAAACCAATCTGACTCCGTCCCAAGACTATGCATGATGGAATATGTCAAATCTTTAGGCGGCCAACTCAAGACAAATAAGTACACCCATGCATCACTCGCCGTGTGCATGATGCTCGAAGCATTTGAAAGGGCCCTGTAGCCAACATTCATTAGTCCGGTAGCCCATTTTCGCTAGCTTCTCTCTTTCTTTTCCTTGTTTCTTTTTTCTCATAGTGGTGTGATTAAATGAATGTGGTTGTGTGTCACGTTGCTAGACGGTGGCGTAGTCTGCTGCTGAAAGTTGTACAGAATAGCCAACTCTCGTAGTGGTCAAGTAGGCAAAGAGGTTTGCACTACTAGTGAGAAATCCACCTGCGTTAGGCTGGTGGAGGATATGGCATCTTTGGGTTTTCCGGGCCACGCGGAGCGTGGAGGAGGCTGGAGAGGAAAAAGAGAGGCAGTCTGCCGCCGGTACGGGAAGCGGCCACACCTGTGCTCCAGTCGAAGAAGGGTGAGTTAGACTGACCGCGTGGCGCGCTGTTACTTGGCGAGGGGAGAGCTGTTAGCTTCTGGTCTCACTTTTCAAATCTGAAAGATTGCTTTGCCTTGTCGCAGCAAGGAATGCAAAACTTTGGCAGATTTTTCTTTTAGTAAATTTTTAAAGCAGACTTGGATCCGCCGGAAGAGCGCAGACAAAGGTGTCGATAAGAATGACCACTCGCTTCTGTATGAATGTGTGTTTGCCTCCAGCTGAGCCTTTATAAGCTTTCATTTTTCTAAATATTAATAGCTTTGCCTTCTCGTAAATTTTCCTTGCATTATGTATCATTCGTCCGTCGGGAGCCAACCACGTGGTTGAATATTAGAGTTTGTTGGGCTCCCGTCATCACTAACTGTCCGGTCTCATGTTTGTTTCAAAGAATGTTAACTGTTCATGAGTGTGTGATGTGATATTGTTGCAACTTGGCCACGAAACTTAGAAATTGGGTCTCCACAAACCACGTGGGCAAGCGGGTGTACTGCGAAACCTGTTCCGCTTCACGAGTTATTGCGAGCAGTTATCAGGCAACATGTGTCAATGATTCACACCAATGATTTTAGGTGTGTATTATATCGGTGAATGTATCGATGCTTTCCTTTAATGTTTTAGGAATTAATGTTATCAGGAATTGTGTATATGCCTCACATGCATATTCTAGCAAAAAATGGTTTTCTCCACAGTTTTCTCTTGCATTCCGAGGTTACGTTTTTGCACCTAAGCCACTCACCTCGTAGCTTTCGCGTTAGCACATCCAACGCGTTTCCTTACGCACAGGTCCAGTGATTAGTTTCTCTTTTATTTTAAAACAAATTCTTTAGATTAAGTCTTATTTTCAGGTGTATTGCTGGGAGCTGGTCTTATCCGCAGTGTTCATGAATTTTCTATTTCATTTTAAATGTTTGATTCTCGTAAACAGTGCACGAGCAATACTATTAATTACATCGCATCCCCTATGAGCGATATCACGACGTATGCATATTTATGAGTTTTTGGTCTGTGATCAAATTAATTTATTTTCCGACTCGGCCAAACCTTTGATTAGTTGTATGGTTAGAGGCGGTGGCGACCCTAATCTTAACGCAATAACCCGTAGAAACACGTTAGTTACACCGTACCTCTGACGGTTCAGAAGGTAACTGGCACAGGCTCTAAGTGGCACACTAGTAAAGGACACAAGTCTGACCGTTTAGGTAAAGACCTAAGAAGCGCCAGTACAAGAGTAACCACTTCTTTTTCTCTCCACTTTCCTCGCCAGCTCGGTAGCAATGTCATTTCAAGCATATGTGTCACTTTACCTCTCTACCTGAATTATTCCGTGAAGTGTTGAATTTTCAAATGTTAACCGAGTTTTGGGACACGCTGTACATATTCGGAGATCGTAGCCCGCATGCAAAAATGGGGTCTCTGTTTCAATACAGAGCTACTGTACTCCATACACGAGCTGCATGTCAGTGGTGGTGGCGCCATATCTATGTATTGGCTAAGTACAGTGACGGGAAAAAGATCACAACTCGAAGGAGGAGATACGCGACAAAAACGAAAGTTCGTAGGCGTGTTTCTACATCTCAGGGGTGATGTCTATTCAGATCTCGCACTACGTCTACATCCACGTGATTACTCTGCTATTCACAATAAAGTGACTGGCAGAGGATTCGCCGCGCGGGATTAGCCGAGCGGTTGTAGGACGCTGCAGTCGTGGAGTGTGTGGCTGGTCCTGGCGGAGGCTGGAGTCCTCCCTCGGGCATGGGCGTGTATTTGTCCTTATGATAATTTAGGTTAAGTAGCGCGTAAGCTTAGGGACTGATGACCTTAGCAGTTAAGTCCCATAGGATTTCACACACATTTGAACGTCTGAGTAGAGGGTTCAATAAACGACCTTCAAGCTGTGTTCCACTCTCGAACCGCGCGCGGGAAAAACGAGCACTTAATTTTTTCTGTGCGCACTCTGATTTCTCTTATTTTATCGCGATGATCATTTCTCCCTATGTAGGTGGGTGCCAACAGAATGTTTTCGCAGTCGGAGGAGAAAACTGGTGATTGAAATTTCATGAGAAGATCCCGTCGCAACGAAAAAAGCCTTTGTTTTAATGATTGCCACTCCATATCATATCTGTGACTATCTCCCCTATTTCTCGATAATACAAGACGAGCTGCCCTTCTTTCTACTTTTCCGATGTCATCCGTCAGTCCCGCCTGATGCGGATCCCACACCGCACAGCAGTACTCCAGAATAGGGCGGACATGCGTGGCGGAAGCAGTCTCTTTCCTGTTGCACCTTCTAAGTGTTCTGTCAATCAGTCGCAGTCTTTGGTTTGCTCTCCTTACAACATTATCTATGTGATTGTTCCAATTTATGGTATTTGTAATGTTAATCCCTAAGTATTTAGTTGAATTAATATCCTTCAGATTTGTGCGAAATTTAGCGGATTTATTTTAGTACTCGTGTGGATAACTTCATACTTTTGTTTATTCCAGGTCAGTTTACACTTTTCGCACGTACAGATATCTTATCTAATTCATTTTGCAAGCCGTTTTGATCACCTGATGCTGAGTACCGATAGTAGCACCAATCAAGTTTGCTTACAGTACAAACTGTAGCCGTCATGAGCGCTAGTTGCCTTTGAGATTGGCCGCGGTGCGTTGATGTTAGTCAGGAATGCCTAGAAAGGCGACAAAGACGCCATTATCAGCAACTCACTCAGTTTCAATAGGATGGTGTAGTAGGGCTAGGAGAAGCTGGATGTTCCCTCTGCCATACTGTGGAAAGACTTTCTAACAACCCTACCACAACAGAGGTCAGCATTGAATAACGACTGTGGTGTTGCTCACGCTGCTAAATACTGCATGTTCGGGCAACAACAGTCATATTATGTGGCAGGTGCCATTAGAGCACAGTTAATAAAGTCATTTCATGTAATAATCAAAAAAACTAGGCACTCATCTTTTTGTGTTTCCCACGCTGGTCTCGTATTATCATGGCTCAATCGTTGAAAATCTAGGTGGTTATGATTCCAAGCTCGGATGCCTAGGTTTTATTCTGCTAGTTTTGTAGATGCGCTTCACAAACCATTCTTCAAGATTACACTTTTACTGGACTATGGTGATGTAAAAAAATAATCAGCATTCCGAAATTAAGTTACACTTCCTTTAAATTGCTTTTATTGCAATATCACGTAAACACAAAACATCACTTCGCAGTACGAAACATACTTGAAAACATCTCCCACACAGTCACTGTTCAAGTTCACATTTTATAAACTGGCTACGATATTCGTCTTTCCAACGTGACGTCAAACACTTGACTTTTTCAACGTCGGGCTCCCTAACAACTCAACAACTAACTAGTAACTAATAATCTATTACGAGCCCAAAAATCAGAGTTACAAGTACGTCAAAGATCATAGTGACAAAAGAAAGAATACACATAAGAATAATATCATTGCAATATACACATATCGATGTATCATAAAGGAAATCAAATCTGAATGTTGTGTCAGAAATATGTCAACTACTGTGGAGAAACACAGTAGAATATAGCTGGTATCGAGAGGTTCAGGTGAGGTGCCGTAACGGTTGCGTAATTCAAGTCCCATCACAACTTGGAAGTAATATAGCCACTGTACATGATTGCTGCCATAGGTGGACACCACAAAGTACAGTCGCAAAAAGGCGGGGCTCTGGACGGTCACGTTGATCTACTGAGAAGGATTTTATTTTGGAAATTTGTTGTAAGTTCGTGTGGGACAAAACTGATGTCATCGGTCCCTAGGTATACACACTACTTAATCTAACGTACGCTAAGGACAACACACACCCATGCCCTAGGAAACGTAACTTTAACGACAGCCCCGGATGATGCGTAAGTCCCGCCAAATCACCCCCCTCCACACCAATCCATATCGAAACCTCCGCGCATCATGGTTTGCCGCATGTTCCAACATCAAAGTTGTTCGTATCACAGATATGCCAGTCATAACAAGGGAGAAAATCTCAGTAGTTAGTACGAAAAACAGTTTTTCCGGTACCATTGTGAAAAGAATTATAAGTATGTTCATTGAATATGAGAGTTGAAAAATCATCTATAAGAATGAAAAATAAAAATGGTATCCACACTGTCTTTTCTATTTCATGAGTTTTCATCTGCACTATATAAAAAATCTGATATTTGTTAACTGCAGTGAGCGCAAATCTCCGTCACCTCGCGTAATAAATTCTGTTGGGAAATATTAATTGGTAGTATAGCCAAGGATGCTGTCCATTATCTCGATGGTCTAAAGTCAATGTTGTGTATAAACAAGGCAAAGTCGATATCTTGGTTTGTTTCTGATTACCTCATTAAGACTAAAGAATATAAGAGGGGATAATGTAGAAATGCGTAATGGTTGGTTGGTTCGGGGAAGGAGACCAGACAGGGAGGTCATCAGTCTCATCGGGTTAGGGAAGGACGGGGAAGGAAGTCGCCCGTGCCCTTTGAAAGGAACCACACCGGCATTTGCCTGGAGCGATTTAGGGAAATGACGGAAAACCTAAATCAGGATGGCCGGACGCGGGATTGAACCGTCGACCTCCCGAATGCGAGTCCAGTGTGCTAGCCACTGCGCCACCTCGCTCGGTAATGCGTAATGCAAGCAGTCAGATATTTATACAGTGACAGTCTTCATTAATATTTGCCTGTGTAATGGGTGAATTTTTACTTGTGAACTCTTATGACTGCTTGCTTATAGCAGACACGAGATTACTTTGAGTTCTTCTCCAGTGTTTCACAGCTTTAGAGCTGCCTATTGTTAAATATTTGTACATAATTTCGTCAGTGTCATTCCAACACATGTTATCGTACTTTAATGTCTATTAGGTATCAGTTCTGACAGCAGTTGGCCACAACAGTCAAGATTAGGTACCTTGTGTATCATAACTTTATTGAGAGTGCATATCTATGTTTCATTTTGACAGTATTAGACAAACTGTAGTAACAGCACAACACTGCTAGTATGAACAACCGCGGTAAAACAAAAAATATTGATGCGCTCTTGGTTGGTGTGGAGGGGGGTAAATGGGCGGGGCTTGTGCAAATGTCTGGGGCTGTCGCTAACATTTCCCCCCTAAGGACGACTCGAACCTCAGACGGGGGAAGCCGCGCGAACCATGGCAAGAAGCCCAAGACCGCGCGGCTACGCCGCGTGCCACTGAGAAGGAAGACCATCGTGTTCGTCGCATAGCTCTGGCGCATCGTACTGCAGTTTCAGCAGCAGTTGGCACCACAATGACACAACTGTTGCAAATCGTTTACTTCAAGAACAGCTCCTAACCAGACGCCCCGTAGCGTTCATTCCACCAACTTCAGTGGTGTTACCAGAGAGCTCACTGGAGGCAGTTTGCCCGGGTTCCCGGGTTCGATTCCCGGCGGGGTCAGGGATTTTCTCTGCCTCTTGATGGCTGGGTGTTGTGTGTTGTCCTTAGGTTAGTCAGCTTTAAGTACTTCTAAGTTCTATGGGACTGATGACCTCAGATGTTAAGTCCCATAGAGCTCACAGCCATTTGAACCATTTTAGGCAGTGTGGAGGTCTCTTGTGTTTTATGATGAAAGCTGGTTCTCCCTCAGTGCCAGTGATGACCGCGTGTTTCTTAGGAGGAAGCCAGTTGAGGGCGTGCAACTAACCTGTCAGTATACTAGATAAAGTGGACCTTCATCTGTAGTTATTGTCCAGGGTGCGATATCGTATGGCAGCTAGAACATTCTCGTGTTTATCCCACATACGTGAATGTGGTGATCCGACCTGTTCTGCTGTCATTCATGAATAGCATTTCAGAGGGTGCTTTCCAACAGGATAACCCTTCGCCCACACACCACTGTTGTAACCCAACATGCCCAACGGAGTGTCATTATGTTGCCATGGCCTGGTCCATCACCAGCCGAACACATGTGGGGGAGCATCGGACATCTCCAGTGTCATACGTTGTAAGTAGGCAGTTTAGGTTTTTATGTTGGTAATGCCATGAAGCGCTGTATATGAAAAACACTGACTGTGTTGTGTGCCGTCTGTGGCTGGTTTGCATTGTTGGAATTTGCTATTGTAGTGTTGGGTAGTTGGATGTGAACAGCGCATTGCGTTGCGCAGTTGGAGGTGTGCCGCCTGCAGTGGTGGATGTGGGGAGTTAGATGGCGGAGTTTTGAATGTGTCCATCAGAGTGAGTAAATTTGTAAGACTGGATGTCATGAACTGCTATATATATTATGACTATTAAGGTAAAAACATTGTTTGTTGTCTACCAAAATCTTTCATTTGCTAACTATGCCTATCAGTAGTTAGTGCCTTCAATAGTTTGAATCTTTTATTTAGCTGGCAGTATTGGCACTCGCTGTATTGCTGTAGTTCGAGAAACGAAGATTTTTCTGAGGTAAGTGATTCACGGACGGTATAGGTTACTGTTAGTCAGGGCCATTCTTTTGTAAAGATTATTGAAAGTCAGATTGCGTTGGGCTACAAATATTGTGTGTCAGTAACAAGAATACGTAAAGAGAGAAATGTCTGAGTACGTTCAGTTTTGCTCAGCTGTTTGAAAATTAACCGCCCCAGTATTGGCTGACCAGATGCAACAGACACAGAAATCCATCCCACTAAGTGACATCCGGCATATGTACAACACAATGCGTGCTCGTTTGAAGGGTTGCATCGGTTATTAATGTATCAGCATTTCACATGTGCAATGGCTTATCTCTCGCTTACATTAACCTGTGGACTTGCAATGTTAATTACTTAAAGACGTTACTTAAACAAGTGTATTCCCTAAATCTCACTACTCGTAATCATTTTTTGATGTTCCTATACCTATTTTCCGTCAGTGTCTTCCCTTGTGGAAGATTTCATACACTTAAAAAGTTTACGGAAGACTGTCCATTCCGTAACAAGTTAGTGTGTTTATACTATTCTTTACCGTGTTGCCTAATTAATTTACGCGTGAGTTACTTTGTCAGAGAGCTTCGAGCGTACTCACTGGTTTGCAGCAACCTGTCCCCATAGCGGGCACAGTGCGGGAGTTGAACGGCCCTGACCGTTCCCGAGAAATGCCGTTAACAGGAGCCGGCGTGCCGGTGGCCCTTGTCGCATTAAGGACCCGCCGCCAACTTGGCGACGATGTGCGGAACCTAAGGGCAGCGGTGTGGGGGAGGGGAGAGGAGTGGAGGGAGGGAGGGAGGCAGGCAGCTGGGCGCACGTAACTCCTGGCTCCCGAGCCCAAGTTGAGGCCCGTTGAAACAGACTCCCGCTCTCCCCACACCCTCCTTATTCTCCCGCCTCCAACACACGGCCAAGTGCGGGCTGTTTCTGTACTAGACGGCGTCATTCCGAGCTGCTCACAGTGGCGAAAGTGGGAATTATGCAAAGTGCGACGGCGCGCCGCTCTCTGCTCTACCTCCCCTCCCTCACCATACACACAAAGATCCCTCCCACACTCCCACATACGTGTGTGTGGCTGTTGGGGTTGTGGGCGTGCGTGCCTGGAAGCCTAACCGCTCTAAGTGCCGTAATTGCCACATTCCGTACGCGTTCATACACTCCAACTCTTGTCTCTGTCAATTGAGTGTCGAACGCCACGTGGCCCATGCGGACTTATTATGTGATTACGTAGGCTTTCCCGGCGTAATAAGTCTTGAAAGTCTCTTCGGGTTTGTTGCCGGATCCTAAAATCAACCTGACTCGATATTTCGGCGATCCAACTGATCGCCATCTTCAGGAAAATGCTGTTTCTGCTGATGAGTCCCGCTGAGAACTGACGCCAGGCTGCAAATCGACGTCCTATATAGGTCACCGTTCAGTACACGGCGCGTGCAGCGCCCTTCACGGTTGCTCCCCTCCAAGACAGGGAGGTGGCGCCGCCCTTAGTAAAACACTGCTGGCAACGATGTATCGCAGTCAATGCCGCACCGAAGAACGTTCAGTTTTGATGCGAGATAATACACGATTCCACGTCTTGCTAAGAGGAAACCCATTGTCTCTGTTGATTAAATTATCAGCCAACCTAATTTCAATCGCCTCCTTATAGACACTGTTCCAAAAACCGGAAATGTTGGCAACTACCACAGTTTCATCAAATTTCATACTGTGTCCATCGTTTAAGCAGTGTTCTGCTACTGCCGATTTTTCCGGCTCTTGTAGCCTCGTACGACGGCGATGTTTCACACACCTGCGAATCGAACGGCCAGTGTAAGCTTTCCCACATTGACACTGAATTTTGTACACACCGGGTTTCCTAAGCCCCAAATCATCCTTCACAGAGCCGAGCACAGCCCTAATCTTAGAAGGTGGACGGAACGCACTCTTAATGTTAAAATTCCTTAAAATTCGTCCGATCTTAAACGATAAGCCTCCAGCATAAGGAAGAAGGGCCACCGATCTATGTTCCTCTTCATATACCTCCGGAGATGGTCCAAACTCCATAGCACGACGAATCTGCTTCTCGAAGTATACATTTTCCTCAAAAACACCGAGCGAGGTGGCGCAGTGGTTAGACACTGGACTCGCATTCGGGAGGACGACGGTTCAATCCCACGTCCGGCCATCCTGATTTAGGTTTTCCGTGATTTCCCTAAATCACTCCAGGCAAATGCCAGGATGGTTCCTCTGAAAGGGCACGGCCGCCTTCCTTCCCCATCCTTCCCTAATCCGATAAGACCGATGACCACGCTGTCTGGTCTCCTTCCCCAACCAACCAACCAACCAACTTTAAAAACAGCCATCAAATGCTCAAGTTCTTGGGTTAAGCTGTCCGCGTCGAAAATTGCGTATTTTCTCCGTACCAAAGTCCTAAGGACGCCACTACGATGGTGTGGTGGATGACAACTCTTAGGATGCAGATACCGATCTGTGTGCGTCTTCTCTGGGTGAACTCTGTGTCCCAAAGTACCAACTGGTTTTTATAAACTATAACGTCTAAAAATGGAAGCATCCCAACATTTACAACCGGCAGTAGCAGAACACTGCTAAAATGAGGGACACAGTATGAAATTTGATGAAACTGTGGTAGTTGCCAACATTTCCGGTTTTTGGAATAGTTTCTATAAAGAGGCGATTGAAATTAGGTTGGCTGATAATTTAATCAACAGAGACAATGAGTTTCCCGTTAGCAAGACGTCGAATCCTGTATTATATCGCATCAAAACTGAACGTCATTCGGTGCGGCCCTGAGGGCGATATATCGTTGCCAGCAGTGTTTCATTAAGGGCGGCACCACCTCCCAGTCTTGGAGGGGAGCAACCGTGAAGTGCGCTGCATGCGCCGTGTACTGAACGGTGACCTATATAGGACGTCGATTTGCAGCCTGGCGTCAGTTCTCAGCGGGACTCATCAGCAGAAACAGCATTGTCCTGAAGATGGCGATCAGTTAGGTCGCCGAAATATCGAGTCAAGTTGATTTTAGGATCCGGCAGCAAACCCGAAGAGACTTTCAAGACTATAGGGCATTATGACGACACTGGAGAGGATTCACAGATCTCACCGTACAAAGTTCCTTATCGGTCCTGACTCGCTTAGTCCGCTACAAGCACTTCACCAAAGGTATCCAGTAGAGCAGCTGATTCAGCTCTTCCATGACTTCTTACATCGGCTCCAGTGAAGTGGCTGGGTACTTGGCCACATCGAATTACAGGGAAACGACATGGCCGACAACGAGACCAAGGGAGTATGTTTGGATGATGTTGTCTGTCAGTGATCCGTCCATTTGCATGGCGTCTTCTCGTTATCTGACACATGCGACATGCGTCACTGGCAGACTGAATGGTTGAAGGTGACAGAAAACAAACTGCAGTCGCTCAGATCGACGACACAGCCACGATAGACTTCAAGTGATCTTCCAATTAGAAATTTGTAGCAAGTTCCTGTGGCACCAAGATAACCTGCTACATCTGCCCTACCAGAAAAATCCTCAATCCAGTTACTAATTTCGCTAGGTACACCATTCGATCATATTATTGATAATAAGTGTTGATGTAGTACTGAGTCTACATCTACGTGATTACTCTGCTTTTCACAATGAAGTGCCTGACAGAGGATTTAATGGGTCAGGGATTTTCTCTGCCTCGTGATGACTGGGTGTTGTGTGATGTACTTAGGTTAGTTATGTTTAAGTAGTTCTGAGTTCTACGGGACTGATGACCATAAATGTTAAGTCCCATAGTGCTCAGAGCCATTTGAACCATTTCAGAGGATTTAATGAACCACCTTCAAGCTGTCTCTGGGTGTTTTTATCGTGATGATCATTTCTCCCTATGTAGGTGGGTTCCAACTAAATGTTTTCGCAATCGGAGGAGAAAACTGGTGATTGAAATTTCATGCGAAAATCCCATCGCAACGAAAAACGCCTTTGTTTCAATGACTGCCACTCCAATTCACTTATGTCTGTGGCACCATCTCCCCTACTTCGCGGTAATACAAAACGAGCTGCCCTTCTTTGTACTTTTTCGATGTCATCCGTCAGTCCCATCTGATGCGGATCCCACACCGCACAGAAATACTCCAAAACAGGGCAGACATGCGTGGAGTAAGCAGTCTCTTTAGTAGACCTGTTGCACCTACTAAGTGTTCTGCCAGTGAATCGCAGTCTTTCGTTTGCGCTACCCGCAACACTATCTATGTGATCGTTACAATTTAGGATCTTTGAAATTGTAATCCCTAAGTATTTAGATGAATTTACAGCCTTCAGATTTGTGTAACTTACCGTGTAATCTAAATTTAGCGAATTTCCTTTAGTATTCATATCAGTAATTTCACAGTTTTCTTTATTGAGGGTCAATTACCACTTTCCGCACCATATAGATATGTCATCTAAATTGTTTTGGTCATCTCATGACTTTACAAGACGGTAAATGACAGTATCATCTGCAAACAATTTGAGACGGCTACTGAGATTGCCTCCTATGCCGCTAATATAAATGAGTATATATTCATAAGTATAAAGAGCTAGTTGTGTCTCACAAGAACGACATTTTCTGAATCCTTGCTGACTACGAGTCAAGAAATAGTTTTCTTTGAGATACTTCATAACGCTCGAATGCAGTATATGTTGCAAAACCCTGCTGCAAATCTACGTTAGTGATATGGGCCTTTAATTCAACGGATGCTTTTCTGAAATCTAGAAGTTCTGCATGTACCTGACCGCTCTTGTCCGAGTCTTTCTGTATACCATGTAAGAAACACGCGAGTCGGGTTTCATGTGATAGATGTTTCCAGAATCCACGTTGGTTACCATGGAGAAGGTTATTCTGTTCGAGATACCTCGTTGTGTTTCAGCTCAGAATATGTTCTGAGGTTCTACAACAAATCGATGTCAAAGACATTGGCCGGTAGTTGTACCAGGCGCGGTTTTTTGTTCGTGAGATGTAGACTGATTACAGATCGTACAAAAGGCACCATTGTTCGACTGTCACACAGACTACCGCTTGGAGGACATGAAAATTGTCATCCGTGGCGTGAGGAAGCAATTAGATGAGAATGCTGTAAGTTGTAAGTTAGTGCAGATCAACAGGAAAAACAGTCCTGTAATGTTATAATGGACAAATATAAGGATGCAGAGGCATATGCCACTAAGGGGTAAGATAGATACTGCCTACAGGAAAATTAGAGACCTTTGAAGAAAAGAGAACCACTTGTATGAATATCAAAAGCTCAGATGGAAACCCAGTTCTAAGCAAAGAAGGGAAAGCAGAAAGGTGGAAGGAGTATATAGAGGGTCTATACAAGGGCGATGTACTCGAGGACAATATTATGGAAATGGAACAGGAAGTAGATGAAGACGAAATGGGAGATACGATACTGCGTGAAGAGTTTGACAGAGAACTGAAAGACCTGAGTCGAAACAAGGCCCCTGGAGTAGACAACATTCCATTGGAACTACTGACGGCCTTGGCAGAGCCAGTCCTGACAAAACTCTACCATCTGATGAGCAAGATGTACGAGACAGGTGAAATACCTTCAGACTTCAACAAGAATGTAATAATTCCAATCCCAAAGAAAGCAGATGTTGACAGATGTCAAAATCACCGAACTATCAGTATAATACGTCGCGGCTGCAAAACACTAACGCGAATTCTTTACAGACGAATGGAAAAACTGGTAGAAGCCGTACTCGAGGAAAATCGGTTTGGATGTCGTAGAAATGTTGGAACGCGTGAGGAAATACTGATCCTACGAGTATCTTAGAAGATAGATTAAGAAAAGGCAAGCCTACGTTTCTAGCATTTGTAGACATAGAGAAAGCTTTTGCAATGTTGACAGGAATACTCACTTTCAAATTCTGAAGGTGGCAGGAATAAAATACAGGGAGCGAAAGGCTATTTACAATTTGCACAGAAACCAGATAGCAGTTATAAGAGTCGAGTGACATGAAAGGGAAGCAGTGGTTGGGAAGGGAGTGAGACAGGGTTGTAGCCTCTACCCGATGTTATTCAATCTGTATATTGAGCAACCAGTCAAGAAAACAAAAGAAAAATTCGGAGTAGGAATGGAGAAGAAATAAAAACTTAGAGGTTCGCCGATGACATTGTAGTTCTGTCAGAGACAGGAAAGGACCTGGAACAGCAGTTGAACGGAATGGACAGTGTCTTGAAAGGAGGATATAAGATGAACATCAACAAAAGCAAAACGAGGATAATGGAATGTAGTCGAATTAATGCGGGTGATGCTGAGGGAATTAGATTAGGAAATGAGACACCTAAAGTAGTAGATGAGTTTTACTATTTGGGTAACAAAACAACTGAGGAAGGTGGAAGTAGACAGGATATAAATGTAGACTGGCAATGGCAAGGAAAGCGTTTCTGAAGAAGAGAAATTTGTTAACATTGAGTATAGGTTTAAGTGTCAGGAAGTCATTTCTGAAAGTATTTGTATGGAGTGTACCCATGTATGGAAGTGAAACATGGGCAATAAATATTTTGGACAAGACTACAAAAGAATGCTGAAGATTACATGGGTAGATCACATAACTACTGAGGAAGTGTTGAATGGGATTGGGGAGAAGAGAAGTTTGTGGCAGAACTTGACCAGAAGAAGGGATCGGTTGGTAGGACATGTTCTGAGGCATCAAGGGATCACCAATTTTGTATTGTAGGGCAGCGTGGAGGGTAAAAATCGTAGAAGGAGACCACGGGATGAATACACTAAGCAGATTCAGAAGGATGTAGGTTGCAGTAGGTACTGGGAGATGAAGAGGCTTTCACAGGATAGAGTAGCATGGAGAGCTGCATCAAACCAGTCTCAGGACTGAAGACCACAACAACAACAACAACAACAACAACAACAACAAATTTCTAATACAGCTTTATTACGGTGCAGCTTCACACAGTCATTTCGATTAAATAGCTAAGCGTAATGTTGGAAGACGACTCAAAATGGAACGTGGAGGTCAGGCTAGAAGCAGTAGATTCAGTCAGCATGGAGGTATAACGGAGATGTTTGGTGAACTCAAATGGGAATACCTGGATGGAAGACGATACACTTTCTGCAAGATACCATAGCACAGCACAAATTTACAGCACCAGCATTTGAAACCGACTGACACAGCCGCCAGTGTACATCTCGCGTCAGCACCACGAAGATAAATAGCGAGAAGTTAGGACTCACGGAAAGTCATTTAGACAGTCGTTTTACGCTCGCTGTATTTGCGAATGGAACAGGATAGTAATGGCTAGTAGTGGTGTGAGGAACCCTCCGCCATGTACCACACAGACTTCTGCGAAATACGTACGCATATGGCTTAATGCTCACCCAACAGGTGTAGCACCATTCCGTTCTCGTGAGACGGAGAATTATTCCGTAGGCCTTGGAGTGGACGTCAAGTATGAAGAGATGCAGGAATGTTTACTTCGTCCACACCTGGTATTACCGTAGGTCCCATAGTATCCCATGTGAATGTCCCTCCTCATAACGCATTACCGACCAAACGGCCTGCAGCCATGGTGCTCTACCTCTTTCCAGCAGTCGTTCGCTGTGTGGCAGAATAGCCAGACCAGGCCATAAACTTGATGGAACATGGAACATGATCCTCACCAACAACCGACAAGTTTCAAGTTTCCACTGATACACGGTCCAATCTCAATGACCCAAATCTACCTCTATATGGTTACTCTGCAATTCACACTTAAGTGCCTGGCAGAGAGTTCATCGAACCATTTTCATGCTGCTTCTCTACCATTCTACTCTCGAATGGCGCGGGGTAAAAAGGAACACCTAAATCTTTCCGATCGAGCTCTGATTTCTGTTTTTATTATGGTGACCATGCCTCGGGCATGGATGTGTGTGATGTCCTTAGGTTAGTTAGGTTTAATTAGTTCTAAGTTCTAGGCGACTGATGACCTCAGAAGTTAGGTCGCATAGTGCTCAGAGCCATTTGAACCATTTTTGAACTGACAGCCTCTGTTCAACACTATTCCAATGAAATTCAAAACATCCTACTTGAGCTGCAGTTCCTGAGTGCCCATTAGAGTCCATCACCGTCTTCTCGTAGTTGAAGTCTTTCTCAGCTGTGTCGGCTGCTACGGGCCTACTCGGCCCCGCTGGGGAATCTCCAAACTGCCAGCACTGGCTCTGAATCTGCATCTGAATCTCTGCTTCTAGCTATTCCGCTTCTTGGCCCTTTATTTCGTTTCTCATTTACTTGGGTGCACACGAGTTAATTTGCTTCACACGACCCTTTCATTTCTAAGCGATCGGAGTGCACAAGAATGCCTATGGTTCCACACAACACTCTCGTTTCTAATTGGTCGGCTTGCACAAGAATGCCTTCGGTTCCACACGACACTTTCGTTTCTAGCTGCACACAACTTAGTTTGGTCCCACGCGAGTCTTTTCCGCACGTGACTGACACTCTCTCTTGCTGTTATTATCGCACTGGTGTTTGCGTTTTCCATTGCACAAGTTTTATTCATGCTGCTTCCTCTGACAGGAAGTCAAACACTAAGTTATTTGATCAACAAGCCATACTTGTCAGCCTCCGCCACTTATCTTGTCCCCAAGTCCTGGTGAACTATTCCTTAATGTCGGCTGGCTGTTTGCCTATGGAACCTGGACTCTTATTGTGGTCACAAAAGCAAGAATAAAAATTAAAATTTTCTACGGTCACAGCAACATGTATGGAGATGCCTCAGACACTGGTGGGATACCATCCTGACCGTGGTCCGCCACACGGTCCGGCAACCATCGGTGTTGGGCTGGGGTGCCATTTCCTTTCGTAGCAGGACCCCTTTAGTTGACATCTGCGGAATCCTTACAGCACAGCGTTAAGTTGACGGTATTCTATGGCCCGTCTGTTGCCCTGCAGGACAAGCCATCCTGGGCTTACATTTCAGCAAAATAACGCCCGCCCGCACATGGCGAGTGTGTCTACCGCTTGACTTCGTTCTTGTTCAACAAGGCCGCCGTATCTTTTCACAAGCTACGACATTGTCTCGAATAAAACAGTGACCCGTATATAGAATAAATTACCTTTAATTTACGTCTATGGTCACAAACTTTTTGTTCACAGATTACCGGTTTCGGTCTATAATGACTATCTTCAGTATCTTCAGTGCTGTGTGTAATGGTTCTTTGTTTACGTGACCATTACGGCACTGCAACCCCAGTTCTTGATACCAGTAATATCGAAGTACTTTTGTGTGAAGTAACAGACATATTTTTGTGACAATATTCACATTTTGTTTTATTAACGTATAGGTACTCCAATGCATCGATATATTACAGTGATATGGTTTTTGTGTGTATGCATTTCTGTGAGACTGTCGTTACCTTTGTCTTGCTTGTAATCGCTTCGGCGTGAATCCGCACAGAGCAGTCTTTGACTTTGCAAAAGTTATGTTGTTGTTTCGCTGAAAATTGATACAAAACTGTTTCCTTGACGTTGTGACAATTACGATGTATATATGAATTGACAAGAAGTTTATTAAAAATGTGGATCGCGAACACAAAGTCAAAAATTATTTCTAACATGCCATTGTTCCGATCTGGGATTGTTTGATCATTAAGAATTTCCTGAAAAACGCATTTGTTAGGTTTTCAAATATTGCTAAAATACAGATCCGGACCTTCTAGCAGCCAAAGTGGAATCGCCCTAGCATCTACAAAATGAGCCACAACGACTTCGACGAAATCTACGTGGGAATCCACTCAAGATAAGTGCCAAATTAATGACTTCTTTGCAGTGACCTCATTATTTCGATTCTGACGATACAATCCACAGTCAATAGTTTTGTTGTTGACCGATAAAGCAAACATATGCTGCGTGAGCAACATTATTAATCTGATTTCTAATCTAAATTGCAAGTGGTGGTATTGTTAAATGTGTTTTATAAAAACAATGTCCTAATGTACTGCAGCCATAGTGACGTCGTCAAATGTTATACAGTGCAGTACATTAGGACACTGTTTTTATAGAACACAGATCTGAAGATGGTCATTATAGACCGAAACCGGCAATCTGTGAACAAAAGGTTTGTGACCATAGCCGTATCTTTTGCCAGTCTGCTGCCGCCAGAGTGTGCTAGTGTAGAAAGCAGCAACTACACCACAACAAAAGAGTTGGTGTGTCCTTCAGTTAACTGTTGAACGAGCACTTGGCACACACATCCGTCAGTAGCCACGCAGCAGAGCCTCAGTTTATGCCCGTTACAAACAGTTTGAAGAAAAGCGCTGCATTTTCGAAGGTGAAAGTCGTGGTCGCCCTCCCCTGTCGGAATAAAACGCTGATCCCGTTTGAGCAGCAAATAAAATGTTATGGGTGATGCTGAGGCTTGATGAGTGAACAGCGTAATGCAGTTAGCCATAAATTTTTTCTCCCTTTCATAATTTTATGGGGGGAGCATCAACGAGAAAAGATTTCTTTGATTTTTGAAATTATGTGCATAGTTTGTTGGAGATTACAAAGCGCTGTCCTTCTCAAATACTGAATGGACTACGTATTTGCTGTTACTTTTGCTTCCTCAACAAAAATCGACAGGTTCTACATGTAATACGTGTCTCACTGTGTTAAAGTTTTAATATAAAATTATAATTCCTAATGAGTAGATTATTACAGCATATTAATTTTTTAAGCTTAGTCAGTAGTGGCGCGAAATATTGAAAAACCGAATCTTTGTTACCCCTACGCTGCAACCGGTACCGAAGTTCGGGTTCCAGCAAAGCGTTTTAGTAATACAGATGGCAGAAGCGGTCGCACACAGCGTGGTCGTGCAGAATCGTTGTTATTTACTGTAGACACTGCGGCCATTTGCCCATATTAAGCGTCCACGAGAAAGTGTATCGAATTCCGGTTCATTAATTCCGATACTTGCATTCGGCATAAATATTTGTATTTGAACCCGCCGGGGGGACGTAAAATATTTACGTGCAAAGTAAAGAGATGGCACGCTAGAGATAATTGTGTTTACTCAAACATTCGCGTTCCGTAACGAGATAGGCGGGCGCTTGGTCGGTCTGTAACGAACCGGTTTGGAGTGTAACGGATAACGAACGGACACCACAAACAGACGTGTTACGCTTTAATACACAGGGGGAGGGGCTGTTCCATTTCATGTGTCAGCACGGCAAGTCTTCGCGTCCAACGCGTTATGCGACGAGCCGCTGATTCTGTCATCTGGCGTGCAAAATTGGATCGAAGCGAATTGCGTTAGGAAAAAAAAACCTAACAAGGCCACGGGGACATGGAGCTGCCTGTAAGTTGGTGACATCCACTGGCTTCCATAAATAAATAAATAAGTCTGTCAAATCGATGTCCTGATGTGCCACTACATAGTGCATAGCACATCCTACACATCTCATTTATTAATTAATTTACCCTGTCTACAGTATGGTCATCACGCCCTTTAACATTCATACAGATACCCTTTGTATTTTAGAACAACATTCATGATCACATAATGAGTTGGGCAAAAATACGGAAAAACGGTGAGAAATGCATGTTTGAACATACACTGAGGAGCCAAAGAAACTGGTACACCAGCATAATATAGCGTAGGGGCGCCGTTAGCTCTCAGAAGTGCCGCAAAACGACGTGGCATGGACTCGACTAATGTCTGAAGCAGTGCTGGAGGGAACTGACATCATGGATCCTGCAGGACTGTCCGTAAATCCGAGTACGAGGGGGTAGAGGTCTCTTCTGAACAGCACGTTGCCAGCCTGGCCAGTTATGCTCAATAATGATCATGTCTGGGGAGATTGGCGGCCAGCGGAAGTGTTTAATCTCAGAAGATGATTCAAAATGGCTCAGAGCACTATGCGGCTTAACATCTGAAGTTATCATTCCCGTAGACTTAGAACTACTTAAACCTAACTAACCTAGGGACATCACGCACATCCATGCCCGAGGCAGGATTCGAACCTGCGATCGTAGCGGTCGCGCGGTTCCAGACAGAAGCGCCTAGAACCGCTCGGCCACACCGGCCGGCTATCTCAGAAGAGTGTTCCTGGAGCCAGGGTGGCCGAGCGGTTCTAAGCGCTACAGTCTGGAACCGCGCGACCGCCAGGTCGCAGGTTCCAATCCTGCCTAGGGCATGGATGGGTGTGATGTCCTCAGGTTAGTTAGGTTTAAGTAGTCCTAAGTTCTAGGGGACTGATGACCTCAGATGTGAAGTCCCATAGAGCTCAGAGCCATTTGAACCTTTTTTTTTTTTTTTTTTTTGATCCACTCTCTAGCAATTATGGACGTTTGGGGTGCCGCATTGTCCGGTTGGAATTGCCTAAGTCCATCGGAATGCCCAATGGACGTAAATGGATGAACATGATAAGAAAGGATCCTTACGTCCATGTCACCTGTCAGACTCGTATCTAGGCGCATCATGGGTCCCGTATCACTCCCACTGCACACGCCCCACATCATTACAGAGCATCCACCAGCTTGAACAGTCCCCTGCTGATATACAGGGTTCACGGATACATAAGGATATCTCCATACCCGTACACGTCCATCAGCTCGATACAATTTGAAACAAGACTCTTCCGACAAGGTAACATGTTTCCAGCCATCAACAGTGCGATGCCGGTGTAGACGGTCCCAGGCGAGGCATGAAGCTTTGTGTCGTACAGTCAAAAAGGGTACACGAGTGGGCCTTCGGTTCCGAAACCCATATCGATGATGTATCGTTGAATGGTTCACATGCTGACACTGGTCGATGGCCCAGCATTGAAATCTGTACCAATTTGCGGAAGGGTTGCGCTGATGTCCCGTTGAACGAGTATCTTCTGTCGTCGTTGGTCTCTTTCTTGCAGGATCCTTTCCCGGCAACAGCAATGTTGGAGATATGATGTTTTGCCGGACCCCTCATACTCACGGTACACTCATGAAATGGTCGTACGGAAGGAACGCCACTTCATCGTTACGTCAGAGATGCCGTGTCTCATCGCTCGGGCGCCGACTATAACAGCCCGCTTAAACTCACTCACGTTTTGATGACCTTCCATTGTAGCGCAGTAACCAATCTGACGGCTGCGCCAGACACTTGTTGTCTTCTATAGGCGTTGCCGACCGCAGGGGCCAGTCATAGTCAGAGCAGCGTTCTGTATACTTGAGCCTAGTTGGTTGGTTTAAAAGTGGGGGGGGGGGGGGAGGAAGGGAAAAACTGTTAGATCATCTGCCCATAGTTACGATTAAAATAATTCCACAAGGGTGGTGAGGAAAAAATGCAGACATACAAAACACAGCTGGAAGAAAAAAGAAAACCACAACAATGACAGAAGGACAACAAATACCAAAACGGACAATATCGGACAAGAGAAACACAGAGAGACGCAAGAAACATGCAGAAGAAATCAAAACGACAGCAGATTACCATGGCTGGCTGACCATGAGAATAAAAAGGTGAAGATAGTGAAAGGTCTCTGTTGGATTCCTTTCATGTTAATTTCTTAAATCTGTTGTCATTTACGGCATAAATTCCTCTTCTAAATTTATTCTGGCGTTTCTGACTATCTGCGAGGAGACTGAGTAGTGGAACGTGTTACTTTTACACATAAACAAGAACGATCTGTCACACTACTACACTTTAAAACACAGTTTATATGTAATTCATGTCACACAGTCTCATACGGAACCTACATCCGCTTTCTTTTATATACTGTATATGATAAGGTACTGTCATCCCACTTCCCTTCTGTGTGAGAGGATGAATGAGCAAATGCTTTTCTAGTTGCATGCTTGAGGGTAGCAGACAAGCCTGTCTGCTAGAGAACAGTAGGACTAACGTCGGAACAGGTAGCTACGCTTTCTAAAAGCAAAGAGGTTTCTATCCTTAGTATGGTTATGTCCGTCCCTTGTCATGTTGGTATAGGAAGCTGAGGGCGCCACCGAACCATCAACCAGACACCCATAGTCAAGGCGGGATTGAAAAAGGGCTCTGTAGAGCTTCAGCAGCGTAGAGCGATCTGAACCCCAGTTGGTGTTCCTCAGGCAACGAAGGGCATTGAGGTGCTGCCAGCACTTCCGCTTAAGCTGACGAAGGTGAGGAAGCCAAGCCAATCGGGCATCGAAAACCAGTCCTAAGAGTCGATATTACTCCACTACAGTGAGTGGATCGTCATGAAGGTAGAGTTCTGGTTCTGAATGAACGGTGCGAGGCTGACAGAAATACATGACACACGACTTCGCGGCTGAAAACTGGAAGCTGTGGGCTAGAGCCCATGACTGCGCCTTGTTAATGGCTCCCTGTAGGCTCCGCTCATCAACACCAGTGCTGGAGGAGCAGTACCTAATGCAAAAGTCATCGGCACATAGAGAAGGTGAGACCGACGGCCCTACAGCTACTGCTAGGCCCTTAATAGTCACTACAAATAGAGAGACACTTAACACGGAACATGGGGAGAACTATGGGAGGCACCAACTTGTACACAGAAAGTAGGGAACTACAAGAAGCTTTGGATAAAAATCGGGAGCATGCCCCAGAGACCATACTCATACATTGTGGCAAGGGTAAGATGTCGCCAGGTCGTGTCGTATGCTTTAAGTAAGTCAAAAAAGAGGACGACAAGATGTTGGCGTCTGGAGATGGCTCTTTGGACAGCAGACACGAGGGACACAATACTATCAGTGGTAAAGCGACCCTGGCGGATGCCGCCCTCACATGGAGCCAGTAGGCCACATGACTCCATGACCCAACCCAAACGGCCGACACACCATACGTTGCATCAGATTACAAAGAAAGTTGCTGAGGCTGATGGGCTGGTAGCAATTCACATCAAGCGGGTTTTGAACGAGTTTGAGCACCGGAATGAGTGCTCTCCGGCCATTGCGACTGAAGGCGCCATCGCACCAGATCTGGTTGAGGATCACGAGGAGATGTCGCTTGTAGTCAGACGAGAGATGTTTAATCATCTGACTGTGGATTCCATCCAGCCCAGGAGATGTGTCGATGCAATATGCAAGGGTGCTGAGGAGCTCCCACTCTGTAAATGGGGCGTTGTAGGGTTCACTGTGGCGTGTAGTGAACGAGAGGGGTTTACATTCCACCCGCCATTTGAAGGTGCGAAAGGCTCGGGGGTAGTTCTCTGACGCAGAGGCTCGGACATAATGCTCAGCAAAGTGCTCGGCAATCGCGTTTGCGTCGTTAGATAACACGCCATTTATGTTAATGGCAGGGTCACCTGTTTGACTCTGGAACCCAAAAAGACGTCTGATCTCTGTCCAGACTTGGGAAGGTGACGTATGTCACCCAGTGGTCGACACGTACCTCTTCCAACACTCCTGTTTCCGTCGTTTTATAAGATGGCAAAAGCGGGGACGGAGCTGCTTAAATGCTATTAGGCGTCCTAGGGAAGGGTGCCGCTAATGTCACTGTAGAGCTTGCTGACGCTCTTTAATTGCTTCAGCGACTTCCGGCGACCACCGAGAGACTGTCTTTCGCTGAGGACACCCTAAAGAACGAGGGGTCTAGTTTTGAGCCGCAGAAACGATCGTTGTGGTTACCTGCTCAACGACAACATCGATGGCACCATGTGTGGGTGAATCAACGGTGACAGCAGAGGTGAAGGCTTCCCATTCTGCCTTGTTTAAAGCCCATCTGGGTAGGCGTCCGTTGGCATGACGCAGGAGGAGTGAAAAGAAGATGGGGAAGTGGTCACTCCCACACAGGTCGTCATGTGCTCTCTAGTTGACAGATGGGATAAGGCCAAGACTGCAAATTGAATGATGAATGACCCATTGAAATGTGTGGGGGCACCTGTATTTAGGAGGCAGAGGTCGAGTTTTGATAGTAAATTTTCTACTTCCCAACCTTGGCCAGTAAGCATGGCGCCACCCCACAAGGACTTATACGCTTTAAAATCTCCCAATAGCAGGAAAGGTTTAGGGAGTTGGTCAATCGCTGCAGCCAACAAGTTCAGGGGTACTGCACCATCTGGAGGAAGATATACATTGCAGACACTTATTTCCTGCGTCGCCCTTATCCTGACGGTCACAGATTCAAGAGGGGTTTGAAAGGGCACAGGTTCGCTACATACTGATTTCAAGACATGACGCAAACTTCACCTGACACTCTGTTATAGTCACTATTATAGTCACTACGGTTCCTGTAATATACCTTATAGCCGGACAGGGCACGTGTCTGCATTGCTGGGGACCAGGTTTGCTGGAGGACAATGCAGGAAGCGGGTGTAAAGCTTAACAGTTGCCGTATATAAGCCAGGTGATGGAAAAAGCGCTGTAATTCCACTGGAGGATTGATTACTCAGTGCTATTCAGAGACCTACAGTACAATACGATGAAGCGGCACCGCTAAAGTTTCGCAAAATTCACTGAGCCGCACCGTATGTATGGGAGAAGTACGTTGCAATGCTCTCGCTTCTGAAAGGCTGTACAGGAAACGATTTCCTAAAACGCGTCATCCAGCTCAGTTCAGTCTGGATGTCCGCAATCATTTCAATGCTGTATTTCTTGGTCGCTAGATTGGAAGGGGAGGTGCTATTCCATGACCTGAATCCCCTTGGTTATTTCCTATGGGGTAATGTAAGGTTACTTGTGTGAGACCCCAGCCGATACGGAGCTGGAATCAGTAGCCAGAATTGAGAATCGTTGCTGCCTGTGTCAACCGCCAGGGAAGCAGAGAGCGGTAACGCGCTGCTTCTTGGACTCGGGTAGGAGCGCTGACACTGGATCAAATCTTACAGGCGGATTGGCGACGAGGGCCAGTGTGCCGGTCAGCATGGATGTGGTTTTTAGGTGGTTTTCCACATCCAGTCAGGTGAATACCGGGCTGGTCCCCACGTACCGCCTCAGTTACACGGCTCGCAGAAATCTGAACACATCTGCACTAGTCCATGGATTACACTAGATGTAGACAGTTGGGGTGCACTAATTTCGTCCCTGGTGGTGGCAGGAAGGGAATCTGGTCACCCCTTAAAATTAACGTGCCAAATCCGATTAACCATAACCGACCCTGCGTAACTGTGGCAGAAGTCCCAAGCGACAAATTTAATTGTAGCTGCCTGTGATGTGGTTAGAAACACACGAGGGATATTTGTTAGGGTGCATCAGGATCTTATTCGCCGATGTCTTGCTTGCATTGTGGCTGATGGCCGTCAGTTTCAGCACATTTTGTAAGATATACACTAGTACAAATGGTACTTTCAATGAGTGAGTAATTGCAGTTAACTTTAACGAATGTAAATGGAGAAGTACAAAGTAATGTGATTTTAATCCTATTATCTCCTTAAGCTGGCTTCTATGACTCCAGATTCCCTGCCTCAAATTGTTCAGTGGGGCATCCTCTATGACGTCCTAAATTTTTGCACGCTCTTGTAGAAACACCCTGTATACATTCGTCACTATCAGTCAGAGTTATCATGCAGTCTACCAGCCACCAACCACAGCTCGAGACCGGTCTACGAATTTCCTTACAAGACTGCCGTTTGCGCCAAGTCCGATGCTGTGGCCTGGGGACCCACTTCAGCTACTGGCAGACTCCCATTCTGGAGGCCATTAGTCCAAGCCCAGCACTGTGCAGACGCTCAGCTGCCATCACGAATGCAGGCAAACGCCTTGCTACCTGTCACTGTTCGTGTGGGCGGCACTCCTTTCCCCTATTCTTGTCAATTGTTCCCTTATGCTCTCCCTGAAACTCTGTACAACCTCTGGTTTAGTCAGTTTATCCAGGTCCCATCTCCTTAAATTCCCACCTTTCTGCAGTTTCTTCAGTTTTAAGCTACAGTTAATAACCAACAGATTGCGGTCGGAGTCCACATCTGCCCCTGGAAATGTCTTACCATTTAAAACTTGGTTCATAAATCTCTGTTTACCATTATATAATCTATCTGATACCTTCTAGTATCTCCAGGCTTCTTCTACGTATACAACCTTCTTTCATGATTCTACATGTATGGAAGTGAAACATGGACGATAAATAGTTTTGACAAGAAGAGAATAGAAGCTTTCGAAATGTGGTGCTACAGAAGAATGCTGAAGATCAGATGGGTAGATCACATAACTAATGAGGAAGTGTTGAATAGGATTGGGGAGAAGAGAAGTTTGTGGCACAACTTGACAGAAGAAGAGACCGGTTGGGAGGACATGGTCTGAGGCATCAAGGGATCACCAATTTAGTATTGGAGGGCAGCGTGGGGGGGTTAAAATCGTAGAGGGAGATGAATACACTAAGCAGATTCAGAAGGATGTAGGCTGCAGTAGGTACTGGGAGATGAAGAAGCTTGCACAGGATAGAGAGCTGCATCAAACCAGTCTCTGGACTGAAGACCACAACAACAACCACAACAACAACAACAACAACAACAACATGACGGTGATGCAAAATAAGAAAGTAACATCTGTAATATTACAAATCATTTTGTCGATTCTGATAAAACGGGTATTTCTGAATGAATATATGGTTTTTCAGGCATTGTAGCACACATTACATTCATCTTACATTATTATAAATAATACACCAAATGACCGAGCGAGGTGGCTCAGTGGTTAGACACTGGACTTGCATTCGGCAGGACGACGGTTCAATTCCGCGTCCGGCCATCCTGATTTAGGTTTTCCGTCATTTTGCCAAATCGTTCCAGGAAAATTCGGGGATGGTTTCCCTAATCCGATGAGACCAATGACCTCGCTGTCTGGTCTGCTCCCCCGCAGCCACCCCAACAACAAATGAAATAGAAACAGTTTTTTCTTACAATTATTCAATGTGAACACCGATTACCCATGGAGTTGTTCCGAAACCTTGAGCAATGTGTCAGGAGTAACTTTTGCAAAGATATTGTTCATAAAGTCGGGCAGATCAGCTGGTATCGAAGCCACATACACATGATCGCGTCATATCGTGTTTGAACGTGGAGGCCATGCATAAAATCTGTGTCAACCGGCCCCTTGCACCCAATCCACCGGTCGGATACAGCGTCGTTTAATCAGTGGCGTACTGAGTTATGTCAGCGAGGCGACGCACCATCTTGCTCCCAAATACAGATGTGTTGTTCAGCTTCTTCCCATTGAGGCACGGGCGATGGCTGTACCACATCAAGATAAGAAACATCAGTTACAGTTGATCCACCGAGAAAGAAAGGCCCATAAACTTTCCGCGGGGATACATCTTGGGGCTAAGCGTGAAAGACGCGCACTCGTTCGACACGTTCTTCAGTCGCTCTTTGTCATTCCGTAATCTTCCCACTGCGCACGGGTATACAAACAAAACTGTATGAGTTGCTCTTTCATTTGCAGTATTATTGACAATTGTAAGTTGAACGTAATAAATATTACGCCATAAAACCGGTATGTTCATTTTGAAACACCCTATATTTTGTGACAAATATTGTAAATCTTTTTCCATTACAGATACTATATTTCAATGCGTTCCATAAAAGGGTGAAACTCCAAGTGTTTACACACACACACACACACACACACACACACACACACACACACACACACACACATGTGCCATGTTGCTCGCCCCTGTTTGTTCTCTGTTTTTGGCCTGTTAGTTCTTTCTCGCCTGTGGGGTCCATGTATGTGTAACTCGCTGTCTGTTAAAGTTACAATATACTGTTAATTGAAAGAATCGTATGTTTCCTTTCAAAACTACCTCGCCCTCCACGTGAAATTTATTGAAAGATAATAAAAATATTGTATGTAAATAAATTATAAGAAACTACAACCAGTCCATTTTTGAAAAATGGTTTTATTCCATGAACCGGTTTTCGATCGTTTACAGGTTCATCCTCAGATGGTTTCTGGAAATTACATCATTACTGCTAGCATAATGCTGGGTACCAGATTGCGACAGTATAGGCGGCTTTTTTCGGTTAGTGTCCATCTGTCTGCCTCTATTTTGATGTCCAATTGTTACATCACTTCACACACTTCCACACAAACTATATTAATTTACATTGTGACAGCGAGACTTTTCCAGCATCCAGCAAAGGCTTTACAACTGTTGCTTGTAAAAAAAAAAGCCACCTATACTGTCGCAAACCAGCACCCAGCATTATGCTAGCAATAATGATCTAACTTCCTGAAACTATCTGAAGATGAACCTGAAAACGTTTGAAAACCGGTTCATGGCATAAAATATAATTATTCAAAAAAGTGACTGGTTGCAGTTTTGTATAACTTATTTACATTCAATATTCAGTCATGGTTCTAAAATATCCGTAATGGGTAAGCATCATAATAATATTGCTGTCGATTGCTCATTGCTTGACTGTTTCGGTGACGCTTAGTCCGCCATTACGTGTACTAAAAATATTTCAGTGTTTGCGAGGTTCATTCGCAAAGGAAAATTGTTCTAAGTGCTTTTATGAATTTCTTACAGTCAGTTTTCAACGTTAGAGTTAGTTAGTAGGCTTCACCTCTGATTTAAAATATTTTCAGTTAATTTGAAGAATTAAAAGTTAACTGAATTCTTAAAGAGATACAGTTAAAGAAATTCTTTGCAATTATCTTAAAACACGTAGGTATTGTATCATTCTTTCTTTGTGGGAAACATTAGATTAATTTGCTGGGAAAAGTAATCATTTCGTCCTCTATATTATCGCTGGGTTAGTTGCAGGATACGTTACGTTGTCATTCATTGAAATAGGGCGTAACATTTCCATTAATAATAAATAACTTATTTTATATTTTATCCATATTTTGCAGCTTGAAAGGTGTCTTTGCTCAATACATTCGAGGTATGAATTAAAAAATGGCTTCAGTTACAATTTTTCGTGTTTTATTCAGTACACTAGGCATTTCGTGTTAATATATATGATTTATTTGTTCTCTTGATTGATACGAAATGCATATTCTTGACACAAAAAGGTTTGATGTTAGGTTATGAAGTTTGTAAGTCAGACGCGGAAAATACGAGCGAAAGTCGCAAAGATGAATAGTGTAAACTTACCAAATCAAATGTATTCGTGACAGAAATATGCATTTCATCTATTGAAGAGAACAAATAAAGCATGTATTAAGACGAATTACGCCTGAAGATCGACCCACAGGGTCCGAAATGCAGCCGCGCTGGGTTAGCCGAGCAGTCTGGGGCGCTGCAGTCATGGACTGTGTGGCTGGTCCCGGCGGAGGTTCGAGTCCTCCCTCGGGCATGTGTGTGTGTGTGTGTGTGTGTGTGTGTGTGTGTGTGTGTGTGTGTTTGTCCTTAAGATAATTTAGGTTAAGTAGTGTGTAAGCTTAGGGACTGCAAATCCCATACGATTTCATTCACATTTGACCATTTCTTTTTTCGAAATGCATCGTGTACCGAATAAAACACAAAAAATTGTGACTGAAGGCGTTTTTTAATTCAATCCTCGAGTGATATAACTTTATACCTGCGTATCGAGATTAAGTCACCCTACATGTATTTAAGACGCATTTACTCGGTCTCAAAATATACGTGGCGTTCCAAACACAATATTCATAATTTTAACTGCTACGTTACATTATCATCACTGTAGGTTGCGCTGAAGCCTGCGCGCTTACTTCAAACCATACGTAGCAATCTGCACGGACTTTTACGGAATAACTAAATTAATTCATCACTACAACAATTATGCAGAAAGGAGGTAATGGTACAAACAGTCATGCACTGTTAAATGTGATGGATTCTGTGTATTGCATAGCTAAAAATAAGACTGTTAACGCAACATTTCTCCTCCTAGCTACATTTGTCACATAATTTGTTTACCTGCGTGCGCTCTAGACATGGTAGAATAAATCTGATTATGTTCTATATCACAGATTTAGCACTGTATGTTTCCTTCTGTTTAAAAGGAAAATAAGCATTATGGAGTTTTCGCTGCTAGTGTCACGAAAAGCATTCCCAAAGGCGCTCCCTGCGCGACACACGGTGGCGAATAGAGTCGGACTGTGCGCAAGGGATTATCCCAGCCACAACAACGAAGAGCCACAGGGCGTCGCAAATGTGCGGACTTTTCCCCCCGCCTCTCAGGGATTAGCGGACGGGCTTCTGTCAGAACAGAAAATTGTTTCTCCAGATTTTGGAGTTGTAGAGCGCGCGGGCGGACCACGGATTATCCTCTCCAAGACGGAAGCCATTAGTGGAGCTGTGGAAGCTTTTAGCGGCAACGATGATCGGAGAAGAAATGCAGCCACGGGGTGACAGCCATTGCAGGTGTGTGGCCAACGGTGGTCCCAAGACGTAGTGCCCGCATCGGTGAGATACAAGAGCAGTAAATGTTGTTGGTGTTGTTGCAGTCCGCTTCATTACGATTTGCTTCTATTCATCGTTCACAAATATATTTATAGTTCGGTTCAGTTGTTCTCTCTCTCTCTCTCTCTCTCTCTCTCTCTCTCTCTCTCTCTAACTTTCCCTTCCTTTCTTCCTCCATACACTGTATTGTCTGTGACAGATATAGACCCCTCCATGGTAAAATTTCATAATGTATCTCCAGCTGGCGCTCCCAGTAATACTATGCGGTAAAACAATAGCTCACACCAACTGATTGCACAGGTTAACGAACTTTTTTTTTTTGGAAAAATTTTTACTTTGATAGTTGACCTTCATAGATTTTTATGAGCTGAATTCAAATCTAGCCTTAATTGTTTTGTATCACCCACAGCTTTCGAGCAATATGCTTTTTGCTAAATAGCATAAAAATCGTATGCTATTCGGTTAACGAGGAATTAATGAAACGGTTTGTTACAACATAAACATGGCTTGTATTTACAGTAAGCTACTTAAAATAATGATATGTGTTAACAGAGGTTTCACTAGTCAGCCTGAATCGGTTTGTATTTTCTTTCTCTGCTGAAGCTTCTTGTGTAGCTTTTACTACGATGTGTCGCTTGCTGAACTTCTCGGTGAAGTTAGAAACGGTAGTCCCCCATCATGTTGGCGTTCCAGCTGCCGTGGTAGCGTTTTTTCATCCATCCTTGCTCCTCTCTAGCATGTCCCATATTGTCTGGGAAGTAATGAAGGTGACTGTCCACAAAGTGAACTTTCAGTCTCATTAAATATCCTGAAGTTTTAAATTTCTTTAACATTGTAGCTATAATAGAAACATACTCTGGGTCTTTTTTCATGTCCTAAGAACTTTGTAACGACTTGCTTGAATGATACCCATGCTTCTTTCTCATTTAAGGGCATTGTGGATTCAAAGTTAACATCAAACATCAATTTTCCAATGACAGGTCCGACAATGACGTCTTCTTTTAGTTTAGCTTCTGATAGGTGAGGAAACTTTCACAAGAGATGCTTAAAACATGGTCCATATTTAGGAAAAGCCTTTACAAACTGTTCCATTACACCTAATTTTATATATAGAGGTGGCAGGACTACGTTTTTGGGATCGATAAGGTTTTTGCGTAGAATGTTCTTCTCACCTGGTTTTAAAGACTCCCTCACAAGCCAGTTCCTTCAGCACCAGTGTTTAACCCTAGCCCTACTGTCCCATTAACACAACAAACATAGAAATTTGGTAAAGCCACGTTGCTGACCAAGGAGCATGCATGTTACTTTTAGATCGCCACATATCATCCAAAAAGGAGCCTAATTTATTTCTAGTTTTCATAGCTTTCTTTCATATGTACAGAAGGTCCAACAGGTACAGATGAATACATGTTACCGTTGTGTAATAAAACAGCCCTTAAATTAGTTTCGGATGAGTCGGTAAACAGTCTCCAGTTTTCCTACTTGTATTCAGTAATAAACTTACTCATCAGATCGGGAATGTCTGAGCAGTACACTAAATCACCTTCTTGTTGAAAAAAACTTGGAAAACTGCTGCTCTCTTTCTATACATGTATAAGCTGATTGCAACCGTCAGTAAGTTCTTTTCGTTTAATCTACAGCCAAGCGATTCATCTTTTTCTTTCGTTAAGCCCACATCCCTAACCAAATCGTTAAGCTCGGTCTGAGTAAACAATTTCGGTTCTACAATTTCTGTATTACAATGGAATTCATCATCATCTGGTTCATCTAAATCAGATTGTACATCAAAATACTTCTGTTGGAATAGAATTTAAATCATATGGTGGTTCAGGAACCGGTAAATCAGCACCATGCCCTACTGGTCGGATGGCGGACGGAAGGTTAGGGTAGGTTATTACCTTCTTGTTTTTCGAATTGTGACCAGTAATACCAACACTGAAAAAGTATCAATCATCGGAATGATTTCTTGGCTCCCTCCATATCATAGGAGCTGCAAATGTAGAGGCTTTTTTCTCCTTTTTGGACCATTTTCTCAGACCTTCGACACACACGTAACATACCTTATGCGGTGTCCAAGATTTATCTTGATCACCAAGTTTAGATGTAATGTATGATTGATAAACCGTTTTTACATAATCTGTAATGTTTCTTTGGTGTTTCTTAATCACAAATTCACCACAAATATAACAAAATCTGTCAGCAGAGTTTTTGCAACCACTATTAGACATTGTACTGAGCACATGTTCAGGAAACGGGGGAAGTGGTTATGTTGACAGTAAACAAAACACCATCTGTTAACACAAAAATAGAATCGTCATCTTTCTGCCAGGAAATGTTTTTTAGAGGTGCCACCAAAGTCATATACTTCAACTTCATCTACTTCAACTACATAACTTTGCTTCTTCCCGAGAAAAAGGGCTCCTAACAGACTGCCACATGCTTTCATCTACGTCTACGTTTATACTCCGCAAGCCACCCAACGATGTGTGGCGGAGTGCACTTTACGTGCCACTGTCATTACCTCCCTTTTCTGTTCCAGTCGCGTATGGTTCGCGGGAAGAACGACTGTTTGAAAGCCTCCGTGAGCGCTCGAATCTCTCTAATTTTATATTCGTGATCTCCTCTGGAGGTATAAGTAGAGGGAAGCAATATATTCGATACCTCATCCAGAAACGCCCCTTCTCGAAACCTGGCGAGCAAGCTACACCGCGATGCAAAGCGCCTCTCTTGCAGGGTCTGCCACTTGAGTTTGCTAAGCATCTCCGTAACGCTATGACGGTTACCAAATAACCCTGTGGCGAAACGCGCCGCTCTTCTTTGGATCTTCTCTATCTCCTCGGTCAACTCTATCTGGTACCTGGTACGGATCCCACACTGATGAGCAATACTCAAGTATAGGTCGAACGAGTGTTTTGTAAGCTACCTCCTTTGTTGATGGACTACATTTTCTAAGGACTCTCCCAATGAATCTCAACCTGGTACCCGCCTTACCAACAATTAATTTTATATGATCATTCCACTTCAAATCGTTCCGCACGCATACTCGCAGATATTTTACAGAAGTAACTGCTACCAGTGTTTGTTCCGCTATCATATAATCATACAATAAAGGATCCTTCTTTAGCCGGCCGCGGTGGTCTCGCGGTTCTAGGCGCGCAGTCCGGAACCGTGCCACTGCTACGGTTGCAGGTTCGAATCCTGCCTCGGGCATGGATGTGTGTGATGTCCTTAGGTTAGTTAGGTTTAAGTAGTTCTAAGTTCTAGGGGACTGATGACCACAGCAGTTGAGTGCTCAGAGCCATTTGAACCATTTTTGATCCTTCTTTCTATGTATTCGCAATACATTACATTTGTCTATGTTAAGGGTCAGTTGCCACTCCCTGCACCAAGTGCTATCCGCTGCAGATCTTCCTGCATTTCGCTACAATTTTCTAATGCTGCAACTTCTCTGTACAGTACAGCATCATCCGCGAAATGCCGGATGGAACTTCCGACATTATCTACTAGGTCATTTATATATATTGTGAAAAGCAATGGACCCGTAAAACTCCCCTGTGGCACGCCGGAGGTTACTTTAACGTCTGTAGACGTCTCGCCATTGACAATAACATGCTGTGTTCTGTTTGCTAAAAACTCTTCAATCCAGTCACATAGCTGGTTTGATATTCCGTAGGCTCTTACTTTGTTTATCAGGCGACAGTACGGAACTGTATCGAACGCCTTCCGGAAGTCAAGGAAAATAGCATCTACCTGGGAGCCTGTATCTAATATTTTCTGGGTCTCATGAACAAATAAAGCGAGTTGGGTCTCACATGATCGCTGTTTTCGGAGTCCATGTTGATTCCTACAGAGTAGATTCTGGGTTTCCAAAAACGACATGATACTCGAGCAAAAAACATGTTCTAAAATTCTACAACAGATCGACATCAGAGATACGGGTCTATAGTTTTGCGCATCTGCTCGACGACCCTTCCTGAAAACTGGAACTACCTGTACTCTTTTCCAATCATTTGTAACCTTCCGTTCCTCTAGAGACTTGCGGCACACGGCTGTTGGAAGGGGGGCAAGTTCTTTCGCATACTCTGTGTAGAATCGAATTGGTATCCCGTCAGGTCCAGTGGACTTTCCTCTGTTGAGTGATTCCAGTTGCTTTTCTATTCCTTGGACACTTATTTCGATGTTGGCCATTTTTTCGTTTGTCCAAGAATTTTGAGAAGAAACTGCAGTGCGGTCTTCCTTTGTGAAACAGCTTTGGAAAAAGGTGTTTAGTATTTCAGCTTTACGCGTGTCATCCTCTGTTTCAAAGCCATCATCATCCCGGAGTGTCTGGATATGCTGTTTCGAGCCACTTACTGATTTGATGTAAGACAAGAACTTCCTAGGATTTTCTGTCAAGTCGCTACTTAGAATTTTACTTTCGAATTCACTGAACGCTTCACGCATAGCCCTCCTTCGCTAACTTTGACATCGTTTAGGTTTTGTTTGTCTGAGAGGTTTTGGCTGCGTTTAAACTTGAAGTGAATCTCTCCTTGCTTTCGCAGTAGTTTTCTAACTTTGTTGTTGAACCACGATGGGTTTTTCCCGTCCCTCACAGTTTTACTCGGCACGTACCTGTCTAAAACGCATTTTACAATTGTCTTAAACTTTTTCCATAAACACTCAACATTGTCAGTGTCGGAACAGAAATTTTCGTTTTGATCTGTTAGGTAGTCTGAAATCTGCCTTCTATTACTCTTGCTAAACAGATAAACCTTTGAGAACATATATGAGGAAACTTTACTCTTTTTTCCTTTTTTTGTGAAACTTCCTCCTGGAACACACCGTTGTAATATCCTTATGGTATTTCTTCCACCGATTACGTAGCTTAGACCCGTGAAGTAGGGAGAGTGTGTGTTCCGTAATAGCGCAACCTGTGCGATTTGAGTGTTGGAATGGATCTCGTGCCCCTAGACAACAGAAGATGGCTGGCTGGACTGAAACCGTCCAACTACGAAATGCAATGAGCTAGCGATCAGCTTACCAACTGTGTCTGGAGAAGCATTATGCTACCACGTCTTATTCCTACCTAAAAGTTGAATCGTGTTTCATTTTAACTAGCACTACCTTATTTCTCGTCAGTATCTGTCAGGTCCTAGAACTATTCACAGACTGATACACCGCACGCAAAACTTGAAAGTAGCAGTGGTTTTTTCTTTTCGATAGTCAGCATACTGGGTGGTTTTGGGCAACGCACGATGACTTTCTTTGGCGTGTGAGGCGTAGCACTTTTCATCGTAACTACTGAGGTCGTACATCGTAATAGCGGCCAAGCACAGGGCAGGTGGCATCAGATGTCCGACAGTATATAGTTTCTATGCGATCTGGTACAGGTAAGTAGCTGACGGACGCTGTTTGTGCTGCAGTCAAAATACTGTCCTTTTTTCTTGCATTTCTGTTTGATTTTGTCGTTGTTTATAACTACTATTGAAAGTGTTCGTAGTTATGAGAATGTGAAATAATATTTTCTGTAATGTTTTTATACTATAAATTGAAGTAACTAGTCTCGTGAGGAATATTCGAGAATGACGTGTGTGTTACTCATTCGTGCTGGGGAACATGTTATAAATTATTTCGTCAGTTTATGGTGTTGGACAAATGAGATTATGATTTCGGTAAAGTAGTTTCGTAAAGAGGAAGTTAATTTTATATATTTTGGTTTTCAATATCTATTTATGTTAATTTACTGTTCTTATACAGTAGCAGATTTTGATCGGTTCTGTATACATGCGAGGGATTGAGCGAGTTTGGTGATGCTTTGCGATTGGCTATGACGTTTGTCTGCCAATCAGAAATTAGCATATTCGTGCCTATTTTAGTATCTAGAAACTTCTTTTGTTGATAGAGAAGAGTGGAATCCGGGATTGGATCTCATAGTGACCAGAGCTACTGATATGTGCGCCGAGAAAAATTATAAATGTTGTGATGCTTCGGTACCAAAATCTTTGAGAAGTACCGTAAAGTCCGAAAAAGAGTTCCACTAAATGCATTATGTGAAGTTCAGAACATTTGGTGACATTTTAAATAACAATATTCCGGGTGAAGTGCTGCTTACCCACGAACGTGAACGTTTTGTTGTGTGAGACTGGTTATAGCAACATTCGAGACAGCTATTCTAAAAGAAACAGTCCGTTTGTAAACATTCTTTGAAGGATAATTAATAATTACCATAAACTGGCTACGGTTATGAATGACGTGTGTGAGTGGACTTTTGAGGCTTTGTATGGCTCATAGTAAGGCTTGGTAGTAACTGGTATATGCAAGTCTACTGTTATAGAGTGAAAGTGGAATTCTACGCGCGTAAATACTTTCATGTAACTATTATTAACCTTCCATCGACAAATTAGCTTTTAGTGCGACTTGTGAATACGAGGTGTACAACAATTTTTTTTCTTTTTTTTTCTCTAGCTTTTCGGGCTGAGAACTGCATTTCAGTAACCTCAAGAAAGCTGTGTGTGAGACGAGATTCACCACCAGGTGAGTGGAACGTTCTTCGCAGCAGCATCCCAAAGCGGCGCCGCGAGTGGCTAACTCTTCATTGTGACATTTTCCTCCCAGTGATCTCGACCATTTGTTGTACTCATAGTTTATCCGCCTTTGATCAGTTACTTACTGATGTGAATCCTATGTATTCCAAAGATCGACGAAATCTTCCAAGCGATCCACAGTTACTTAGTCACATGTTCCATAGATCACTTGAACGATTTTTTGTAGAAATAATGTGGAAGGAGCCAGGTTACAGGTTATGTACAAATTATTAGTTAAAATATTAATGAACAAGTATTTTCCAAACTCATGCAGTTGCTTATACAAGCAGGTTTTTGTACACAGGATGCCAGGTTTTGAAATGAGAATGTGTCTCTGAAATAGAACAAGTTGTCCATAAGAAATGATTTTGGGTTACATGGAATACGAGGGCTATTCGGAAAGTAAGGAAATACAGGTCGCGAAATGGAAACCACAGTAAAAATCAAAACTGTTTTATTTGCAACAGTTAGGTACAACTTCCAGCTTCTTATCTCCATAGTCGCCGATCTGACTTAGACGTTTGTCGTAGCGTTGTACAAACTTTCCAGTTCCCTCATTATAGAAGGCAACCGCCAGTGCGATCCGCCAATTCTCTACGCTAGGTTACAGCTCGTTGTCTGTGCCGAAATGTTGTCTTCATAGACAGCGGTTCATGTGAGCAGAGACGAAACTCAGAGGGAGACAATCACGGGCTGTATTGTGGGTAATCAAACATTTCTAATCGAAAACGATGCAGGAGCACCTTCATTGCCCCTGCAGAATGCCGCTGAGAATTTTATTGAAGAAGGAAGTGCACGACAGTTATGTAATGTTGGTTGCATAGCTTCAGGCGAAATTTCTCACGAGGCCCTCGTATTTGGCGGGCGACGCTATTGTTCCAGGTATCTTTGTGTGCTCAGAACTGAAAGGAACGACGTAACGCGATCGACGGGCGTACTAGAGACACTGCCCAACACATCTGTGCAAAACTTCATCGGATTTTCACTGTGGTGTCCATTTTGAGACCGATCGTTCCTTACATTCCGAATAACCCTCGTAGCTTCCTACCGCCACCCCCATAGCTAAGAGTTGCCTATAATGACGACTGTTACAAGAAGCCTAACGAAACCTGTAACTATAGTTCCGACGTAGATGCAGTCCATTTTCACACCTGACGTTTTCTGTACTAAATCATACCAGAGGATTTCACAAATAAAGTGACACGTTGATTATGTCTTTGCAGATTATCAAACGAGCCAAGGCGGCCGTTCTACGGTAACGTTTCGACAAGTTTCCTACTTCTGTTCTTCAGGCTGTAGGTGACGGGTAGGAAACAATTCGAGACGTTGCCGCAGAACGACGCCATGACTCGGCTGCTAACCCGAGAATATGCGATCGTCGCAATTCGCCGAGAAACTTTACATTCGCGTAAAGTTACACATTATTATGGCAGGGCAAGTAACTTCTATTCAGTACTCCAATACGCCTCAAAGTGGCAGACAAACGTGACACTATTTTTTCTAATACAGTCATCCAGCCTTTGTCAACAACGGTCGGAATATTGTACCGACCGTTCAGTTCCTCGACGATTCACATCCACTCCTTGGTGACGCGGCCATTCGGGGACAGCTGGGTCAGTGCTCACATCGTTAGAGACTCATCCTCGAGCGGTTGGATATAGTCGTCTGTGGCCTTCGTTCCTCGGTCAACCACCATCCACGTTTGTGACGCCTTGCTTAAATTGTTACAACCATTTCGTTACAGCTTGACGAAACACTGCATTTGATCCATATAGCAACAGAATATCGCCGTGAATTTATGTGAGTGCCCTAAAGAATCTTACTGGCACATGTACTACAACTTTGGAATAAGTTTCCGGTAGCCGCGCCCTTTCATTTGCGCATTATGACGAACCTGTTGTCCGTACCGTACCGCAACGTTAGAGTGTCTGCAGGAAACCTGGAACACGTTCTTTCTTATGACAATGCGGCACTCTTGCTGTGCGACGGTCTTTAGCGTGGAACGACACGTATGACGTACTTCCTGGAATCCCCATGTATGTTAGTAGAGAGCTCCATTAAACCAATCTTCTAACTGAACTAATGAGAGCAAGAAGTTGCATATCTGTTGAGTTTGGTTGACAATGATCCAGGCGTTCCAGAGTTAAGCTTATGTGTCAGCGACTTCTCAGATCGTTTCCCACATGTAGGATAATGCAGGGTGGTCAACAACATATACACCCCGTAGTAATATTGTATCTGCCATTAATTCATGTGGCCAACGGCCTTGCCGCAGTGGTAACACCGGTTCCCGTCAGATCACCAAAGTTAAGCGCTGTCGAGCTGGTCTAGCACTTGGATGGGTGACCATCTGGTCTGCCGAGCGCTGTTGGCAAGAGGGCTGCACTCGGCCCTTGTGAGGCCAATAGAGGAGCTACTTGACTGAGAAGTAGCAGCTCTGGTCTCGTAAACCAACATATGGCTGGAGGAGTGGTGAGCTAACCACATGCCTCTCCATATCCACATCCAGTGACACCTGCTGCCTGAAGATGACACAGTGCCTGGTTGGTACTGCTGGGCCTCCACAGCCTGTTCGGGTGGAGTTTAGATTTTTATTAAGTCATACACAAGCACACACAGGCTTTACACCAGCTGTTGGCGTTTCAGACTCTTGACAAACTCGGGTGTTGGATTGTGAGGCGCTCAACTGTGCCTTCATCGGTGCCAGTTTTTGCACAGTCCAGTTTTTGCACAGTCCAGTTTTTGCACAGTCCAGTTTTTGCACAGTCCAGTTTTTGCACAGTCCAGTTTTTGCACAGTCCAGTTTTTGCACAGTCCAGTTTCTGCACAGTCCCTGAATAGAGGAAATCCCCAACCTGGCTGGGAATCGAACTGGGGACCCCATGATCCAGAGGCATCAACGCTAGCCACTAGAGTAAGAGCTGTGGACGGCGGACTTGCAGCAGAAACGAATCATAAGACACAATCTCCAAAACCTGCAAACATAACGACTTCGACAACAGCCTTTGGAAGGAGCATTTCAGAAAGGGCAAACCTGGTGGCGTTTCGTGTGACGTCTGTTATGTTCGTGTACATCAACAGGAAGTAGTTGAAGAGTGGTAAAACCAAGAGCAGGCGACTAGGTAGTGGACGCCCACGCCTCAATATGGAACGAAGAGGTCACATTCTTGACAAGTCTTTGAAGCAAGATAGACGTCGATCTGTGCCAGATCTGAAGACAGAGTAGAATGCTAGTGAATCCACAAGTGATTCTGAGCACACAGTTCACTTCATGAGGTTCAACAGGGGGCTTTGTGAAAGAAGATCTTCAGTTGGTGACGGCAGTATAGGCTACCTGAGTTGTTCACCTAGGCTTCCATGGAACCTGAGATAGTAATCAAAAGCACCATGGTATCTTTGGACTGCGAGAACATTATTGCTGACCACCTGCATACCTTCACGCTTGATTCGTTCCAGAAGGTGGTGACAGCTCTCAGCTAGATAGCTGTCCATGTCACAAGACCAAAATCATGCTGCAGTGCTTTGAGGAGCATGGTAGTGGATTTACATTCATCTTTTTGGCCACGAAATTAACCTGATCTGAACCTGATGGAACAATCTGGGGTGGTATAAGGCGGCAGCTCCGCACTGACAAAACCACTGGTACATCTGGCGAACTCGTCAACCTCTCGGCTGTGGAGTTGGAGTTATTGGACGCTGAGCCACAGCTCAGCATTACTCGGCTGTCAGGAGCTTAAGTCCAGGCTCCGAGCCTTTCATCGCACTCCCACGCGCACTTGCGGGGTTGCCCTCCTCTTTCAGCGCGAGAGAAGCCAGACTGGGAAACGCCCGATATTGTGAATGAGTGCGCACCGGGAGCCTAATTGTGAGAGGCGAGCACCTCTTCCGCCGCCACCATCCACCCTCCGCCAATGCGTCTTTCCTAATTTGAAGCAGGAGGGCCAATAACCTAATAAATCCGCTCACTCTGCCATCTCGTTTCTCCCAGAACAGCCAACGGCTGGAAGCTGAAGGCGAGAAGAAAGCTTTCTGACAGCCGTGATCCATCAATTAGGCGGCGCTCTGCTAAGCCTCCGGGGCTATATTTTGATTTCTTAACGCAACACTCGCTGCTCTCTATACCTGCAGAGCTTTGCCACTCTCTCTCTTTCACTAATCACCTTTTTTCTTTAAGAAATGAAGCCGAACATTTATCTCTTGCGTTGGTGGGTTCAGTGGCCTGTTAATCTATTGCATAATGTCTGACAAACAGCCAACCCATGAGCCTTTTACATCCTTCGAGTGGCATGACTTTGAGGGGCAGAGTGGTAAGTGAAAATATTAGAAATCCAAGACATGTACACGACATGGTACATTATGACTAACAATTCCAAACTCAATGGCACAAGAATGTTATTGAGATGTCGGTGAATAGGATGCCACGTGCTCTAATATTAACCTCAAAGAAGGAGAGATGTATGAACAAACCTTCATCAACGAAATAGAAAGTTTACAGTGATCCTCAATGGCGGGTATCCAGTATCATAAAGACCAATTACGATAAATATGCTGATGATAGATCCATTTAAAAGTGGAAATTAAAATTCCAGTTAGAATAAAGCATGGTGATTTATGATGAAAAATCATCTTATCCAACATATATCTACCTGTCATCCACAGAAGTAGACGTAACTTCAGATGTTCCCCATAGAGGAGTAGTGGGACCCCTGTTGTTCCCATATGATGCTGGTATCTGTACATATGTCACTGGTGATCTTGCGGCTGTCGAAGAATGAAGTTATTACGAAATACAGATCTTAACCTACTTACAGGCGTTGATAAATATTAACGGAAACAGTTGAAAAATGTGTGCCCCAACCGGGAATCGAACCCGGGACCTCCTGCTTAAATGGCAGACGCTCTAACCGGAGTTCGAGTCCCGGTCGGGGCACACATTTTTCAATTGTCCCCGTTGATATTTATCAATGCCTGTAAGCAGCTAAAGGTCTGGATTTCATTATAATTTCATCCTTATTGTTCATGCTACATATTAACAGTCTGGTAGACAACATCAGTACTAACCAAAGGCTTTTTTTGCAGGTGATGTAGTTATCTATAATTAAGTGCTGACTGAGAAACCAATGCAGAAATGTTGAGTTAGAACTTGGTGGGGTTTCAAATTGGTGTGGCAAGGTTTGCAACTCGCTTTAAATGTACGTAGGTGTGCAATTATGCAATTCACAACGTAGGAGCCTATGACTAGAGAATTAAGTATTCTCAGTTATTACTATAAACAAGCGAAAGAAGAATTCGGCGAACGCTACGGTTGCCAACTGATTCGGACGAATCAGACGAAAAAGACGGACTTTGATTTACTGAGGATGAAAAAATAAATTTGAGGGATCTCCGTGTCTACACATATTTCCCAAAGATACACAGAGCGTGGTCGATATCGTATAGTTATATATTGGGAAAGATCTATTTTAAGATCTTAACAACGAGATATTACAGTCAAAATTGCAATAGAAGAAACTGGACAAAAAAATGCCAAATTAGTCGACCTTATGCGACGCGAACTTAGAAAATGATTTAGGATTGCAATCGTTATGGGAGCTGTGAAGAACTCAGTGATCGATGATTATTGTGTAAGACACACCGATATTTCGCAAAACAATTTCCCCCAACCGATTCATACAAATATTATCATTTTTCCAAAAAGTTTGAAGAAACGTTTAATCTAAGTCAGAACATTTCAGTTGATGAAGGAATGACACCGTGGCGAGGAAAGTTAAATTTTGAAGTTTACAATCCGTCGAAAATTACGAAATACGGCATACTCATTCGGATGCTGTGAGATTCGAGTACGGGATGCATTTCTTCATTCAAGATATATACCGGCGCTGGAAAGCCTTTAGCAAAAAACAGTGATGGAACTACTGACACGTTCTTATGGAAACTGGCATCACCTCTACATGGATAATATTTGTAACAGCGTAGAACTTGCACAGGAGTTACTTGAAAAGAAAATTTGAGTTTGTGGAACGATACGGCAAAATAGAGGATTTCCGGAAAAATGAAAGCCCGCAAAAGTCAGTGTGTTTGAAGTTTGTCATCAACGAAAAGGTGACAAGCGGCTGGCGATAAGCCAAGTAATCCGAATTAGCGCATCCGGCGCCGAGTGAAAAAATTTGCACGAGACGTGCGGACGGCAAAGTGTTAAACCACGAAACGCTTACATGCAGACCTCCAGATTTTAGATACTCAGATCGGTACCAAACGTTGTACGTCTCTATAGTATAAACCAAAACACCGTTTTAGTTCGTGCTGTCGTCTAGTAGAACATGCGTAAACGATAATCGAAAGTATCACCAGAAGTACGCAGGGTACCGAAAGTGTAACTGTGAATAATTGTATTAGTGATGTCGCTCGGGTGAGATGGTAAAGCTTGACGTTATCACACCGAAGGGCCCGCGCCCAAACTCGACTGATGACAATTTTTAACTGTTTACGTGTGAAACTGCTACATTTGAGAACATTTTCCTGATATGATTTTTCGGAGTTTTTAGCAACGTTCTTTTGGCAATCATCTTCCGCTTCGGTAGTTAAAAGTAGCAAACCTATGGAGTACGTTTGTGTAGATGCAACACGAAATTACAATTAAATCAGTACAATGAAATGAATACCCTTGGCTGCATACAGGCGTTGATACACGTCAGCGGGGAAAGTTGAAAATGTGTCCCCGACAGGGATTCGAACCCGGGATCTCCTATGTACATGGCAGACGCCCCCCCCTATCTTTTTTTCATTTTTACAGTTTGTTAGTTGTTGATCGTTGTGTTTGGTCGTTGCGGACACCACATGGCATCCGTTAAAGTTTGTTGTTGATCCTTTCACCCAGGTTTTTTAACAGAGGCCAACCAGCTCTGTGACCAAACACGCTGAGCTACCGTGCCGGCTGTCCATATGACCCACCGAGGACACAGACGCTAGTGCGACTGCACGGACTTATCTCTGGCACGTCTCCCGTGAGACTCACATTCTCCACTTATTGTCCCGCACTATATTCGTAGTGCCCCTGCCCATTATACTCATTACTCGCGGCTTTACCGCCAATTCCCGTAAGAGTTCGGGCACTGTTTGTGCATCGGCACAGAAGATGGTCAAATGACTGGTGAACCTTAAATAAATACACTCCTGGAAATTGAAATAAGAAGACCGTGAATTCATTGTCCCAGGAAGGGGAAACTTTATTGACACATTCCCGGGGTCAGATACATCACATGATCACACTGACAGAACCACAGGCAACAGAGCATGCACAATGTCGGCACTAGTACAGTGTATATCCACCTTTCGCAGCAATGCAGACTGCTATTCTCCCATGGAGACGATCGTAGAGATGCTGGATGTAGTCCTGTGGAACGGCTTGCCATGCCATTTCCACCTGGCGCCTCAGTTGGACCAGCGTTCGTGCTGGACGTGCAGACCGCGTGAGACGACGCTTCATCCAGTCCCAAACATGCTCAATGGGGGACAGATCCGGAGATCTTGCTGGCCAGGATAGTTGACTTACACCTTCTAGAGCACGTTGGGTGGCACGGGATACATGCTGACGTGCATTGTCCTGTTGGAACAGCAAGTTCCCTTGCCGGTCTAGGAATAGTAGAACGATGGGTTCGATGACGGTTTGGATGTACCGTGCACTATTCAATGTCCCCTCGACGATCACCAGAGGTGTACGGCCAGTGTAGGAGATCGCTCCCCACATCATGATGCCGGGTGTTGGCCCTGTGTGCCTCGGTCGTATGCAGTCCTGATTGTGGCGCTCACCTGCACGGCGCCAAACACGCATACGACCATCATTGGCACCAAGGCAGAAGCGACTCTCATCGCTGAAGACGACACGTCTCCATTCGTCCCTCCATTCACGCCTGTCGCGACACCACTGGAGGCGGGCTGCACGATGTTGGGGCGTGAGCGGAAGACGGCCTAACGGTGTGCGGGACCGTAGCCCAGCTTCATGGAGACGGTTGCGAATGGTCCTCGCCGATACCCCAGGAGCAACAGTGTCCCTAATTTGCTGGGAAGTGGCGGTGCGGTCCCCTACGGCACTGCGTAGGATCCTACGGTCTTGGCGTGCATCCGTGCGTCGCTGCGGTCCGGTCCCAGGTCGACGGGCACGTGCACCTTCCGCCGACCACTGGCGACAACATCGATGTACTGTGAAGACCTCACGCCCCACGTGTTGAGCAATTCGGCGGTACGTCCACCCGGCCTCCCGCATGCCCACTATACGCCCTCGCTCAAAGTCCGTCAACTGCACATACGGTTCACGTCCACGCTGTCGCGGCATGCTACCAGTGTTAAAGACTGCGATGGAGCTCCGTATGCCACGGCAAACTGGCTGACACCGACGGCGGCGGTGCACAAATGCTGCGCAGCTAGCGCCATTCGACGGCCAACACCGCGGTTCCTGGTGTGTCCGCTGTGCCGTGCGTGTGATCATTGCTTGTACAGCCCTCTCGCAGTGTCCGGAGCAAGTATGGTGGGTCTGACACACCGGTGTCAATATGTTCTTTTTTCCATTTCCAGGAGTGTATATGAAGATGGTATCTGTTTGGACTAACGAAGTGGAAGCAGACTGCCAAAAGAACAGGGCGACGGACTCCGAAAAATACTTTCACACGTTCTCCCATACAACAGTCCCCCGTGTTAACAACTAGATCGCCGGCCGGAGTGGCCAAGCGGTTCTAGGCGCCACAGTCTGGATCCGCGCGACCGCTACGGTCGCAGGTTCGAATCCTGCCTCGGGCATGGATGTGTGTGTCGTCCTTAGGTTAGTTAGGTTTAAGTAGTTCTAAGTTCTAATGAACTGATGACCTCAGTAGTTAAGTCCCATAGTACTCAGAACCATTTGAACAACTAGAAACATCGTAATCAATCAGGTCTGAGCAAGAGACCTATAATGTGACTGCCTTATGCTCTACCAGCTCACCCACTCACCCACAGATACGTTCTAGCTGTCCTGCGTATTTCTGGTGTTACTTTTAATCACCGTCTTATTCTACTAGACGATAGCACACAACACGAACTGAATCGGAGTTTTCGTTGATACTCTATCGACATACAACGTTTTGTACCTATCTGCGAGAACGGCATCGATGTTAGTTCCAACATAATGCAGTCACAACTACACAGAACACTTTTGTGACCAAGACCAGCTCGTGCAACATATTGACGAGAACACACAGTTGCCGTTCGTGGTCAGATACAACAGTGCAACCTATTGGCTTGGCTCGCATCTGCTTTTATCTTCAAGCACGAACCCATAGCGGTGTTTTCATGCTTTTGTACATGCCCTGTAGGTACTCCGTATGACATATGATGAACTTACAGGGCTATACGAATAACACAAGGCAGGTACAGCATAACGTAACCCTTACTTTAATCCGGTTCATGACACCCTTCGTTGACCGCCAGTAGCCTGTGTATTCTTCTGAGTGGATAGCACACTTTCAGGACGACTCGTTTCTGGCGAAGACGATGCTCAGGCTGCTGCTAGGCAACGGTACGTCTTGCTTTGTCGACAATGCATTATTGAAAACAGCGTCCCGCTGAGAAAACTGCGTGTGTGATACGTTAACTGTAGTATCGGCTCTGAACACGCTGGCAGCATGAAGGGACAAGAATCCTGTTATCAGCACAATTCAGTACGGGGTTCAGCTATAACGTTGTGGATCTTGGATGGAATGTTCGTAGGTGCCAGAGCACAAAGGCGTCCGACAAAATTTTTCGCCATAGGGCTGGGTAGTGACTTGCCCATCAGACCGGTTAGCCTGCTAGTTTGCAATAACTAACGCACAGCGATATCTCCAATGATGAGATGACAAGATCTTTATTCGTTCGTTTGGCAGTTAATACAGAAAGACTTTTAGACGCAGTGTACGTCAAGGCAAGATTCGCGCGAAAATGAATAAGTGATTTGTTGACTGGCTACTCAAGAAGTAAGTATAAAAAAGGTACTTAAGAAATAACGTGGAGAAAATAAGGACATATAAAAAACTATATTATACCAAGAATAAACGGCACGCTGTAACGGACACAACACAGCGCTCCTGGCGGCCGGCGAGGAACTAATTTATCCGCGCAAAATAAAATACTTGCGGCGTGACACACGGGTGATGCACTCGTAAACCGAACTGAACTGTGCTGCACTGCTAATTTTGGTAGCTACAAATTTATTCGTGCACCTCCTCGCTAAATGCGTAACGCACAAGGGCACTTGGAAATGCCCGAGGCCGACCGTTGTGGCCGAGCGGTTCTAGGCTCTTCAGTCCGGAACCGAGCTACGGTCGCAGGTTCGAATCCGGCCTCGGGCGTGGATGTGTGTGATGTCCTTAGGTTACTTAGGTTTAAGCAGGTCTAAGTGCTAGGGGACTGATGACCGCAGATGTTAAGTCCCATAGTGCTCAGAGCCATTTGAACCATTTTTGATGTACCCGATTACAATGCATCCGGCCTCAACCCCAAAACTTAAAAGGTGTGCATCAAACTTGTGGAGAGCAGAGTGCGAAAAATAACGATGATTAACAGTCCGCTACTGATGAATACAATGTGTGACAGGGGTAATGTTCAGTATTCAAATCAAATGGCTCTGAGCACTATGGGAGTTAACATCTATAGTCATCAGTCCCCTATAACTTATAACTACTTAAACCTATCTAACCTAAGGACATCACACAACACCCATCCATCACGAGGCAGAGAAAATCCTTGACCCCGCCGGGAAATGAACCCGGGAACCCGGGCGTGGGAAGCGAGAACGCTACCGCAAGACCACGAGCCGCGGACCTCAGTATTCAGTGATGTGACAGCAACCATCACTCGAAGCAAAAATGTGCAGTAAACGTGGACTCTAAAGCGAATACCTTTAAACCTACGAGAACTACTTTATCTTTTTTTTTCTGTGTAAAACATCTGGCCTACAAGTGCACATAGCTCTTTAGGTATACATTTTAGAGCCCATGTTTCGTAGAGTGTTTTTTTTTTCTTTTGGTTCGAATGATATTTCTTGTCGTATCACTGATTGTTGATTATTCCCCCTGGATCATCCTGTATACATCAGTGGCGGACTTCCTGACATCGCGTTTGTTCCAACTCTTCTCTCAATACGTTTGATGCGCTCCTCCTGAGACACCTTGTTCGACATGCAACCTGGTGTTCCGCACGTGGAGGTCGCGGTTTAGTGAATGGACATGCGCCAGATGGCACCGTGCGTCCATCTGCATCTACGCACATCTCTTGAATCTACACTACCTGATCAAAAGCATCCGGACATACTTTTGCAATGCGGAATCGACCGGTAGATGTCGCGCACGGCGGACCCACTAGTATAAAAGAAGGCGGGGGTTTTAGCGTTGTCAGTACAGGAGCAGTAACACTAGGATGTGTGTATCAGGAGAGATGAGCGACTTCGAACGTGCAGTAGTCACTGCATGTCACCTGAGTGACAGAGCTATCAGTCACATTCCAGCCCTATGAAGCTGTCCAAGTCGACTGTCGGTGATGTGATACTGCAGCGGAAACGCAAAGGAGTAACCGCAGCTGAAGCAAGACCGGGCAGACCTAATGTACTCATGTATAGGGACCGTCGAGCATCGAGGAAGATGATTGCAAAAAACATCTCATGAAATCAGCGGAAAGAATTACTGGCGAACCTCAAAGAGCTGACAGCAGTCCAGCAAGGACAATGATCTGAGATGTTGTCAAGAACAACTTCACTGTATAATGGATGACTGGAAACGAGTGATTGGTGCGCTGAATTATGCAATACCCCGCGGTAATCCCATCGGAGAGTCAGGACTTGCCGAATGGCCGGAGAAACTTACCTGCGTTGCCAACACTGAAGTTACGGAGGATGGGGCGCTACAGCATGCAGTTCACGTATTGTTGGCTCCTAATGATAACCGTAGGACACTACGTCTATTTTGTTACAGAATTAAGTTATAGTTTAAAACTCTGCGAATAAATAGAGAAAAAAGGGTGGTTCGAAGAACGTGTAAGCGAGAGGCAGAAACATCGTAAGTACACTGGACATCAACCATGTAAATAAAGTACTGTTTTTAATCTACAACAACCAAAAATCTACCAAAATATGTATCCATTTTACAGAAGATGCTTTGAAAATAGAAGTGAACGTGTCTGGTGTAAAACTCTCTCTAATTAATTGCAGTAAGCTTGAAACGGAGGGACCATTAAGAATCGATTTTAACACCCGTTGCGGAAGATGGCTATGCGAACAAACTTACTAAAGTATTCATCAGGTTGCCTTCCATTCTTAAGGCTGTTGCACACAGCGACTGTTATATTGACTTGTAAATAATAGATTTCAGATATCAGTCGTCCTTTTGAAATTTTATTGGCCGATGTAGATTTCAGCTAGAAACTAGCCATTCTCAATGCACTATCATTTCTGATCAATTCATGTAACGCCCGTTGGTCAGGCTTCATCCACACTTCATTGAATACTCTAGATCGGCCAGTAAAATTTCAATAGGACGACTGATAGCTGAAACCTATTATTTACAAATAAATTCTAAAATATTGTTAACGCTATGAAATTAATGTTTACCTATAAGCGATGTGGGTTACAAACAACTATTAAATGGGCGCGCAGTAGAGCCGTATTGAAGTATAAATTGTGTTCCGATGGTGTAAGAGGGTGGAGGGTGGAATTGTGTGGGGTAGAAGCGGGAGAAAGATAGGTTGCCGGATTCTTTTCATGCACTTCCCTCCATAGGTCTGCAGACTGAGGGTAAGGCAGATGATTACCCACTCTATCAATTCCACTACGTCACAAGAAGCGACTACTGGTTCTTTGGCAAAGTTGTATCGACCTTCGAGAGCGCACGCTCTGAAGCACTGGCGAGGCAGTGCGCGGTGATGTTAGAGACATGTTAAGTTCCCATAAAATGCGTTAATACTGCATGTAATGCAGTTATACGTATATTAATAATACTGACGCAAGAACCGAATATAGATACATTCTACGTAAATCTCAGCACACTGTTCTACACTTATAAAAGGGCAGTTCATTCTTAGCCATCTTCTACGGCAGTTCAGCATTATTTTGGGAAAGACACCTTCCCTTATCAGGAGTGCTACTGGTTTTGCATTTTGCAAACCGACTCGATCTCCCTAGTATTCCCTGCTCAGTTCTCTTATGTGAGTAGAAAAAATAACTTCACCGATCTCGTGTTTATACCGTGTAGTTATTTTCAGTTTATTGAGTGAGTTCTTATTTGTTGTTAAGTGAGCTATTCGGTGAAAAATCTGAACAGTTTGAGCTGTCAACTGTCTATCAAGTTGTAGAGCCTGCTCCAAATGTAATACGCAGTCAATATGTATTCGACAACGGCGATTTCATTGTCTCCACTATCACTGCTCTAATACCTCTCACATCGTGAGGGATATCAAATACATCACCGAAGCTTTAGGTCTCCCAAATCGGAAGAGTCAGAGTAGCTTAAACTGCATCTCTCCGTAATACAGGTAGGCCACCTTGCTGTTGTAGAATTTCAGATGTTTCAGCGTAAGTCAAGGAAAGCATTACAGCAGATTAGTGTTCTAAACTTAAACATGATCAGTCATATACATACCCATGTTGTAAAATATGCTATGAATGTGTGGTTAGTGGCTCCACTAAATGCAATTCACTCTACATGCGCCAGCAATTCCTGAATGGAAGACACGGTTAAAGGCAAGAGACGAGTAGTATCTTTCTGGTCACTCATTAATTAACCATCAAGTGACTGCAATACAGTTACACGGCTTAACAATACCCTGTTATCGATGAGAGAGCAGCGAGATGCCACATTTACCAATCCAATTCCTTTCCCACCAGGACTACTCGAGTCACTGTCAAAACATCACGCTAACAAATTAAACACTTCTCAAGCACTGTTTACAGGAACCTATTAAACCTCACTAACACCGCCTGCAAAATACACTCATATAGTAAGCTGGAGTCGGCAAGTGTGGCCGAACGGTTCCAGGCGCTTCAGTCTGGAACCACGCGACCGCTACTGTCGCAGGTTCGAATCCTGCCTCGGGCATTGATGTGTGTGATGTCCTTAGGTTAGTTAGGTTTAAAAAGTTCTAAGCTCTAGGTGACTGATGACCACAGATGTTAAGTCCCATAGTGCTTAGAGCCATTTGAACCATTAGTAAGCTGAAAATAATTCCCACTACGTCAACACGAGATCAGGGAAGTTATTTTGTCCACTCACATCAGAGAAATGGACAGGAAATCCTTTTTCCTGGAAAAAATGCTACTGCAGTCATATAGCACGACTAAAAATCAATTTGCCCTTTAGAAGTGTAGAAGAGTATTCAGAAATTTACATATATTACGCCCATGTGTGTTTCTTGCGTTAGTATTAATAACACACATCTACATTCCGTGTAGTGTTCACGATAATGCACGGTGTGTGGGCACTGCAGTCGCTTCTTGTGACGTAATGGGTTAGACAGAGTGGGGAATCATTTTCGCTATTTTCAGTTTGCAGAACTATGAAGGAGGGAGGTCTGTAAACACCAACCGATGATCTACCTTCCCTCACGCTTCTAACCTCCATCACCGCCTTTCCACCCTGTTACATCCCCAGACCACAATTCATCTCTTAATACGGCTCTGCGACGCTCAGACATGGCACATAGACTGATATTTCTTTTTAATCTACCTAATTTGAAGAGTTTAATTTTGTAGCGTTAAAACAATATTTTTAACGGTTTGCAATTTCTCCATCCCTTGCAATACGGAACCAATTAGTCTTAGGAAAAAAAAAGAATAGGATCATTTTTATGGGAAATTCAATATGCTGTAATTTTGTGCAAGGAAACATTTTAGCTGGGAGACGCGGCTTCCGAGGTATTCGAGAAAAGCGTAAAAAGTGACTCTTAAACTTCTCTCCCCCCCTCCCCCCTCTCCTCCCTGCCATGGCGCTCACATCCCACCGGTCAGGATTTCTAGTATGTTGTTCGAGACGGTATCACCTAGCGCACGGAAAAATTTGCGGCTATATGATTTTCCTAATAATATTACTTCTTTGAATTGACTGTAAAGTGGCTTCCTCGATATCCTTTGTCACTTTTATTCTTAACTAATCCTCCTTCGCATGCGAAACCATATGCTGATAGGATTGCACTGTTTACTCCCAATTTCAGTGCTAAATATTGGTTTTGATCTTTGTTTGTAAATCTTAAATACGAAGTACAACTCCATTAATGAGCCAAATTTGGGCTCCTCCCGTTTTATGATTGTGGTACTGGCATTGCCGTTCAACTACAACGCCACGATATTCTTTGAACAATTGACTTCCAATCTACTGCTTGACTGGAGATTGTAAGTCTTCTGTTGGGTCAAAACAATGTGTACACCTTGTAAGTAGGCTGTTTAGGTTGTTTTATTGGTAACGCCGCGTAGCGCTCTGTATGAAAAATCACTGGCTGTGCTGTATGCAGTAAGTGGCTGGTTGGCATTGTTGTAATACTCGCCATTGTAGCGTTGCGCAGTTGGAGGTGAGCCGCCAGCAGTGGTGGATGTGGGGAGAGAGATGGAGTTTTGAACTTTGTAAGAATGGATGTCATGAACTGCTATATATATTATCACTAATAAGGTAAATACATTGTTTGTTCTGTATTGAAATCTTTCATTCGCTAACTATGCCTATCAGTAGTTAGTGCCTTCAATAATTTGAATCTTTTATTTAGCTGGCAGTATTGGCACTCGCTGTATTGCAGTAGTTCGAGAAACGAAGATTTTTGTGAGGTAAGTGATTCATGAAAGGTATAGATTATTGTTAGTCAGGGCCATTCTTCTGTAGGGATTATTGAAAGTCAGATTGCGTTGGGCTAAAAATATCGTGTGTCAGTTTAAGCACAGTTATGTATAATTTTTCTAAGGGGACGTTTCGACCTGTACACAGACACTAATATCGAATGTGTCCACTGTCTCCTTTATGGTGGCTTCAACCTTGCAGGGGACACTTTCAGTGACGTACCTGAGAGCCTATGGTAGAATGGCTGTCCATTCTCCATCAAGAGCCAAAACCGGTGAGTGTAGAGTTGTATGCAGCGAGATCGACAGTCAAACTCATCAAGAACGTATTCCACTGGGTTCAGTCCCTGTCTCTGGACTGGACATTGCATTTCAGGAATGTTCTTGTCCAGAAACCATTGCCTCACTTACAGTGCTTTATTACAGGGTACACTATCATGCTAACACAGTCATCGTCTCTAAAATGTTCCTCTACTGAACTGAGTACACTGGAACTAAACTCCGCCCGAAAAGGCCACGAAGGCTCAACGGTACCGACCGGCCGCCGTGTCATCCTCAGCCCACAGGCGTCGCCGGATGCCGATATGAAGGGGCATTTGGTCAGGCCGTATGTCAGTTTGAGATCGGAGCCGCTACTTCTCAGTCAAGTAGCTCCTCAGTTTGCCTCACAGGGGCTGAGCACCCCGCTAGCCAACAGCGCTCGGTAGACCCGATGGTGACCCATCCAAGTGCTAGCCCAGCCCGGCAGCGCTTCATTTCGCTGATCTAACAGAAGCCGGTGTTACCACTGCGGCAAGGCCGGTGGCAGCTGAGTACACAATGTTGCAAAATTTGTTCGCAAATCGTGTTTTCTTAAGCGCCGTAGTGGGGCCACACCCTAACCACGAAGGACATACCCCTGCCATAGCACCACCTCCTCCATACTTCTGGTTGGCTCTCCATGCCGTGGCAGGTAAGTTCTCCAGCATCCCTTAAACCGAGACCCATTTCATTGCTACAAGGTACAACGTGATCCATCACTGGAAACCACTCATCATCTACTTTCCAGTTGTGCTGCTCTTTACACCACTTGAACGTTGCTTAGTATCACCCACAGGAATGTGTGGCTTATGCAGAGCGGCTAGATCATTATTGTTAACTCCCTACGCACAGTCTTTGTGTTAGGTGGTCTGCTGGTAACACTTTAGAACCCACAAAAGACTCCTTTCGGTTCTTCCATACGATCTTTTTACATTTACTCTGCGCAATACTCGACTACCCCAGTCAATCAGCATACAGGGCTATTACAAATGATTGAAGCAATTTCATAAATTCACTGTAGCTCCATTCATTGACATATGGTCGCGACACACTACAGATACGTAGGAAAACTCATAAAGTTTTGTTCAGCTGAAGCCGCACTTCAGGTTCCTGCCGCCAGAGCGCTCGAGAACGCAGTGAGACAAAATGGCGACAGAAGCCGAGAAAGCGTATCTCGTGCTTGAAATGCACTCACATCAGTCAGTCATAACAGTGCAGCGACACTTCAGGACGAAGTTCAACAAAGATCCACCAACTGCTAACTCCATTCGTCGATGGTATGCGCAGTTTAAAGCTTCTGGATGCCTCTGTAAGGGGAAATCAACGGGTCGGCCTGCGAAGAAACGGTTGAACGCGTGCGGGCAAGTTTCACGCGTAGCCCTCGGAAGTCGACGAATAAAGCAAGCAGGGAGCTAAACGTACCACAGCCGACGGTTTGGAAAATCTTACGGAAAAGGCTAAAGCAGAAGCCTTACCGTTTACAATTGCTACAAGCCCTCACATCCGATGACAAAGTCAAACGCTTTGAATTTTCGGCGCGGTTGCAACAGCTCATGGAAGAGGATGCGTTCAGTGCGAAACTTGTTTTCAGTGATGAAGCAACATTTTTTCTTAATGGTGAAGTGAACAGACACAATGTGCGAATCTGGGCGGTAGGGAATCCTCACGCATTCGTGCAGCAAATTCGCAATTCACCAAAAGTTAACGTGTTTTGTGCAGTCTCACGGTTTAAAGTTTACGGCCCCTTTTTCTTTTGCGAAAAAAACGTTCAGGACACATGTATCTGGACATGCTGGAAAATTGGCTCATGCCACAACTGGAGACCGACAGCGCCGACTTCATCTTTCAACAGGATGGTGCTCCACCGCACTTCCGTCATGATGTTCGGCATTTCTTAAACAGGAGATTGGGAAACCGATGGATCGGTCGTGGTGGAGATGACGATCAGAAATTCATGTCATGGCCTCCACGCTCTCCCGACATAACCCCATGCGATTTCTTTCTGTGGGGTTATGTGAAAGATTCAGTGTTTAAACCTCCTCTACCAAGAAACGTGCCAGAACTGCGAGCTCGCATTAATGATGCTTTCGAACTCATTGATGGGGACATGAACTTGATGATCGGCTTGATGTCTGCCGAATCACTAAAGGGGCACATATCAAACATTCGTGAATGCCTAAAATGACTTTTTGAGTTTTTATATGTGTGTGCAAAGCATTGTGAAAATATCTCAAATAATAAAGTTATTGTAGAGCTGTGAAATCGCTTCAATCATTTGTAATAACCCTGTATTATGTCTGCCAGCTCTTGGTTTACCTGCGATAGTTCCTTCACATTTCAACGTCACCGTCTTATCATTAATACCACTTTGGCAGCTTTGGAAGGATGGAAATGCCCATGATGGCTCTCCTGTTACACAGGTGGAAACACCGAGCGAGGTGGCGCAGTGGTTGGCACACAGCACTCGCATTCAGGAGAACGACGTTTCAAACCCTCGTCTGGCCATCATGATTTAGGTTTTCTGTGATTTCCCTAAATCGCTGCGGGCAAATGCAATGATGGTTTGTCTGAAAGGGCCCGGCCGACTTCCTTCCCCATCCTTCCCTAACGTGATGAGACCAATGACCTCGCAGTTTGGTCTCCTCCTCCAAGTCAACCCAACCAAAAGGCCCCCGAATCAATCTACCAGTTCGCACGCAATGACTAGTTCACAATGGAAACCGCTGAACTCTAGTCATGGACCCTACTGCTTCCAGAATGAGATTCCCTCTCTGTAATGGAGTGTGCGCTGGTATGAGACTTCCTGGCAGATTAAAACTGTGTGCCGGACAGAGACCCGAACTCGAGACCTTTGCCTTTCGCGGGCAAGTGCTCTACCTCGACCCTACTGCTGTTACTGATTGTGTACTCACTGCACCGTAATAATTAACACGCCTGTCGTGACATCTATAGGTCAAGTCTGCAATAGGTAGGGGTGTCTGGACGCATTTCATCAGATAGTGCAGTATCGAGTCAGGTGCAGCCGAGGTCACACGGTGTGATCTCACCATCTTTCAGATCCACTTGTTTTCACGAACTGAGAGGCAGACGACACGAACCAACCCAACAACACCCCAACTCCAAGTATCGCCCTCTCCCACGCGTACACCCGAGAGAGCGCTTTCTTGGTCGCGCTTCCGCACGGCTGGAGCTTTCAGCTGGGGACACCGTCCGGCGCTTGCTGGGACCCCTTGGGCCGTCCCTTTAAGCCCTTGGCAGGGGGCCGGTGACGGTCGGGGGTGTGGGTTAAAACCACATCAGCCGTGGCCGGACCCCGAGCCGGCAGCGGGAGGCGGCGTAATCCCTGTCCTCCCTGCCGGACGGGGCACCGGGCACAAGACGCGTCGCTCCCTCCTCCCCCCCCCCCCCCAAACTCCTCCTTTCTCTTTCCGTGCGACAAAGCACGCCGCCCAAAGCCTGTAGCGAGCGAGAGCGATCTGTCTGTGCCCCGCTGTCCAACAGACCCAGTCGTCCACCCCCGCTCCCGCCACTACACTGACCACCGGCGCGTGCTTAGACCTCTCCGAAGATCGTCATATATGGGTTCTCTGGGTCAGACGGCATTCAGATGACGACAACGGTCCAGATGGTCCCAGTTCAGAAATGAGTAATTCCAGAGTGTTTTCAGCAAGTGGGACTTTCTAGAAAATAGATCTACATACTTTTATGTAATACAATCCAGAGTGCGCTATGGTAGTTTAATGATGCATTCATTTTGACGGACCCATTTCGGCTAGAGAGCCATCTTCAGATGATCTGCGAAAGTTTCATATTTTTTATTTGATTATAATGTTGGTTAACAGTATTTTTGGATACAGATTTGGTACTTACGTTCATGTATCATTAGTGGTCGCTTTTACTCCTTACTGTATTACGTTTAGGACTTTTACGGCACAAGTCGTTTTTCAATTTGCTTCTGTTTTTAATAGTGTTTTCTTGTAATTTTTATAATTTGACGTTTTACCACAGCATTTGAAAGAAGGCTAGTTGTCAGAGTTGCCCAAAAATGCTGTACGGTTACAGTTGCTACAGAGTGACGCTGTTATCGTGTCGGGCTGTATGTACGATTTTATTAGTTGATGTGTCTGTGGGTCGTTGTTTGTTTTTATCCGTTAGACCAAACAACAGTATATGGCAGAGGCTACACTAAAAAAAAAAAGTCAATAAACAGAATCGTATGTTAGGATTGAAATATTTATATCTTTTACATAGGATAGACAGGGCACAACTTCAGAATGCGATATCGCGAGCATATGAGTACTAGAGAAAATAATCCATCTTCATTCTTCAACCACGTATGGGACGGTAATCACAACCCACAACGCATGGAGTCATCAACGAAAATTTTGTGCATATTATTTATGGGTTTAAGAAAGTAGGTGTTTGAAGAGACAGAAGTCTATATTCACACAATACAAGGATCTGATGACATTTGAAATGCACAAACGGATTTAAAACATATACATTTCACACAAAATTTTGTGAATCCCTAACCAAAGAGAACGGTTACGCACAAACAACAACCCACAGACACACTGATTACAGTCGGAAACGATAACAACCACCCTAGCAATTGTAAACATATAATATCTTTGGGCATATGTCACAACTGTCGATCAGTCAGAAAAGACGATAAAATCGCAAATGGTAAAAATTACAGCAAAGGACCATTAACAACAGAAGCAAACCGCAGAACGGTTTATACAATATGAGTCCTAAACATACAACATTTTGTAATACCTATAGACAGTACCATAACAGCGACCATTGATGATATAAGAATGTAAGTACCAAATCTGTATCTCCGAAAATACGATTAACCAGCATTACAATAAAATAAAAAATCTTATACAACTTTCGCACATGGTATGAAGTAACAATCTAGCAGAAATGGGTTTATCACAACAAATACATCATCAGACTGCTACAGCACCCGCTGGAATTTATTACATAATGTCTCTAAGCGATATCCTCTACGCTGTGGGCTCGTTGGATCGTAAATAATATAACTGCAACTGTTGAAATACAGGGAGAAAGAGTGAATGAGAATGGAGTGGTTCAAATGGCTCTGAGCACTATGGGACTTAACTGCTGTGGTCATCAGTCCCCTAGAACTTAGAACTAGTTAAAACTAACTGACCTAAGGACATCACACACATCCATGCCCATGGCAGGATTCGAACCTGCGACCGTAGCGGTCGCGCGTTTCCAGACCGTAGCGCCTAGAACCGCTCGGCCTCTCCGGCCGGCAGAATGGAGTGTGTGGTGGTTTCTACTATATCGCGTATGTTATTCAGACTTTGAGTGAGCTGGTGGTAAAGAAAAGCAAGGACCAAATTCTAAAACGAGTTGACGTTTAGGGAATTGATATAAAAAGTGTATGGTATGCAGATGAAAAAGTAATTCTGTCAGAGACGGCAATGGAGTTTTTAGAGCAGTGTAAAGATATAGACAGAGTCTCGAAAAGTGATGCTAGGATTATTAAACCAGCGAGTAAGACACGAGAAGCAATAGATGAGTTTTCCCAAGTGAGCAACTAAATAACTGAAGGTGTTCCAAGAAGAGAAGTTACATAATGCAGATAGGGGTAGGAAAATAACATTTCTTTATAAAAAAAAATTACTATTATCGAAGCTAAATTTAAATGTTACTAAGTCCTTTCTGAAGATATTGGTGTGGAGTTCAACATTGTACGGAAGTGGAACGTGCACGATAGTAAATCAGACAAGAAGTGATAGAAGTCTTAGCAATGTAGTGCTTTTTTTGGTTCACCTTGACTGAAGACGGAATGAGATGTTAGTACACATCTTCAGGATCAAGGAATCGTCAATTTGGTAACTGAGGGATGTGTGGGTAAAATGGGTGCAGGCTGCAGTGGTTATTGAGAGATGAAAACGCTTGCAGAGGGACAGAGTAACGTAGACAGCTACACCGTATCAGTCTCAGCACTTGTAACGGGACGCCCGTCTGCAGGATTACTTTTCCTCAACGGCAGTTTGTCAATACCAGTATTATTTTTCAAATTTTGGATAGGTCAGTATTATCTTAGTTGCTTTTCTGAAAACTTTCGTATAATTTTATACACAGTATGTTATATTTCAAGCTAAAGCTTATTAAAAGGAATTACTGTATAAAATATTGTAGTTTCGATATTATAATCGTTAAGTAACAGTTCTGAATGCGGAGTTAAACTTTTTTTAATTATTTGAAATTAATAATTATTTGCACACTTAATAATAGATATTTTAACTACGCAGTTCTGTACTGTTTACTATGTTTATTTCTGGATTAATTTATAAAATACAAATCGAAATTAATAATGTAACAAAAACTAGCAGGAATTCATCTGTTGAGAAAAAGTGTAAACCCTTAGGAATATTTTTTTCCCCACAAAGTGTGAGAATCGTAAGCTTGCCTCTGATCTGATCGAACGTATTTTTGTACAATAGGTGCGAACAATGTAATTTCGGCTTTGTTCATGTGAAAAATCAAAATGCTGCATGACATGGTAAAATGCGACAAAATCAGTGGAAAATACATTTACGGGCAAAGGTTCTGCAACAACTCTCTTCCAATTTATTTAGTTCAAACCAACCGTGAGGACCTGATGTTAGATTTTCAGCTTCAAGAGTCAGACCCCTCCAAGTGACAAGCTAAGTAGACTTGAAAGTTGATTGTAATCTTCGCTCCTCTCAGATCTTCATAAAAGACTTTGCTTATTAATTACTTAGAATAGGCATTGTTTAATGTGCACAATAGGTGGGAGAAGGAAGGAGGGGAGATTACAGAGGTAAGATCGCAACGCCAATAAACTTTTTTCTTTGACATTGGAAAGGCTTCAGAGACGACGTCAATAATTTAACACGTAGTGGAAGTTAATGAAATAGTAATGAGAAACCGTCTACCTAAAGAGAGATTCCGCTGCCAGGAGAAGGGAAAAGGTCCCACAAATTTCTGCACGCTGTCCCAAATGAAAACAAGCACGTGACTCGGGTACGGGCCGTATATTAACCTACGCACTTGCAGCCCATCAGTCTGTATTCTGCCTTTATGGCGACTAGACAACAAGGACAGTATTGAGACTTCCACAATACCTAATACAGTCGATTAATTGCATATCGCTATCGATTATGGCGATTATCACTAAACTATTGGATGAGCGGTACGGTCGTGTGTGCTGAAAGGTATTCTACCTTTGAAAACTTTATTAAGATTTGTACTGACTGGAAAAAGACGCAGTACTTACAAGTCACATATTAAAAAAGATCTAAACCGGAAAAGCGTAACTGAGCGATTACTCTTCTGGACGTTACTTTTTAGAATATTTTGGAGCAGGATGTCAGTTTGGAAACTAAACGGGAACTGTGTAACTCTTGTCTTGTCGCCTTTCTTATGAGGTCGTTTAACAATTGAATATCTTAACTTATATGGAAAAATTCTGTGTGCCAGTGATGCGTTGGATATCTCACTAAGGACATTACGCTACTCGTTAACCCAGGAAGATTCCTAAAAGTGCAGCCCCACATAGTTCTTCGGCCCTGGTGTCTAGGGGAAGTCTACAGACGTTGCACTACGAACCTACTGTAGTGACCGAGCGAGGTGGGGCAGTGGTTGGATACTGGACTCGCATTTGGGAGGACGACAGTTCAATCCCGCGTCCGGCCATCCTGATTTAGGTTTTCCGTGATTTCCCTAAATCGCTCCAGGATGGTTCCTTTGAAAGGGCACGGCCAACTTCCTTCTCCGTCCTTCCCTAATCCGCTGAGACCGGTGACCTCCTTCCCCAAACAACCCAACCCAACCTACTGAGGTGAACTGGACTGTACGGATGCTCCACTCTAAAACCAGTCTCTGAATGATGATGATGATTTTAGGGACCACGATTCAACCAACACTGAAGTGTTAATGTTTAAACTGGCGTCTGTTCGTATGTCAGGCTCATGCTTGTTACAGGAGCACTACAAGCTAACACTGAAGCTCATTGAATAGACTACATCGATTCAGTACTACCAATCGTGGTTCACAGTCCCACGAAAACTCCTAAGTGCAACAGCCTACCAACAAAATCTGCCCTCCTCAAACAACACTGATGACATTAGAGCGCCACGGTGCGTCTGCTACCGAAGATTTACTGCCGAAAATTCTCCCTACGTACCCACGAAAACTCCTCGCTGCAAAAAGTCCGCCGTTTGTGTGCATTGTCTCACATTTTCCACAAGCCTGTCTTGCTACCCGTGCCAAAACCGTATAGTTACTAGCGAAGTTTAAGCAATATAGGTTATGTAATCAGATGGCTACTCAAAGTAAGTGCCAATCGCATTGGTCATTATGGTTTTTGGTTTTTTGGTGAGGGTAAGCAGAATAAAAACGGAAGAGAATCTGTAAGTGATCTACAATTCATTTAACATCTAATTTATACCACTTACGTTCCTCCTATGATTACCATCCAAACACTCTACGAATTATTACGAATTGTATTTAATGTAGAGAGGTCCTCATTGGCCTCGCTATTTAATTAACATTTGATTTAATAATTACGTATAAAGGTCCTGTACGCGGAACTCACCTAGAGACGCTGAACAGTTTCGGATTAATTGTATAATGGCAAGGCAGTGATTTCGAAGCTAGCTATTAAATTGTAACAAATTGCCAGGGGCAGATGAGGATTGTGACCATAAAATATTGGTTATGAATTTTTAGTGAAAATTTAGGAAACTGTGGGAAACCTAGGAAATTAAGGTATTGGAACGTGGGTAATTTCAAGGTAAAAGAGATTGAGAGTTTCAGAGGGACGATCCAGCAACATTTGTCTGAAATAGGAAACAGAATACAGTAGAATATGAATGGGTACTTTCGAAAGATGAAATAGTGAAGGTAGCAGACAATCAAATAAATAAAAAGACGAGCCTAGTAGCTGTCCGCTTATATCACAGGAGATATCTTACTTAATTAATGAAAGGAGAACACACAAAAATGAAGCAAATGAAGCAGCCGAAAATCAATGGAGAAGTATAAAAAATGAGACTGGCAGAAAGTGCAGACTAGCTTAGCAGAAATGACTGGGGGACAAATACAAGTTTGTAGCACAATTCATAACTAGGTGAAAGATAGATACTAACTATAGGAAAAGTAATGAGGCCTTTGGAGGAAACGGGAGCAGTTTATGAATTTCAACAGCTCATTGTCAGACGGAAAACGAGCACTGTGCAAAGAAGGGAAAGCTGGCAGCTGGAAGGAATATATGGAGGGGCTCTAAAATCGAAATGCACTTTAGGAGAAGACTGTGGAAAGGAAACGGGAAGTAGATGAAGATGAGATGGACTGTATAATATGGCGAGAAGAATTTGACTGAGTACTGTAAGAGAGGCATCAAGAAATTTTCACTTTGGTACTGTAGGGTAGTGGGAGAAAGGGCGGGGAATTAAAGGAAGGACGCAGTAAACAGACTGGAATGGTTATAGCTTACGATAGTTATTCGGAGGAGAAAAGTCTTCTACAAGATAAACCAGCATGAAGAGCTGTAGCAAATCAGTCTTCGGAATGAAGACAACAATAAAAACTTCTAGAGAACTATTGGCCAAATAGTTAGTACAAATACAACTTTTGCTAATTAAGGATAAATTCAATAACTAATTATTTCAGCGATAATACATGTTAAGTCCACTGTTACATTGGTACTCTTCTCCGTGACAATGCAGCCTGTGTGTGTGATATGATCGTTACATTTGCACTTCAAAAGTCATATCTTCTAACGCTACTCAAGTGTGCCAACATCTAAGATGTATATTGTTACATGTACAATATTGTCATAAATGCTGTCCAATGACACCTCAATCGCAATTTTCGCTGTCTGCGTTCGCTGACAATCGGCTTAAAGTCCGATTAATGAGCCACTCTTCATATAAAGGTGACGCTGCAACCACGGAATGTAACCTCCTTCGTTATCATATGTCTTACCTTTGATGTCCCTGTCATGTTTCATTATACAGTGTAAACACAAATGTCAGAAATAATACAAAAGTCAGTCAATTTACTTAAAGAGGCGAGAATTTTTTCAAGGACAGAAGAGACCTTATCTCGAGGGTTGAATAACACTTAGATGGTTTTTTGTTGTACTGATTTTTTATTTGTATTAACTACTTTTCGGCTTATTAGACCATCTTCATATTACTGGGTATTGTTTACAAGGAGTTTGAGTTCTTCCGAACCAAACATTCTGGACTAAGATAGAACGCACTTACATATGATCTTTATTTGTGGTATTGTCTTTGGGACTGTCAAACGGGTCGTTTGACTTTTTGTTCTGTAAACAGTTCTTTAACACAATGAATCACATTTCATGGTTTGTCAGAACCATGCGCGAAATTAGAATTATTTAGAATACACATTATTACAAAATTACAAATTTTTTGGTTTTTGTTGTGAACAGTTGAGCTGGATACAAATTGTTGGTTGTACAACAGCGATGTTTTCCATAAGGGTTCTATTTTGTTACTAGGAAAAAAAATTGTGACATTAGTGTCTGGGTAGACCAAGGAGAAGGTACCTGGATTCGGTTAAGAATGATTTTGAAGTAATAGGCTTAACATCAGAAGAGGCACCAATGTTAGCACTGAATAGGGGATCATGGAGGAATTTTATAAGGGGGCTTTGCTCCAGACTGAACGCTGGAAGGCATAATCAGTCTTAAATGATGATGATGATGTATTAATAAATACCAAATATTACATTGTTATAGTTGTGTCACAGTTAGGAATTTAAACATGTAAGGGATATTACATTATTTGAGGTGTGAATTTGTTTACTATTGAGACACTTGTGTGGTTAGTCGCAGGTTTACTGTATTGTGTAAAGTTTAAGAGTGGTGATGCGCTTTTTGCAATTGGTCATTTAGAACCAGCTGGGGATTTATGGCTAAGTGTTTGTTTGTTAATTTCAAGTGCTTCTAATAGGCTGAGTTTTCTGCCTTTCGTGGCTATATGTAGCACTTTTGCGTGTGTTAGATATTTGTGTCCTCCTTTGAGCACATGTTCAGCAAAGGTGGAGTCTGACTTATTTAATATCCAGCTGCGTTCATGTTCAGTCAGCCCTGCTGTTACGGCCCACCCCATTTGACCACTGTACAGTTTATTTTATAGACCACACTGTTGCTTAGTTTCTCTGTTTGGCCTTGCTGCTGAATAGTTTATTAGCTGTAGTGCCTCTTACATAAAATAAACTTTTACAGTTTTGGGATTTCAGCGTTTTGGCTAGTTTGTGTCTACTTCTGTTCGGAAATTCTGTTTTGACATAGGTATGGATGTGAGGCGATGTACCATGGAATGGAAGGCTTTGTGTTTGTGTGTTATTGGGTGTTGTGAACATGAGGGTATCACTGTGCCTATTGTTGTGCGTTTCCTGTACATTTTGAAAGTGTGTGTATTTGTGGTGATATCTACGTTGAGGTCTAAAAAGTTAATGGATTTTTCACCTAGCCCCGTGATGAATTGTATGTTTTTGTGTTGTGAATTCAGATGTTCTAGGAATGTGTTCCGTTGTCTGTTGATACCTGTCCACATACACAGTACATCATCCACATTTCTGTACAAGTACTTAATATTATTACTGAGGGGTTCATTTTCTATGAACTGTTTTTCGAAATTGTCCATGAATATTTCAGCTAAAAGGGGGCTGAGAGAGGACCCCAGTGCCAAAACTACTAGCTTTTTGTAAAGAGTACCTTCAAATTGGGAATTATTTTTTTCAGGCATGTTTGGGTGGCATATTTTATGTCATCTACTTGAAATGGGTTGACACCTGCTCTGTATAATAGTTCTGTCGGAATATCGAGGCATTCTTGTGTAGGTATGTTTGTAAATAAGCTGCTGGTATCAAAGGATACTAGTTTTGCACTACTTGGTATTGGAAGGTATTTAATTTTGTTGACAAGGTCCACTGAGTTTACAGTTCCCAACTTAGATTTGAATGTTGTTTTTGGTTTTGACACAGGAATGTAATTCTTTGGCAGTTTTGTAGTTTGGTGCAGTCTAGGGTGGGGCAAATGGTCTTAGAGGATTGTATTTTTTGTGTAGTTTAGGGGACCCACACAGTTTAGGGGCTATTGGATTATGTTGATCAAATATTTAGCTTCATAGTCGGGTATTATACTTTTGCAGAACTTGGTTAAGTTTCTTATTTCTTCATTAAAGGTTTTTGTAGGGTTTTTGTTAAGGACGCAGTATGTTTTGGGTGTAAGGAGTTGTTTCACTTTTTCAACATATTTACTTTTGTCCAGGAGTACAAAGGTATTACTTTTATCTGCTCTCGGGATAATTGTTTTGTCTCCTGTGATTTTCTTCTTTGGGTTATTCAGTGTGTTGTGGTCACTAGATTGAGCTGAAATACTGTTACACTCGAGCCATTTTTGTATTGTGTTTGCTATGTGTTTGGTTAATGTCGTTATTTTTACTGTATTCAGTATCAAGTTTTAATACATCAAACTGCTTAGTGGAAGGTTTATGACGAGGAGCGTATTTGAAACATTTTGCTAACACTTCGATTTCCTTTGTGATAAGGATTGTTTCTGATAAATTTACCACTCGTTGAGAAAAGTTTTGTTTCGGTTTTGTGTTTAAGGCTGCACTTCGATCTCATAGGTTGTTTATTTTACGTTTCTGGCGTCATAACATATTATAAATTATGTTTTGCCCTTGTTCTCTTATTTCATTATCAAGAACGTCGAACTCACACGGATGTAGAATGCTTCCAATTCTCATGTGTATCACTCTCAGATGTATACTCACGTTGTCACTGATGGTACATATAGCCAACAAAGGCAGAAAACTCAGCCTACTAGAAGCACTTGAAATTAATAAACACTCAGCCCTAAATCCCCAGCTGGTCCAAAATGACCAATTGTAACTGAGCACATCACCACTCTTAAACTTTACACAATGCAGTAAACCTGCGACTAACCACAAAGTGTCCCAATAGTAAACAAATTCACATCCCAAACAAATTCACATCCCAATATAATGTAATATCCCTTACGTATTTACATTCCTAACCATAACTCAACTGTAACAATGTAATATTTGGTATTCATTAATACACTAATGTCAAAAAAATTATAATATCAAAATGTAACGCCCAAAGAAAACATCGCTGTTGTAAAACCAACAGCTTCCAGTGCAACTGTTCACAACAAATACCAAAAAAATTGTAATTTTGTAATAATGTGTATTCTAAATTTTTCTAATTTTTGTCATGGATGTTACTGACAAACCATAAAATGTGATTTATTATGTTAAAGGACCGTTTACAGAACAAAAAGTCAAACGACCCATTTGACAATCCCAAAGACAATGCCACAACTAAAGATCATATGTAAGTGTATTGTATCTTAGTCCAGCATGTTTGGTTCGGAAGAACTAGAGTTCCTTGTAAACAATAGCCAGTAGGTATCTGAAGGTGGCCTAATAAACCGAGAACTAGTTCATACATTTAAAAAATCAGCAGAACAAAAACCCACCTAAGTGTTATGCAACCCTGCATATGGATTGTTCTACCAAGAAGTGATGGAGGAATCCATAAATAAGATCTTATCTTGCTGTCTTGCCACACTGATACGATGAAATCCGTGTACTTGTTTTATTTGTTAATATTTTTTGCATGTAAAAGTACTTGGGTCTGCTCGCTCATCCTGGTAATGCCTTCCAACTCCAGCGGTTAATGGTCTACATAATATGAACCTCATCCATACTGACTGGAAGTTCCTTATCTGTTAAAGTTTTCAAGGACCTAATTCCCCCCCCCCCCCCCCCTACCTCCACTGTCAAATGTAATCGGTCTCATAAACTGACATACGGCTCAGAGTGTGGTGTGGTGACCACATTCCCATCCATATCTGCATCCAGTTACGCTTGTGAACTGAGGATGACGTGGCGGCCGGCCAGTACCATTGGACTTTGATTACTTGTTTGGGCAGAGTTTAGTTTTAGTCAGAAGTAATGTCATCATATTGTGTGGGACTCTGAAAAACTGCATCTTTGGTCCATTTTCTATTGAAGGGCCTCTAAACAGTAACATTTCCCACATGTGTAGTGATGTATTTAATGGAAGTAACGCGAACTATGTGACAGCAACATGATATCTATTTCTTGCACAGCCTACTCGACGAGAGTAATTAAGACACACACCATCTCTACCTACAGCAGCGTCTGTACTGCCCTTTTTCTTTTTATTTCTTCTTTAGTTTCAAGCCTGTGAAGGTTGGCGAACCTGGCAGGCGGCGGCGGTAGCGTCGCTGCTCAACAAATCAGTTTAGAGCTACGGGCCAGAGGCGGGCGCTTGCTGCCAGGGCTGCCAACCCGCGGGCGGGGATTCACTTTACGAGGTATTAAAAACTTCTGCCGCCGCTTTTCACGGCCGGCCTTTTATATTAGGCGGCTCGGCGGTGCCCGTAAAGTCTCGCACAAGTAGTCCGTAAAAACCTTACCACCTCCCCACCGCCAGCAGGCAGCCTTGCTACTTCGCAGCAGAAGGGGAAAGCCCCGTTGCCAGGGACTCTCGGAACAGGCGGGAAGGAGAGAGAGAGAGAGAGAGAGAGAGAGAGAGAGAGAGAGAGAGAATACGTGGAAACTGATGCCTGCAATTTAACTTCCACGCCGTGTACTGTCTCATACAATACTGCACGGGGACGTGTATATTGCATTCCACAGACGATACCGCAAAACGAAAGGCGATATCTTGGAATTGTTCGCGAAGTGCAGGCGAACAATACTTTTTCACGGTGACCTCTTTAGTGAATTGCGTTACCGAAGTTTGGGTACTTCTTTTGCACTTCTTATGACTGAGCAGTTCGCCGAAGTTCTGCGCTTCTGGAAGATATTTCCATTCTCTTTTGTTAAGCCGAGTTATCGAGTTGTTTGAAGCAGTCACACACGCAGTGACGTCTACACTTTGTAAACCAGCATGAAGTGCACGGCAGAGGATAGTTCGCATTGTACGATTTTGCAGAGATTCCTCGTGTTACATTAACACTGGTAGAGTGACTGCTTAAACGCCACTATACACACTGTAGTTAATCCAGTCTTGTCTTCGCGACAAATGTGGGACTGATACATGGGGAGATTCCCAGATGTTTCACTTAAAGTCGATTCCTGAAAATTTGTAACTAGGTATTGACACCACGGTTTACGACTATCTCCAACGTTTTCTATCCCCGCGGCGCTCTATACGGGTCAAACGAACTCGTGACTGTACATGCTATCACTAAGCTGTTTAGGTTTTTATGTTGGTAATGCCATGTAGCGCTCTATATGAAAATCACTGACTGTGCTGTGTGCAGTCTGTGGCTAGTTTGCATTGTTGGAATTTGCTATTGTAGTGTTGGGCAGCTGGCTGTTAACAGCGCGTAGCGTTGCGCAGTTGGAGGTGAGCCGCCAGCAATGGTGGATGTGGGAAGAGAGATGGCGGAGTTTTGAGAGCGGATGATCTGGACGTGTGTCCGCCAGAAAGAGTAGATTTGTAAGACTGGATCTCATGAACTGATATATATGTTATGACTTTTGAACACTATTAAGGTAAATACATTGTTTGTTCTGTTTCAAAATCTTTCATTTGCTAAGTATGCCTATCAGTAGTTAGTGACTTCAGTAGTTTGAATCTTTTATTTACCTGGCAGTAGTGGCGCTCACTGTATTGCAGTAGTTCAAGTAACGAAGATTTTTGTGAGGTAAGTGATTTGTGAAAGGTATAGGTTATTGTTAGTCACAGCCATTCTTTTGTAGGGATTTTTGAAAGTCAGATTGCGTTGCGCTAAAATATTGTGTGTCAGTTTAAGCACAGTAATTTATAAGTTTTCTAAGGGGACGTTTCAATGCTGACCTTTCTGCACCTTCAATATCCCCTGATGGCATATTTGGTATAGATCCAAGCAATTCCCTTGATCGACTGACTGCATACTGGGAAATGTTTCACCATCTATACTTGGTAGGCCGCTTAACGATGTAACAAACCTTGACTAGTTGGAATTCTGTTGACCATGGCAGAAGGCTAGCTTACGCTGTCAGATGTGGTATGGTGAATAATTAAATCATTCCCCCGAATGTTTCAGTGGGGGAGGTCGCCAATGACAAATGGTTCAAATGGCTCTGAGCACTATGCAACTTAACTTCTGAGCTCATCAGTCCCCTAGAACTTAGAAGTACTTAAACCTAACTAACCTAAGGACATCACACACATCCATGGCCGAGGCAGAATTAGAACCTGCGACCGTAGCGGTCGCTCGGTTCCAGACTGTAGTGCCTAGAACCGCACGGCCACTCCGGCCGGCCCGCCAATGACAATTATTGGAACGTAGCAAAGAAACGCACGGGGGCACGCAGAATCCATGTATGAGCATGTTGTATTTTGACCATTCCGTGTGAGCTATTGAAAGTATCACGAAAGGCAACAAAGTTAGAGAGATAACTGATTAAAGATGGCGTATTACAGCACTCGTTCCTTTCCCTTGAAATTTCGTCGCGAGTTTCAAAACATTGTCACTGGCGACTTAATTAAGCATTTATGAGAATAGTTCAATAATTCATCGTAGCACATCTGATGATGGTCTTCCGAAACATGTAATGTTATGAATGAATCTGTTCACCTTGCCACATTTTTCAATACGTAAGTGTATGTATGTTATCTTTCCGGAATTTTTCTGCAAACAGAGGTTTTAAATTCCCTCCTCAGCGCTTACTAACTGCTGTTTTGCCTTGAAACTGATACGGCGTGCACCTCTTGAAATTTCGGCTGCATTTCCGTAAGTTATTTGGACTTTCTGTGTGTTTCTGCTAAGGATAACAAACTTCTGCGATCCCTTGACACTGTTTAAGGAGGACGTACATTGGTAAGATTGGACTAGCTATCAGGCGATCCAGATTTAAATTTCCATTTTCATAAAATGTTTATCGCTAATGCTTAGACGGCTCTTTTGAATGGGCACAGCTGATGCCTTACCCCCACACCCTCCACGTACTTGTCTGGAGTGTACCGTTGCACGGAAATGAAACGTGACAGATTAGCAGTTCATACAAGAAAAGAATAGAAACTTTTGAAAGCAATCCGATCGAACGGGGGACATAAAATTATGGCGCAACCTGACTAAAAGAATTGGTCGATAGCTGGAACACATGCAGAGACATCAAGGAATAATCAGCTTGTTATTGGATGGAAGTGTGTGCGGCATACAGACTGTAAAGGGAGTGGCTGACTAGAATAAGCAGTTTCTAGTGGACGTGGATTTCAATAATTACAGAGAAAGGAGGAGGTTTGTATAATACAGACTAGCTTGCAGAGCTGGGTCAAATCATTTTTCAGACTTATGCAAGATCCCTTCGTGATACTAAACCTCCACAGGTGTTCCTCAGGTTAACCACAAATACGTAGAAGGTGGTATAGGCGACGTATAGTACAACCGTCATTCATTCTCACTCGAAACTGCGAATACTAAGTTAACCCTTCCTGGATTACCTTAATAAACCTGTGCGTAGCACGTCCATCTACCTTTTTTATGTCCATCGTTGTGGCAGGAGGTCTGCGGACTGCATCCGTTCAGTACTCTGAGAAAATGAAACACCTGCGGCCGTTGTATTGTTGTCATTTAATGTGAAGTTGCCAGTTCCGGCACTTCAAAGCACCATCTTTACAACTAACAGTTGATGGTTGGAGAGTCGATATTACAGTTACAGGTAGTTTGCGTAAACCAGTTGTTGGGCATTGATGGATCGTACATATGAAAAAAGCCACTCCGTCTACAGTCCACAAGTCGCCCATCGGGACCATCCGACCGCCGTGCCATTCTCAGAGGAGGATGCGGAAAGGAGGAGCGTTATGATGGTATTCTTGACCGAAGCCGCTACTATTCGGTCGAGTAGCTCCTCAATTGGCATCACGAGACTGAGTGCACCCCGAAAAACGGAAACAGCGCATGGCGGCCTGGATGGTCACCCTTCCAAGAGCCGACAACGCCCGACAGTGCTTAACTTCGGTGATCTCACGGGAACCGGTATAGCCACTGCGCCAAGGCCGTTGCCGGATCGTACAGATGGAACATGATAACCCTTTCAGCCTCAGCTAAGTCCTGAACATGGTACACTGAAGCGCCGAAACCGGTAGCTACACAATAAATGACAACATAACGACGGCTGTAGGTGTATCATTTTCTTACAAATTACTTCTACTTGTTCTCTGTAGATATCTCCTTTATTTAGTCAGCAAAAACATCTCTTGTAGCCCATTGCTTCTGCTTAGAGATGGAAGCAGGCAACCTATGTGGCTATAATCTAGGACTGCAGGCAGCTAGTCAGTTTTAAATATATGCGTCGATGCCATTACGGTGCTTTTATTATTGAACACTGTAAAACAGTTAAGTAGTTGAACCAAGGTAAGAATGTAAAGGATAAAACACACATTACTGTGCAATAAAACCATCTTTGCCAGAACAGAATAACTATATAAATAACACCTACCCAAAAGTTGAATATGATCCACCACTAAAATTAAATTCCTCTCCCCATGTTTCACAGTGTTCACTCTACCTACCTGTCAACAGCTCCCTCTCCCCCCCCCCCCCCCCCCCCTCCACATACACAGACAGCTACGCATTTTCGCATCCGTACGCACACGCACACACGACATAAAATGCATCTGTCATATCCCACACAAACATGCCACGAAACACGTGAACACTACACAGCGGTACCAAAACGTAATGGCAGCGGAAAATCCCTGCTTGACGATCAGATCTTAGAAAATGCTCATGCAACGACAATGCGTCTTGAAACTTGGTGGCAGATTAAAACTCTGTGCCGGACGGAGACTCGAACTCGGGAGCTTTGCCTTTCGCGGGAAGTGCTCTACTGGCAGAAGTAAATCTGTGAGGACGGGGCGTGAGTCGTGCTTGGGTAGCTCAGATGGTAGAGCACCTGCCCAAGAAAGGCAAAAGTCCCGAGTTCGAGTCTCGGTCCGGCACGCAGTTTTAATCCGGTAGGAAGTTTCATATCAGCGCACAATTCGCTGCAGAGTGAAAATCTCATTCTGAAATAAGCGTCTTACCTCGACATTAACAAATAAAAACACTGTAACATAAAAAGACTAGGTAACTACGATAAATAACCCAATATCAAGCGAATTTCGGTCGGACATCCATAACAAACAGAAATAAAAAAACGTTTTGCTGTTTGGAGGTGACTAGCAATAATTTCTGTAACCAATAGCTTAATGTGAGGTGTATACACAAATTTACACCTAAACTTTGTTTCGGAATTTTTTATAAAACTAGAACCTTTAGACATATCGTAAATGAACATAGAACGGCTCAAGTCATTGATACATGTATCAACTCTGCACTACACTGAAGCGCTAAATATACTGGTATAGCCATGTGGGTTCAAATAGAGATATGTAAACAGGCAGAATACGGCACTGCAGTCGGCAACGCATATATAAGACAACAAATGCCTGACACAGTTGTAAAAAAAATGGCTCTGAGCACTATGGGACTCAATTGCTGTGGTCATGAGTCCCCTAGAACTTAGAACTACTTAAACGTAACTAACCTAAGGACATCACACACATCCATGCCTGAGGCAGGATTCGAACCTGCGACCGTAGCAGTCGCACGGTTCCGGACTGGGCGCCTAGAACCGCAAGACCACCTCGGCCGCCTCACAGTTGTAAGATCAGGTTATAAAGATCTGAGTGCGGCGTTATAGTCAGCGCACGAGCAATAACACACAGCATCTCCGAGGTAGCGATGAAGTGCGGTTTTCCCTTACGACCATTTCACGAGTGTCCCGGCTATCAGGAATCCGGAAAAAAACATCAGATCTCCGACATTGCTGCGACCGGAAAAAGATCCTGCCAGAACGGGACCAACGACGACTGCAGAGAATCCTTCAGCATGACAGAAGTGCAACTCTTCAACAAAGTGCCCCAGATTTCAATGCTGGGCCATCAAAAAGTATCTGCGTGAGAAACATTCAACGTAACATCATCGATATGGGCTTTGGGAGCCGAAGGCCCACTCGTGTATCCTTGATGACCGCACGACACAAAGCTTTACGCCTCGCCCAGGCCGTCAACACCGATATTGGACTGTTGATGAATGGAAACATGTTGCCTGGTGGGACGACTCTCGTTTCAAAGAGTATCGAGTGGATCGACGCGTACCGGTGTGGAAACAATCTCATGAATCCATGGATCCTACATATCAGCAGGGGACTTTTCAGGCTGGTGGACGCTCTGTAATGATGTAGGACGTGTGCAGTTGGAGTGGTATGGGGCCCCTCAGATGTCTAGACACGACTCTCACAGGTGACACATACGTAAACGTCTTGTCTGCACCCGCATCCATTCATCTCCATCGAGCATTCGACGGACTTCGCAATTCCATCAGAACAATGCGACACCCTACACGTCCGGAATTGCTACAGAGTGGCTCCAGAAACACTCTTCTGAGTTTAAACACTTGCCGCGGCCACCAAAGTCCCGAGATATTAATACCACTGAGCATATATGGTATGCCTTAGAAAGTGCTGTTCAAAAGAGATTTCCACCCCCTCGTCCTCTTAAGAATTTATGGACAGCCGAGCAAGATTCATGGTGTCAAATCCCTTCAGCACTGCTTCAGACGTCAGTCGAGTCCATGCCGCGTCGTGTTGCTGCACTTCTGCGTGGTCGCGTGGGCTTTGCACGGTATTAGGAAGGTGTACCAGTTTATTTTGCTCTTGAGTGTATCTGTAAATTAATGTAGAATACTTGACAATAATCAATGAGTTTACAAATGTAAATATTTCAACCGAAATAGTTTCTACAAGTCATTTCTTTAGAGGTGCAGAAAGAAAATAAACAAATAAATCCACTGAACATAGCACAAAAAGTACTGAAACATATCTGGGTGAAAACAAAACCACAAAACGGTGGCTTGCATAAGGCGGAATTCCTCTCCAGTTTTTGTTCTGCAACATTCACAAGATGGTTCGAAACAATTCATCGCCCAAGCTGATAAAAGTCGAGAGCATGGTTCAGATGACTAGAATGGAGAAGAGACTCTGATTACAACCTGTCGCCGCTGACCAGACTTGGACGCAGCAGAAATCTAGTGAGTACTTCGCACAGTCTCGTAGCTATTCGTATGTGATCGGTGCCTGGATCATTTTAACCTCTCTTCAGGTACAACGCGTTTCAGTCCTTATTTGGTGCTGTTGTATACTGTAATGCTGCTAATTACTTATGCTAGCCGCAGCGTCTCAACAAAACTTAGAAAATAAAATGGTGTCCTAAATACGAGTAACATCACATAGCTTCGAGAGCTATGTCAAATCGATCTCCTGATTGAAGTCCGCCCCCGTTAGCTGAGTGGTCAGAGCGGTGGAATGCCACTCCCAGGGGGCGCGGGTTCGATTCCCGACTGTGGCAAGAGATTTTCTCCGCTCAGGGCGTTGTGTTGTCCTCATCATCATTTCATCCCCATCTCCGACGAGTAAGTCGGCCAATGCGGCGTCGAATACAGTAAGTACTTGCCCTCGGCGACCGAACTTCCCCGAATTCCATTTCTGACTGAAGACAACAACAAAAACAGCCGCAAGCAGCACTGGCAGCAGTCCCGACATTCTGAAGATGTGCGGGGAATCTTCGCAGTAATTTATCTTGTAACGACACACTTTGTTCAGACCATAAGTTGTGTATGTTGATATCCAATAAGGGTGTCAATGACAATGTTGTAAATTCACAATCATCATAATAAATTGGTTTGTTTATATGCACTGCTCAACAAGATGAGGGGAAAGTGGGTGTAGTTTACAAAGCAAGCACTCTATAGATTCAGTGTACGTGACGCTATACTCGTATGTTGCGCAGTTGGCATCATCCACGGGCTTCCTTATATGTGTTCAGGAACATTGTAGGTCGTTTACAGCTTTTCCAGCTTATCGCTTAGTATTTAAGGTGGCCGCTTGTATAGTCTTGTTTACGATACTTATGTAGCTCTAGTGCAGATGGTGAGTGCATTATAGGCCACGTTACTGTCGTTTTGCTTTAAGCAATGAAGTTACCAGTGGCACTTTTTCAAAGCGAAAATTATGGTTAAAAATTAAACCGTAGCATAGCTCCACTTCTAGGCTGGGATATGAGTGTTTGGCTGGAAGTTGTCAAAGCTAATGAATATGCTATTTATATCAGCATTCCATACCTACATCTACGTCTGTGATACAAATCCTTATATCCCCACCGTAGTCATCAATTTTCAAGTTTTTAGTATGCCTGAAGACGTTAATACTAAGAGCATGCCTTCATTCTCGCGAAGGTCCCGTTACTAGGTCAGTTTGTGCTCTGCTAATGCTTTAGTGTTGTTAGTGACGTCAGACGTTGGTGACTGTCATGCGAACAATATAAGTTGTCCCGTTCGCAGGGGACGCTGGGAGCGTAAACGCGAGATGGCCGTCTAGTTTATGGACTGCTGACAGCGGCGCAGAGGTGTAGGGGGAAGGAAACACATCCTCCTTCTGGAAAGTCAAGCAGCACACTGGGATTGACAGTGCGTGGAAAGCGCCTACTGCAAAGCAATGCCTCGTTATAGTTCATCGTAGCAAAGTTTGGCAACTTGCGGAAGCGTTCCATACCAGCCCGAAGTTATAAGACGTCAACCCATTCCTTGGACCCCAGAAGAGGGCCTAGTTATACTGTGCATATAGTAACAGGGGCACTAATCCCCACCATGTTAATGATGTCAGCAGTCAGCACTCTCGCATCGGAAGTATTTGGACACCTGTCTGTGGTCGTTAATATGTAATGTGTTACCGCTCGCATTTATGTATGATTGAAGTCTGCTATGGACTCATTCAGTGAGACGCCTTAAAGTCTGCGTAGGAATTCGCATCGGAAGTGTTTGGACACCTGTCTGTGGTCGTTAATATGTAATGTGTTCACCGCTCGCATTTATGTATGATTGAAGTCTGCTATGGACTCATTCAGTGAGGCGCCTTAAAGTCTGCGTAGGAATTTAAAATGGTCCAAGTGGTTCTAACCACTATCGGACTTAACATCTGAGGTCATTAGAACTACGTAAACCTAACTAACCTAAGGACATCACACACATCCATGCCCGAGGCAGGATTCGAACCTGCGACCGTAGCAGTCGCGCGGATCCGGACTGAAGCGCCTAGGACCGCTCCGCCACCGCGGCCGGCACCCATTCTTCCTCAAGAGCCTTAAAGTCTTGAGTGAAGTCCACGTTCTGATTAATCCCAGAAGCATTCCGATCAGATCGGGACTCTGGAAGGGCTACTCCGTTCAAGGACTGTTCCTGTCCACAAACCATCCTCCTTTCCATCAGGACAGCCAATGTCACTGTCATTTCAATCTTCTCCTTTTTTTTACCCCTTCTCCTTCTGATAATGCAGAACATTCCTTTACAGTTGTTAAGCTAATCTATATTATCCTAAATCGGTTTTATTGTCACTATTTATTATTAGCGAATGTCCACATTGAACGATAAGCAGGTTATTTCCAATCTTACTTAAAGTTCTTCTTATTTTCCCAGTATTTCTTCATTTTGTCCCCGATGGCCTTCTTTGTTCCTTCAGTCCACTTTGGTCTGTATGATTTTGGTTTCATCTCTGTAATAAACTTCCACCCATCAATTTTGCTTCTGAATGTATCCCTGTCTGATGTGTCTGTTATGTCAATTTTTGCTTTTGTCAAATCTTTCTTAACTTCAGTTACCCAAGATATCGATGCTTTTAGGGGTGTCACATAGTCCATTAGACGTTTAGTTAGTCTCTTTATAGATAATCTGTGTAGGTGTCCAAAGAATTTCATTCGTCTCTTTATGATGTCAGTGTCGATGTTTGATACTTTTCCTGTTGTCTTGATTCCCGCGCCCGGGTTCCCGGGTACAATTCCCGGCGGGGTCAGGGATTTTCTCTGCCTCGTGATGGCTGGGTGTTGTGTGCTGTCCTTAGGTTAGTTAGGTTTAAGTAGTTCTACGTTCTATGGGACTGATAACCATAGATGTTAAGTCCCATAGCGCTCAGAGCCATTTGAACCATTTTGTTGTCTTGATGGTTTGCAGTCTGTATCTATCTTGTGTGTATCCTGGTCCCAGAAATTTTCTAATAACCCCTCCCACTACGTCCTTAATTTCTTGTTTTCGATTCAATGAAAGTGTTTCACTTGCATATGTGACTCTTGGTTTCCTACATCTACATGATGCTCTGCAAATCACATTTAAGTGCCTCGCAGAGAGTTCATCAACCCATCTCCACAATGCTATGTTACTCCAATCTCGTATAGCGTGCCAAAAGAACCCGTGCGAGCTCTGATCTCCCTTATTTTATTTGATTACTGTGTTGTAGTGTCTGATTTCAGCACCTTTTGACAGGCATTTTTTGTGACACAAATTTGAAACAAGTCCGCACGCTTTCTTGATTTTCTGCATTCTGTTTTCCTGTACTATTTTTTCAAGTCCTGTTGCTTCCGTAGTCTGTCGGAGGTACTTAAAGTGTTTGACTTTAATCGTCTCTCAGAATTTGATTCGTCATGTTGGTACAATCAACCATCTCCTCTACTGTAGACGGTACACAATGCTGGAAAATATTTTCATATTCTTTCCATATAGCGTTTTCTTAAGGGCAGTAGGGTGACCTCACCCTACACACGGCCCGCATCTCGTGGTCGTGCGGTAGCGTTCTCGCTTCCCACGCCGGGATTCCCGGGTTCGATTCCCGGCGGGGTCAGGGATTTTCTCTGCCTCGTGATGGCTGGGTGTTGTGTGGTGTCCTTAGGTTAGGTTTAAGTAGTTTTACGTTCTAGGGGACTGATAACCATAGATGTTAAGTCCCATAGTGCTCAGAGCCATTTGAGCTCTACACACGAGAAACACTCCCGTATCATAACACTATCTTTACTGTACTTCACTACTGCCACTAGACACCACGGCAGCTAGCGTTTTTCAGGTATTCGCCTAACCAAACCCTTCCATCGGACTGGTGCAGGTTACAGCGTGAGTCATCACTCCAAATCACATGTTTCCAGTCATCCACAGTCTTCCAATGTCCATTGGCCTCTCTCCTCACCACCTCAAGCGTCGCTTAGCAGTGAATACAGAAATGCGTGGCTTATGAGAAGCTGGTCGACCACTCTCCCTACAGACAATCATTTTTCTAGATGGATTTACGGTAGCACTTCCGAAATCACGAGCCATTCCTTCCTCTGATTTTCTGCGATTTTTTTAAAACCATATCCGCAACGCTTGACAGTCCCCATGCATGAGTACATGAGATATTCCTGGTCTCTGTTTAGCTGTGGATGTCTGAAATGTGCAAACTCTTGGATCTTTGCTTGTGTGAGCGTACAATGCTGGGCTCTGTAGTGGAAAGTCCTATCTGCCTGCCATAGTTCCGTGCCCATCACAGAACCGATATGCTAATTGGCATCAGTCTTATACTGCCTTTACGCAGCAAATTGCTAATCACAGAAACTGAAAGCGCTCTGTGTTTCCAAAATCATTGAACATAGATGAGGGCAATTCTCGTCAATCGTTTTGCATGAAAATTAATGAGATTTACTACCACACACAAATTCAATCGTATACTTTCCAAGATGCTACTCCAGGCGGGTGTAAAAATGAACGTGCGCAACGGAAAATAATAAAAGCTAAAATGAAGATTTGGCCCTGTCTGACTACCCCCCGAAAGCGGACCTTAGAATCCCTTAATTCTATAAATTACAATCTGAACACAAATTAATAATGAAGGCAATTAATACTACTAAATGATAAACGTTGTTCCTGCTTATGTATTTATTGTAGATTAAAAAACCCTTTATATTACAAAGTTCACATTTCGTAAGTAAAACTGCTAATCAATGGCCCAGCTCTTCCCCTTATTATGACTGCACGATCTAATTTCAGTAACGAGAATTTACTGACATCATCTACGTCCCAAACACTAGAAGACACTAGTTTCAAAGATGATCTATGGTGGTGTGGTACCTCCGTGAAAATAAACTAACGTGATCACAGCTGTTTGCCTTTGATAGTCCTAATAAGCCAAGGCAATTTGCGATATCACCGTATGTACTGCGTCCGGTGCATCGAAATGATGGTTCTCGTACTCGTCTGCGACGATGGAAGAACTCCAGCCACAAGTAAACTCTTTCAAACACTAGAACGGCAGAAGGCGGTCCTCTGACTATGTCTTCTCCCCTCTGTGTTCTACAGACGAGAAACGCGAACTCCCCCCACAAGGACGCAGTTCAGATAACGTCACAACGTAAGTATAGGCAGAGGAAGTACTCTCAATTACTGAACGCTGCGTACTCAACGACGACTTCCAACCTGGAGGTGAAGCCCAGAATCGTATAGCTTCGAAATAGTACACTGCCTAACTGTTCTAACTGTAAACTCTCCTGAGAGCAGCTAGCCAGTGTGCCCGAGCGGTTCTAGGCGCTTCAGCCTGGAACCGCGGAACCGCTACGGGCGCAGATTCGAATCCTGCCTCGGGCATGGTTGTTTGTGATGTCCTTAGGTCAGTTAGGTTTAAGTAGTTCTAAGTTCTAGAGGACTGATGTTAAGTCCCACAGGGCTCAGGGCCATTTGAACCATTTTGAAGCCGATCCAGGTAGATGGACAGATTGTTTTTAAGGATAGTGGGGGACCAATACGGCCCGCCGCAAAACCACTAACCATGTAATTTCCTTCGGCACAGTTAAGTAAATCTGCCAGTTTTATTCATTATCACAAAGTGACACGTGTGACGAAGCGTCATGTGTGACGGTACTGTCACGTGTTCCTTCGTTTTTCCATTTCACAGTCACTTCACCTGAAGTCGACTTGGGCACGATCTGAAGTGTTGCAATTGTAAGTAGGCTGTTTAGGTTTTTTTATTGGTAACGCCGCCGCCACGTAGCGCTCTGTATAAAAATCACTGGCTGTGCCGTGTGCAGTCTGTGGCTGGTTTGCATTGTTGTCTGCCATTGTAGTGTTGAGCAGCGGCAGCTGGATGCTAACAGCGCGTAGCGTTGCGCAGTTGGAGGTGAGCCGCCAGCAGTGGTGGACGTGGGAAGAGAGATAGCGGAGTTTTGAAATTTGTAAGAGTTGGTGTCATGAACTGATATATATATTATGACTATAAAGGTAAATACATTGTTTGTTCTCTATTAAAATTTTTCATTTGCTAACTGTGCCTATCAGTAGTTAGTGACTTCCGTAGTTTGAATGTTTTAGTTAGCTGGCAGTAGTGGCGCTCGCTGTATTGCAGTAGTTCGAGTAACGAAGATTTTTGTGAGGTAAGTGATTTGTGAAACATATAGGTTAATGTTAGTCGAGGCCATTCTCTTGTAGGGATTATTGAAAGTCATATTGCGTTGCGCTAAAAACTATTGTGTGTCAGTTTAAGCACAGTCGTGTATAAATTTTTCTAAGGGGACGTTTCACAATATGTCTGAGGATTATGTTACTTAGGTGAAATCCAGTGACCAGTCAATGTTGGAAATCAGCGAGCTCTCCTGATCAACCAATTCTACGGTTAATACTTCTTTATTGATAACGTAATACTCTTCACCTCTTATGAGATAGGCGGGTCCACTCCTGTCACATCTCCCGCTCAGTTTCGCGTTACGTAAGGTGTTCGAATACTTTTTACCAGATAGCATGTCAGCGAGGTATCGTGTTGTTTACTAAACCCGAACGTTTTCTTCGAGACAGTAGCTGGACATGCAGCGTAAGTACGTCAGGTATGAATGTATTGCAGTGTCCCATTCTGTACCAACTGCGACCTAGTACGTATAAAATTCGCAAGTTTCTTAAGGCTACCGACTTGGAAAGATGGTCGAGTTGGGCAGGTGACTGCGGAATCGTGTCCGTCGACCAGCTGTTCGTTTCGGCCGCGTGCGGCTCTTCTTCAGCCCCTTGCGGCGCACAGGGTCACGCGACCTTCCGGCTCCACGGTCGGAAAGGGAGGCTCCGATAAAATATTCACGCCGTCGGCGCGATCGACTGCGCAGCTCCGGGTCGATAGCGACAGTCGACAGCAGGCAGACGCTCCCGGAGATGGTCGAGGGACCGACTGACCGCCACACACCGGCTGTAGGCGGAAATCACGCTGTGCGGTGTGGGCGAACAGAGGACCAAGACGGCGGAGTATTGCCGACAGCTCGGTTACAACCACTCACTCCAGAAGATTTTTCCTGTCACTTAAGTCCAGAACATTTGAAAGAACTTCCATTCATCGCTGAAGAAACTCTAGAATAGTACGAAATTAAGTAGGTGGGACCTCGACATTATACAATGATTGGCAGAAACAAGGGAAGGTAACACAGTAGAAGACGGATGCATAGTTTCGAGAGATGCAGTAACAGATGCAAACAGAACACAGCATGCTGTCCTCATTGGAAACGCCTACAGACTTTAAAGTAACCTCTTGCGTGCCTCAGGGGAGTGTTATGGGACCATTGCTTTTCACAATATATACATAAATGACCTAGTAGATAGTGTTGCAATTTGCATGCGGCTTTTCGCGGATGTTGCTGTAGTATACAGAGAAGTTGCAGTATTAGAAAATTGTAGCGAAATGCAGGAAGATCTGTAGCGGATAGGCAGGGAGTGTCAACTGACCCTTAACATAGACAAATGTAATGTATTGCGAATTCATAGAAAGAAGGATCCTATATTGTACGATTATATGATAGCCGAAGAAACACTGGTAGCAGTTACTTCTGTAAAGGATCTGGGAGTATGCGTGCGGAATGATTTGAAGTTGAATGATCATATAAAATTAATTGTTGGTAAGGCGGGTCCGAGGTTGAGATTCATTGGGAGAGTCCTCAGAAAATGTAATCCATCAACAAAGGACGTGGCTTACAAAACACTCGTTCTACCTATACTTGAGTATTGCTCATCAGTGTGGGATCCATACCAGATCGGGTTGACGGAGGAGATAGAGAAGAGCCAAAGAAGAGCCGCGCGTTTCGTCACAGGGTTATTTGGTAACCGTGATAGCGTTACGGAGATGTTTAGCAAACTCAAATGGCAGACTCTGCAAGACAGGCCCTCAGCATCGCAGTGTAGCTTGCTCGCCAGGTTTCGAGAGGTTGCGTTTCTGGACGAGGTATCGAATATATTGCTTCCCCCTACTTATACCTCCCGAGGAGATCACGAATGTAAAATTAGTGAAATTCGAGCGCGCTAGGAGGCTTTCCGGCAGTCGTTCTTCCCGCGAACCATACGCGACTGGAACAGGAAAGGGAGGTAATAACAGTGGCACGTTAAATGCCCACCGCCACACACCGTTGGGTGGGGTGTAGAGTATAAATGTAGATGTAGATGTAGAAGTAATACACGTTACGATATACACGTTACGAAACAAATAAAAAAAATGACGCACAAAGAAAGAGTTCTCCGAATGGATCAGAAACCTGGTTAAATTAATGCACATGTACAGACAAACAACTTACTACAAGCTGTAGAAAGTAACGATATGTGCGGGCGGGCATTATCTTGCTGCAAAGCCCAGGATGGCTTGCTATGAAGGGCAACTACCCCGGGGTGTAGAACATCGCCGATCTACCGCTGTGTTGTAAGGATGACATGGACGACAACCAAAGAGGTCCTGCTATGAAATGAAATGACATCCCAGACCATCACTTTTGGCTTGGAAACTCACCGCTGCCCGGGACATCTCCATTGAAGTCTTCGCTGGTCATCCGGGCTCAGCTTGAGGCGGGAATCAACAATGAGGACAATTCTCCTCCAGTCAGTGAGATTCCAGGCCAAAGACGTGACTCGAGTATAGGCAGATAAAGAGGGCCCAGTAGAAATTTTTTGCTACATACGAGATCGTGAATTTAACCGACTAAAGGAGCAAAATACAAATCTTCACGAAATGAAGAAATCAAAAGTTAAAAAGTACGTCTGGAAATTGAGACTAACAGAAAGATCAAAACAACAGAGCAGGAAAGCCCAGAAGAAAACACAAAGTTCTAGAAGGGCGCATTACCAAAAATTGCTCTGAGCGCTACGGGACTCAACTGCTGTGGTCATTAGTCCCCTAGAACTTAGAACTACTTAAACTTAACCAACCTAAGGACATCACACACATCCAAGCCCGAGGCAGGATTCAAACCTGCGACCGTAGTAGTCGCACGGTTCCGGAAAACGCGCCTAGAACCGCGAGACCACCGCGGCCGGCTGACGCATTACCGTTAGAAAGAAGTTTCATGAATATAGGAAAATTAAAGAGACATATAGATAAATGGGATCAGATGGCAAGCAGGTAATAAATAATCAACTAAAAACTGAAGCCGGCAGGGTGGCCGAGCGGTTCTAGGCACTACAGTCTACAACCGCACGACCGCTACGGTCGCAGGTTCGAATCCTGTCTCGGGCATGGATGTGTGATGTCCTTAGGTTAGTTCGGTTTAAGTAGTTCTGAGTTCTAGGGGACTGATGGCCTCAGCAGACAGGTCCCATAGTGCTCAGAGCCATTTGAACCATTTTTGAAAACTGAAAGGTGGAAGGATTATATAGAATTGGTATACAAGGGAAATGAACTTGTAGATAATATTATTGATAGGGAGTAGGAAATAAATAAAGACTGCACCACGGATGAGAAACTGCGCTATAAATTTGAGAGAGCACCGAAAATATCAAAGTGGAAACGAGTCCCCTGGAGGAGACGGCATGCCCTCACAATTATTAAGATCCCTGGAAGAGCCAACCAAGTGAAAATTACTCTATATCGTGTGAAAAATTTATAAGACAATGCAAATATCCTCAGACATAAAAAAGAATGTAATAACTAATTACAAAGAAGGCTGGTACTTGCAGATGCGAATATTAGCGAGGTATCTGTTTAACAAGTAATGGTTAATAAAAAGGGGGGGGGGGGGTTCAAATGGGTCTGAGCAGAATACATCTGAGGTCATCAGTCCCCTAGAACTTAGAACTACTTAAACCTAACTAACCTAAGGACATCACACATTTCCATGCCCGAGGCGGGATTCGAACTTGCGACCGTAGCAGTTGCGAGGTTCCGGACTGAAGCTTCTAGAACCGCTCGGCCGCAGCGCCCGGCAAGTAATGTTACTGATGAGTCTTATTGACAGGCGAATGGAAAAAATGATAGCAGCCGACAGTGGGAAAGATCACTTCGGGTTTCGGAAAAATGTGCAATGCAATTCTGATACTGCGGCTTATTTTAGAACATTTTGAAACCCCCGATTCCTTAAAGAATCGAAATCACATACACAAAACAGTTTCAAACGTCTATCGCTTTACAAACGAGTGAATGTGGTAAAATTTTCATGTTAAGCATGTAAACTGGGGAAAGCTTAGGAAAGCTTTCAAATTGCGTTTAAAATTAAATTAGAAGTCGCTGAATGCTATCATTATGAAACACTGCATTAATGGCGCTCCATTTAAGGGAAAAGCTAATTTAGCACGTGTCTATATGTCTATGAGAAAATCTCTGTAGAACTGTGGATCGTACGATGATATACTTTCGTACGTGCATTCAGTAATACATGTATGTACTGCCTGCAAACTCCGTTGCGAATGGAGTCATCAGTAAGGTGATAGTAAATTAAAACGTAATGTTTGATACTGAAGTTCGAATGCATGAAAAGTAAAAATATAGCAGTGGATAAACTTTTTTTTATTTCATTATTCTGTTAGCGGTATTAGTGAACAAAAGCTTCGTAAAGTTCTGTGTAACGTTTTTTTTAGAAATGTTAAAGTGCTCTCATTCTCAAATACTGGTGAATGAAGTCCGCGTTTTCGCGCGCCGCCAATTACACAGATTCAAGCCAAACACACAATTTCTAACTCTAGTACTTGTCTTATTGTGTTAAAGTTTCTGACTTAATATTATACGACTTCATAAGTAGGTTAGTTTATATTTTCAGATTCTGTCAATAACTACGCGAAATATTGAAAATCGACCTATAGCTGCGTTTGGAAGGCGTCAGATAGGCAACCTGCTGCCGTTACTGATCTCCAGGTTCCACGGATGACCGCGGATTAGGGCAGACAGCGGTAACAAGCACGGCCCACATAGCAAACAGCGGCTGTTGAATTTAAGTTTTTCAATATCGCCTCAAGTCGCGCGCAGTGTGCTGTATTGAGTGTTTTCGCTTTTTAATTTAATAAAAGCATCAACGTAAACCCTGGAATTTAGGACTGTAAAATGTACTACACAACAAAGTGTGACTATAAACAATTTTACAATAATATTGAAGAAAGTACTGCACTTACAATACGGTAACTTATGTGTAAAGTGCAGTAGTTCGTTTATTAGACTGCTGGCACCAGAAATCAAGATTGGTGTACAAAAGTGGCTGCAACGTTATTGGTGATGTCTATTCAAAGATAACGTATTGTTCTTATTGAATGAGATACGACCCTATATATAGTACACTCATTAGTCCGAGTCTACCTCACAAAAAACCACTGCATTTCACTTACTACAATAATACATCAAAATCGAAATATCGTAAACTACTATCTTTTGTTACGAAATAACTTTATCTCGCTCAAATAACAATACTACATTATCTTTGGCTATAAAATGCCTAGGACGTTGCAGCTACTGTTGTACAGCCGACTTAATCTCGAACGCCAGCAACGTAATCCGCCTGCTGTTGTACTTTAAACGTATCTTACCTTATTGCAAATTGAATATGTCCTTCACTATCAGTGTACAGTTCCATATTGTCACACACTGTTGTATATTCCACATTGTGAATTCCCGAATTTCTGTTGATGCTCTTCAATTTCAAGGGAGAAACTCGTCAATCAAACGTACTGATTACGACTTGTAGCTGCCCTGAAAAATTTAAGGTATATAAAAAAAAAAGAAACCTTACTGTTATGCCAGAGCCAAGGTAGCCCTTGAGGGCCGGCAACCCATATTACACCACAGAGGACGGGGTTGTCTATGTCCAAGGCGTACCAAAAACACCTTGGTAACTAAACACCTAAACACCGGCTATTAACATACATGATAATAGAAACAGACATTCCGAGCACTACTGCGTGCAGGACGAGCTCTAACCAAGGCCGGCAGGAAGTATCACTACGCCAGAACCTGATTGGCTGGAGAACCAGCCCCGATGTTCATTTCACTCCGGATCCCGACTTCGTGGATTTCGACCGCTGATGATTACGTCTTCGCCTCTGAATTGGACTTTCACTAGTGTGTGTATGTTACCACGAACCTTTGTTTCCCTCAGTTAGGAGCCCTCCACTGGCATCGTTATTGTTACCTTGTAAACTCATATAAATAAAAGTTGTGTAGCTGAAAAATTGAGAATTGTCAGTCACAAGACCTACGTTTATGGCATTTGTAGATATACATAAATGTTTTTGGCATTGCTGACTCGGAAACAAAATTAACGTCGCTGAAGGTAAAAAAGATAAGATAAAGGGACATACAGGTTATCTATAAATTGTCCAGAAACCATATTTTCGTAGGACTCGAACGACCTGAAGCGGAAGCAGTAGTTGAGAAGAGATATGATGCTGGTTTATAGCAAATACCCGACGTTTTTTCAGTCTGTTCCTTGAGGAAAGTAGTTACGGAAACGGTGTCTATATTTTAAACGGGGATAAAAATTCAAAGAGAAGTAACAAAAAGTTTGAGGTCTGCAGATGAGTTGCAAGTCCGTTAGATATGGCCAAGCGCTTGTAACAGCAGTTGTATGGCGTGGTTAGTGCTCTGGAAAGAGGTTATGAAATGAATACCTACAAAAGTGAGATAAGGGCAACGGAATGGGGTCAAATTGCACATCAAGCGATTGGAGAGAAAGAGATTAGAAAATGAGACACTATAAGTGGTAAATGAGATTATTTATTGAGGCGTAAAATATTTCACGATGGCAAAAACAAAGATGATTTAAACTGAACATTGCAAACAGAAAAAGAAGATTGTTTGATAAACAAAAGTTTTTTGAGGCTTAACTGCTCCGTACTGAGATGTGCCTTGTGTGATTGCGTTGCTTAAATATCTCTTGAGATCGTGTTCTTTTTATTTTTCGTATTTTACTCATCAAGCTTTCTGTTCCCTGAATTTGTTTTAGTATATGTGCAAATGCAGACCGCGAAATCCTGTCACGGTCAAGATACACTATGTAATCGAAAGTATCCCGACACCCCCAAAAAAAAAATTTCATATTAGGTGCATTCTGCTGCCACCTACTGCCAGGTACTCTACATCAGAGACCTCATTAGACATGGTGAGAGAGCAGAATGGGGCACTCTCCGGAACTCACGGACTTCGAACGTGGTCAGGTGACTGGGTGTAACTTGTGTCATACGTCTGTATGCGAGATTTCCACACTCCTGAACATCCCTAGGTCCACTGTTTCGAATGTGATAGTGAAGTGGAAACCTGAAGGGACACGTACAGCACAAAAGCGTATAGGCCGACTGTTGATTGACAGAGATATGATGCTGGTTTATAGCAAATACCCGACGTTTTTTCAGTCTGTTCCTTGAGGAAAGTAGTTACGGAAACGGTGTCTATATTTTAAACGGGGATAAAAATTCAAAGAGAAGTAACAAAAAGTTTGAGGTCTGCAGATGAGTTGCAAGTCCGTTAGATATGGCCAAGCGCTTGTAACAGCAGTTGTATGGCGTGGTTAGTGCTCTGGAAAGAGGTTATGAAATGAATACCTACAAAAGTGAGATAAGGGCAACGGAATGGGGTCAAATTGCACATCAAGCGATTGGAGAGAAAGAGATTAGAAAATGAGACACTATAAGTGGTAAATGAGATTATTTATTGAGGCGTAAAATATTTCACGATGGCAAAAACAAAGATGATTTAAACTGAACATTGCAAACAGAAAAAGAAGATTGTTTGATAAACAAAAGTTTTTTGAGGCTTAACTGCTCCGTACTGAGATGTGCCTTGTGTGATTGCGTTGCTTAAATATCTCTTGAGATCGTGTTCTTTTTATTTTTCGTATTTTACTCATCAAGCTTTCTGTTCCCTGAATTTGTTTTAGTATATGTGCAAATGCAGACCGCGAAATCCTGTCACGGTCAAGATACACTATGTAATCGAAAGTATCCCGACACCCCCAAAAAAAAAATTTCATATTAGGTGCATTCTGCTGCCACCTACTGCCAGGTACTCTACATCAGAGACCTCATTAGACATGGTGAGAGAGCAGAATGGGGCACTCTCCGGAACTCACGGACTTCGAACGTGGTCAGGTGACTGGGTGTAACTTGTGTCATACGTCTGTATGCGAGATTTCCACACTCCTGAACATCCCTAGGTCCACTGTTTCGAATGTGATAGTGAAGTGGAAACCTGAAGGGACACGTACAGCACAAAAGCGTATAGGCCGACTGTTGATTGACAGAGATATGATGCTGGTTTATAGCAAATACCCGACGTTTTTTCAGTCTGTTCCTTGAGGAAAGTAGTTACGGAAACGGTGTCTATATTTTAAACGGGGATAAAAATTCAAAGAGAAGTAACAAAAAGTTTGAGGTCTGCAGATGAGTTGCAAGTCCGTTAGATATGGCCAAGCGCTTGTAACAGCAGTTGTATGGCGTGGTTAGTGCTCTGGAAAGAGGTTATGAAATGAATACCTACAAAAGTGAGATAAGGGCAACGGAATGGGGTCAAATTGCACATCAAGCGATTGGAGAGAAAGAGATTAGAAAATGAGACACTATAAGTGGTAAATGAGATTATTTATTGAGGCGTAAAATATTTCACGATGGCAAAAACAAAGATGATTTAAACTGAACATTGCAAACAGAAAAAGAAGATTGTTTGATAAACAAAAGTTTTTTGAGGCTTAACTGCTCCGTACTGAGATGTGCCTTGTGTGATTGCGTTGCTTAAATATCTCTTGAGATCGTGTTCTTTTTATTTTTCGTATTTTACTCATCAAGCTTTCTGTTCCCTGAATTTGTTTTAGTATATGTGCAAATGCAGACCGCGAAATCCTGTCACGGTCAAGATACACTATGTAATCGAAAGTATCCCGACACCCCCAAAAAAAAAATTTCATATTAGGTGCATTCTGCTGCCACCTACTGCCAGGTACTCTACATCAGAGACCTCATTAGACATGGTGAGAGAGCAGAATGGGGCACTCTCCGGAACTCACGGACTTCGAACGTGGTCAGGTGACTGGGTGTAACTTGTGTCATACGTCTGTATGCGAGATTTCCACACTCCTGAACATCCCTAGGTCCACTGTTTCGAATGTGATAGTGAAGTGGAAACCTGAAGGGACACGTACAGCACAAAAGCGTATAGGCCGACTGTTGATTGACAGTGACTGCCGACAACTGAAGAGAGTCGTAATGTGTAATAGGCAGACATCTATCCAGACCATCACACAGGAATTCCAAACTGCATCAGGATCCACTGCAAGTACTATAACAGTTAGGCGGGAGGTGAGAAAACTTGAATACCATGGTCGAGAGGCTGCTCATAAGCTACACATCACACCGGTAAATGCCAAACGACGCCTCGCTTGGTGTAAGGAGCGACTGAACAGTAGAAGAACTTTGTGTTGAGTGACGAATCACGGTACACAATGAGGCGATCCGATGACAGGGTGTGGGCATGGCGAATGTCCGGTGAACGTCATCTGTCAGCGTGTGTAGCGCCAACAGTAAAATTCGGAGGCGGTGGTGTTATGGTGTGGTCCTGTTTTTCATGAAGGGGGTTTACACCCCTTGTCGTTTTGCGTGGCACTATCACACCACAGGCCTACACTGATGTTTTAAGCACCTTCTTGCTTCCCACTGTTGTAGAGCAATTCGGGGACGGTGATTGCATCTTTCAACACGATCAAGCACCTGTTCATAATGCATTGCCTGTGGCGGAAAGGTTTCACGACAGTAGCATCCCTGAAATGGACTGGCCTGCACAGAGTCCTCACCTGAATCCTATAGAACACCTCTGGGATATTTTGGATCGCCGATTTCGTGCCACGCCTCACCGACCGACATCGATACCTCTTCTCAATGCAGCACTCCGTGAAGAATGGGTTGCCATTCCCTAGAATCCTTCCATCACCTGAATGAACGTATGCCTGAGAGACTGGAAGCTGTCATCAAGACTAAGGGTGGACCAACTCCATACTGAATTCCGGAATTACCGATGGAGGGCGTCACGAACTTTTAAGTCTCTTTCAACCAGGTGTCCGTATACTTTTGATTACATAGTGTGCCTTTCAGCGCCCAATCGCACCATTGCTGTAACAAAAAAAAGCACAAGTCATTACCCTTTTCAAGAAGGGCCGTCGAACATACGCACAGCGCTTTAAGACTGTACATATGACGTAGGTCTGCTGTAGATTCTGAAACATGTTGTATGCTCGGGTATTAGACATTTTTGGAGACAGGAAAACTCCTCTGTAGGAATCAACACGTGTTCCGAAATCAACTATCATGCGAAAACCAGCTCGCTCTACTCGTCCACGAGACCCAGAAAGCAGTAGACACAGATGCGCAGGTAGATGACGCGTTCCTTGGGGTAACATACGCATCCGATACAGTTCCGCGCTACCACCGAAGGAACAGGATACGGGTGTATGGGATGTCAGACCAACTGCATTACTGGACTGAAGACTTTCTAGCAAACAAAACACAGCATGTCATTCTCAAAGGAGCGAAGTATTCAGACGCAAAAGAGACTTCGTGCGTTCCCCAAGTGCTCCTTATAGGACCATAGCATCTCATGATGTATATGAATGACTTAGCAGACAACATTATAAGTTCAATGAGGCTTTTCGCGGATGATACGGTTGGCTACGAAGAAGTCACGGCTGTAGGAAAGTTTTGCTAAAGGCAGGAACAACAACAAAGTGGCAATTGGCCTTCAACATACAGAAATGTGACTTACTGCGTATACATAGTCAGCAACACCCACTATCGTGTAATTACACGATTTCAGACCAGTGAATATTGCTCGTTATTCAGGGAACCACATCAAACGGTACTGATAAAGGCAGCAGATAATATCCAAGTAAGAGCAGCACGCAAGTCTCCCGTACGGTGTGTGGCGGAGGGTGCCCTTTACCACACTTATCATTTCCTTTCCTGTTCCACTCGCAAAGAGAGCCAGGGATGAACGACTGCCTGTATGCCGCCGCATGTGTCTTAATTTCTCCTCTCTTGTCTTCGTGGTCATTACATACAATGTAGGTTGGCGGCAGTACAATAGTACGGCAGTCAGCTTGAGATGCCGGTTCTCTAAATCTTGTCAATGATGGAAAGTCACCTTCCCTCCAGTGATTCCCATTTCAGTTGCCGACGCATCTCCGTACGCTTACGTGTTATTCGAACCTACCGGTAACAAATTTGGCAGCCCACCTCTGAATTGCTTCGCTGTCGTTGTTAATCCGACCTGGTACGGATCCCAAACACTCGAGCAGTACTCTAAAATAGGTCGCACCAGCGTCCTATAGGCGGTGTCATAAAAACGTTCCATTCCCATCTGACACAAAACGGACCACAGCTGTTGTAGCTCGTCGTTAATATCCTGGATACTGGCACTGACGAGAAGTTGACGTCCAAGGTGGTGTCTCACACGTGTTCCATCGTGGACACATCTGGGGATCTCACTGGCAATGGGAGTACCTCAACATCACCAAGACAGTTCATAGAGACACGTGACATATCATGGTGAGCGTTATCCTGTTGGAAAACGGCACCACGATACCTAGGTTTAAGAGGTAATGCCTCACGCTGCAGGATATGCATGGCGTACCGTTGCGTCGTTCCTTCAATCGCCACCAGCTGTGGCCTGAAGTAATACGCGACGCCTCTCCACACCGCGACGTTAGGAGTAACATCGCCGTGTCTTTCCAAAACAGTGCATGATTTGAACGTCTACCCACATCGCCAGTATCCTCATTAGCAAGTGTTTAGTCTGCTAATTCATAGGTGATCACAGTGCGGTGTCGTTCACCAGCTTTCCATGTATCCCAGTCACGGCACCATTCAAAATGCAGCCTTTGCATTGAGTGTTAAGGTCGGAATATGCAGCGAGCACTAATTCCCAAACCCGGCTGCTACTAAGTCTTTGACCTGTGGTACGGGATGAGACAGAAAACTGCAGCGAGGCCATTGCTTGTTCTCAGATGACAGGCACCTAAGTAAAGCGGTTACGATATGATCGGTGCGGCGAACACACCAGGGTCGTCGAGAGCACTAACGTGCGGATTACCGACGAGGTCCATTGTGCTGGCCAACACGGATGTGGTTTTTAGGCGGTTTTCCACATCCCAATAGGTGAAAATCGGGCTGGTCCCCACGTTCCGCCTCTGTTACACGTCTCACAGCTATCTGAACACATCCAGACTATTACCTTGATTACACTAGATGCAGACAGTTGGTATAATTCCTTCCTGGAGGGTACGAGGGTACGAGGGTGGTGACAGGAAGGGCATTCAGCCATCCCTTACAATTAACATGCCACATCCAATTAACCAGCAGATTCCGCATATCAGTTTTAGTTGCTCTTTCCCGTTATTTATTATTTATAATTACAAGCTGAATGTAACAAATGCTACAAAGCCTTAAAACTCCTACATTCATTTAGAAACACCCAGTGTTTTACCGAAGAAATCTGCTCGTCGGTTTTTGTCACATTGTACTGAACGGAATGGACAGTGTCTTGAAAAGAGGATATATGACGAACATCAACAAAAGCAAAACGAGGATAATGGAATGTAGCCGAATTAAATCGGCTGATGCTGCGGGAATTAGATTAGGAAATGAGACACTTAAAGTAGTAAATGAGTTTAGTTGTTTGGGGAGCAAAATAACTGATGATGGTCAAAGTAGGGAGGGTATAAAATGTAGACTGGCAAAGGCAACGAATGCGTTTCTGAATAAATTTGTTAACATCGAGTATAGATATAAATGTCAGGAAGGCGTTTCTGAAAGTATTTGTATGGAGTGTAGCCATGTATGGGAGTGAAACATGGACGATAAATAGTTTGGACAAGAAGAGAATAGAAGCTTTCGAAATGTGGTGCTACAGAAGAATGCTGAAGATTAAATGGGTAGATCACACAACTAATGAGGAGGTATTGAATAGAATTGGGGAGAAGAGAATCTTGAGGCACAAATTGACTAGAAGAAGGGATCGGTTTGTAGTACATGTTCTGAGGCATCAAGGGATCACAAATTTAGCATTGGGGGGGGGGGGGGGGGCAGCGTGGAGGGTAAAAATCGTAGAGGGAGACCAAGAGATGAATACACTAAGCAGATTCAGAAGGATGTGGGTTGCAGGAAGTACTGGGAGATGAAGAAGCTTGCACAGGATATAGTAGCATGGAGAGCTGCATCAAACCAGTCTCAGGACTGAAGACAAAACAACAACAACAGAAGCTCGAATCATGCTAACAATGTGATCGGCCGAGAGATGTCTTCCTCAGTGAGGCAGTTTGAGCGGAATGCGAACGAGGAATGAACCGAGACTCTCGTCATATCGATTCCTCGAGTCTGGCGAACTGCGCGAAAGCTGTTTCGGCCGGCAGTTTACGAGCATCGTCAGGAGCGCGAGCCGCGAAGCGTGCCTTTATTGCGACGGAAGTCGCGCGGCGGCGCGCCGCTCGTATTTCTTCCGGCCGCTTTGGGAGCGTCTTGTGCGGCCAGTTCCCCCTCCCCCTCCTCCCCCCCCCCCCCCACATCCCGAGATATATATATAAACTGCGCGTTATCGCACGGCGGGGGCCTGTAAAAGGCGGCATGTGTTGAAACTTGGTCTGCGCGACATTTTTCACAACTCTTAACGCCGGCTCTCCAACTTCCTCCGGATCTGATAATGGTGTAGCCCGGCAGGGCCTTCCCAGTACTGCGCTGTCACTAAAGGGGAGCGTCCTGAATCCACTGGAGGAGATAACTCCTATGCAGATCTCGGAGACAGAAAAACTCTGCACGTCCGCGTCACTTCCGAGACTTTGTAACGTCTGCACGACGTAACTGCGCCAACTACACGGTCTGATAAAAAAACGTCAACAATCGCCAAGGCACGGTCGGATGTTAATCTAGCTTAGTAGACTTACACACCGTCGGCTGGTATGTAAGGGATTAGCGTTGCAATTCTCTTGGCAGATAGAACGGCCTCTTGAGTGCACTGGCTTCGGTCGAGTTTACTGTCGTTTCCACGGCTGGCAGGGTATACAGGGTGAATCACCTAACATTACCGCTGGATATATTTCGTAAACCACATCAAAATACTGACGAATCGATTCCACAGACCGAACATGAGGAGAGGGGCTAGTGTAATTGGTTAATAGAAACCATAAAAAATACACGGAAGTATGTTTTTTAACACAAACCTAAGTTTTTTTTAAATGGAACCCCGTTAGTATTGTTAGCTCATCTGAACATATAAACAAATACGTAATCAGTGCCGTTTGATGCATTGTAAAATGTTAATTACATCCGGAGATATTGTAACCTAAAGTTGACGCTTGAGTACCACTCCTCCGCTGTTCGATCGTTTGTATCGGAGAGCACCGAATTACGTAGGGATCCGAAGGGAACGGTGATGGACCTTAGGTACAGAAGAGACTGGGACAGCACATTACGTCCACATGGTAACACCTTTTTATTGATTATTGGGGGTGTCCGGATACTTTCGATCATATGACGCACATGTACATTACCATGAGGGGTGAGGTACACGTTGGACGGGCGTTTCATAGGTAGTGGAGGACGCATAAATTGGCCAGTCCGTTCTCCTGATCTTACACCTCTGGACTTTTTTCTGTGGGATACGTTAAAGGAGAATGTGTACCGTGATGTGCCTACAACCCCAGAGGATATGAAACAACGTTTGTGGCAGCCTGCGGCGTGTACGCCATTCATTACGCCAGAGATTGCAATTGTGTGCAGCAAATGATGGCCACTACATTGAACATCTATTGGCCTGATATGTCGGGACACACTCTATTCCACTCCGCAAGTGAAAACGGAAACCTCGTGTGTACGTGTACCTCACCCCTCATGGTAATGTACATGTGCGTCATGTGATCGAAAGTATCCGGACACCCCCAATAATCAATAAAAAGGTGTTAGCATGTGGACGTAATGTGCTGTTCCAGTCTCTTCTGTACTTAAGGTCCATCACCGTTCCCTTTGGATCCCTACGTAATTCGGTGCTCCCCGATACACACGATCGCACAGCGGAGGAGTGGTACTCAAGCGTCAACTTAAGTTGCAATATCTCCGGATGTAATTAACATTTTACAATGCAACAAACGGCACTGATTACGTATTTGTTTGTATGTTCAGATGTGCTAACAAAACTAACGGGGTTGCATTTAAAAAAACGTAGGTTTGTGTTAAAAAACATACTTCCGTGCATTTTTTTAAGGTTTGTATTAACCAAGTACACTAGCCCCCCTCCTCACGTTCGGTCTGTGGAATCGATTCGTCAGTATTTTGATGTGGTTTACGAAATATATCCAGCGGTAACGTTAGGTGACTCACCCTGAACAATGTCAGATGTTGAGTGATCACTGTGCAGGACACGAAGATGAGACAGAGTTATCAGCATCTGCCAAAGTTTGATACTGGCCTCTTTGCGAGTCTCCATTTGGATAGATGGTCGAACTGTGCAACATGTCGATTGTGGGGAATTCAGATGTGAGAGTGGCCCAATGTTGGACTACATGTAAACGTGAGGGCAGGCATACTACGCATCAAGAGACCTGTCTGCCACATTTAGTAACCGCCGGGGGACATCGCCACACTAATCATATCTCTCTCCTCTCTCTCTCTCTCTCTCTCTCTCTCTCTCTCTCTCTCTCTCTCTCACCCCCCCCCCCCCTCTTTCCCTTTCCATGCCAGATTAACAATTTATTTCAATGTCAAAGTTACATTGACATTTAATAATCACAGCATATTTATGAATGACATGTGGAAAATAATAATTTTTATTTGGAGGATAAGAAGGCTTCGTTAACTGTCAAGCAAAACATGGGATTATTTCAAACTAGGATTAAAACTCACGAGCCTAACCCTGTAATTGCGAATTTCAGCTTGAATTAAATCTTCAAGCGTAGTTAAGCCATCTAAATCTCACGAGGCTATATAAAT